>NC_090752.1:52820393-52897893 GCF_036898095.1 Palaemon carinicauda
TATCTTATTTTTTCCTCTTGTTTTTTAAAGTTTTATATAGTTTATATATGAATTTGTTTTATTGTTCCTGTTTTATTTCATTGTTAATTACTTTTCTTTTAGTTTATTTATTTCCTTATTTCCTTTCCTCACTGGGCTGTTTTCCCAGTTGGAGCCCTTGGGCTTATAGCATCTTGCTTTTGCAACTAGGGTTGAAGCTTAGCAAATAATAATAACAATAATAATAATAATAATAATAATCACTCTTATTAAGCGAATACGATTAAATTATCAATCATAAAGCATTTTTGTCATTGTAGGCTATAAGTAATTATAAAGGACCTGAAGTTCTATAGTTAATTACCCTTATAAACCCAACAATAAAAGAAAAAAAAAATTAAGTGTGGAAGCCAGCCAAAGGCATTTAAGAGCATTGTAATGATATTATATAATGTATTTTTCTTTATTTTCCTTGATGACAAAATAATTATGTATCACACAGTGGCAGAGATACCTGTATTCCGAGGATTTTGCTTTTCAACTAAATTAAAGCTAACAGTTTTAGGTAGGTGGATAATGTGCATTCTTAACATCATGGTGATTTGATGATGAACTATTTATTTAAATTTAGTTGCTCTGAATAAGTGGATTTCCGAATAAATAAGAACCCAATTACCAAGTTATAATTTTACAATGTCCTATAATTCCCTGTAGATTATGTTTACTTTCAATTTTAAGAGCGTCAATGGTAGTAAATTCATTTGTAGGATATGTTTACTTGCCATTTTAGGAGTGTGGATGGTAGTACAGTAGATATATTTGTAGGATACGTATACTTTTCATTTTAGGAGTATGGATGGTAGTAGATTCATTTATAGGATACGTTTATTTTCAATTTTAGAAGTGTGGATGGTAGTAGATTCATTTGTAGGATACGTTTACTTTCAATTTTAGGAGTGTAGATGATAGATTCATCTCTATTAGTTCTCAAATACGAAGGAAATTAAGTTTGATATGCTTTGACTGACTTGTGGGGTTTTAGCAATCTTTGCTTTAAATCAGAGCAAGCTATATGGTGGTAATTAGTTAGGCAGTCTTGGATAACATATTCAGCACTAGGTTCATTGGCGAGATATTTTGAGGTTGAATTGTCTAGGAACCTAAAATCCACATACTTTGGTCATAGTCTTGATACCAAAGATTATTTCAAAACCCTATTTTTACATATTAAGTCAACAGTATTGGATTTCTACAAAATCTGTTTCATTTTGTGTCCCTCTGTAGAAGGATCCCGGAGAATCTGAAGTACCTACAGTTTCTTGTAAACCGATTTAATAAATGAAACGCTGGAGTATTAGAAGAAAGCTAAGTGTTTTGAAAATCAGATCTAGAGTTCTCTTTTATATATGCAACATTTACAACGTTTGTTTTTTCAGAAGTAATTTCTGCCTCACCGTGTGCCAATGATACGAATGTACATATAACTTCGTTTTCACTGAGGGAAATAAAATCTGATATAAGTCTCAGATTTGCAGATTGGAGTATGGAAAATCTGGAATTTAATATAAAGCAGTTTATTACAGTTCAATGGCATTGGAAAAGGTAATTCGGTATTTTTGCCACACCCTGTATTGGTTTATATGTTACGTTTGCTTTTAATCGTCGAAATATGCACAAAAGATTTGCTTCAAACAGATCTCTTATACAAAAGAAAGCAAAGTTGTTGTTGATAGAATAACTTCGTTTTTAAGACCTTTTTTTTTTTTTTTATTTATTTTTTTTTTTTTTTTTTTTTTTTTTCAATTCAAAGGAAGTAATAATATAAGAAATAAAGCTTTCCTCATGTAGCTTTCAATAATTTCATTTTCAGTCACCCTGTACATGTGATGCTGATTTGGGTGGCATTATATTTAAGAATTATCAAGAACCGTAAAGTAGCCTACACACAATCATCGTAAATTTTTTATGGCTCATATATGAAATAAAGCATTACCAAACTGTTATAAAGCACTTTTATATGTGAAAAATTATAAAGATAGTGATAGGTTAGTTTAGAATTTATTTCTATCTTATTAAGCCAACACTATAGGGCTTTTGGTGGAAGCAGTTTCTTTTTGCACTACTCGGCACAAGTATGTGCAGGGAATCTAAAGTGCCTACAATGACTTTTGAAGCCAATTCAATAATATAAACGCTGAATCCTGGGAACTGATCAAGTTGTTTTGAAAACATTGTTTTGATATACGGCCATTATTTTTTTTTTCATTCATGAAACTAAAAAGCGACAATAGATCACCTAATATGAGGTTTATTTTTCAGAAGTAATTTCTGCCTCACCCTGTGCCAATGATACGAAAATACCCAGAAAATTATTTTCACGGAGTAAAATAAAAATCTAAATAAGGCTTAGATTTGCAGGAAAAAGTACAGAAAATCTTCTTGATATCATTGGCATTTTATATTAAGTAGTTTATTACGGTTCTGTAGCATTGGAAAAGGTAAATTATGAATAGCCTTGAATGCAGTTTTACCCTTGTATTTTTGTAACACCCTGTACTGGATTTTTAGGTTATGTTTGCTTTCAATTATCGAAGATTGGACAATACATTCGTTTCCAAAAGATCTATGATTCAAAAGAAGACAAGGTTGGTGTTATTATAGTAAATTATTTGCTAATTAAATATATTTGCTTTCAATTCAGAGACAATAAAAGAGTAATAAATTAAGCTTTCCTTCTTAACACTTTCCTCAAATTTATTTTTAGTCACCCTGTATATATGACGTTGCTTAGCGGGGTATTGTGAGTTTGAATTATCAAGGACCATAAAGTACACACACTCACCGTAAAATCATTTATAGCATACAGATAAAACAATGCATAATCGAGCTGTTTAGAACTGCCAAGTTCTATAAAGATTTCAATGATGCTTATAGATTAAACAAAAATTAATTCCTAGCTTATTTAGCCAAGATTATAGGATTGCTATTAAAACAGTTTCTTTTTGTATCACCCTGTATAAGAACATGCAAGGAATCTAAAGTACCTACTGATCCTTCACAAACCAATACAGTCAAAGCAACACTTAATCGTCTGTTTTGATCTAGCTGTTTTGAAAACATTGTTATTATATAAAAAAGCCGTTTTCTTTCATTCATGAAAGTAAAATGTGATTATAGATCATAAAATACCAAATTTGATTTTCCTAAGTAATTTCTGTCACACCCTGTGCTAATGATACGAAGGTACCTAGAACTTTATTTTCACTGAGTAAAATAAAATCTAAAACAAGGCTTAGATTTGCATATTGGCGTGCGGAAAATATTTTGGATATCATTTTCATTTTATATTAAGTAGTTTATTACTGTTCAGTAGCATTGGAAAAGTTAAATTATGAATAATTTTTCATGTAGTTTTCCTTGGATGTTTTTGTAACACCCTGTATTGCTCATAGATTACGTTTGCCATCCATTATCGAAGTATAGTACAAATTTTCATCTCAAACGGACCTATCATGCAAAAGAAGACAAGGTGGGTGTCATTATAATTACTTCTTTGTTTTTAAAGGCCTTTGTTTTAAATTCAAAGTAAGTAATATTATGAAAAACAAAACTTTCCCTTGTGTAGTTTTCTGTAATTTCATTTTTAGCTACCCTGTATGGCCGAGACTGGTTCGAGCGGTATTGTTTTTTTATTTATTTTTTCTTTTCTTCTTATGATCAAGGACCATAGAGAACACACAATCAGCGTAAAATCTTTTAGAGCATATACGTTAAATTAAGGTTAATCAGGCTATCAGTAAGCATTATCGTAAGTAAAAGATTATATGATGATTAGAGATAAGTTACAAATTAAATCCTAGCTTATTAAGCCAACAATATAGGACTTATGTGGAATCAGTTTCTTTTTGCATCACTCTGTACAAGCATGTTCAGGGAATCTGAAGTGCCTACAGTTACCTTGTGAACCAATACAATAGGATAAACACTGAGTCGTTAAATTGATGTAGCTGTTTTGGATACTTTATTAGGCTATAAAGCGAATATTTTTCTATGATTCATGTAGGTAAAATGCAACGATATGTCACCAAAGACCAGATCTACTTTTCACAAATCATTTCTGCAACACCCTGTGCCAATGACACAAAAGTACCTAGAAGTTTATTTTCACTATGTAAATTAAAATCTAAACAATGCTTAGATTTGCTGATTAGCTTATTGAATATCTTATAGATATCACTGTTGTTCAATATGGAATAGTTTATTACAGTTCAGTGACCTAAGAAAAGGTAAATTATGAATAACCTTTAATGCAGTTTTACTAGAATGTTTTTGTAACATCCTGTCTTCTCATAGGTTACGTTGGTTTTCAATAATCGAAGTATGGACAAAAGATTCGTCTCAAAAATCTCTCTTTCAAAAGAATGCAAGGTTGGTGTTGTTATGCTAACTTCTTTGCTAATTGAAAACATTTGTTTTAAATTCAAAGACAGTAATATTGTAATAAATGAAGCTTTCCTTAGTAACACTTTCCTAAAACCCATTTTTAAACACCCTGTACATATGACGTTGCTTAGTGGGGGTATTGTGAGTTTGAATTATCAAGGACCATGAAGTACACACATTCTGCGTATAATATTTTAGTGTTTACATATGAAATAACGCCTAATCAAGCTGTTAGTAAGTCTTAAGATATGAAAAAAATGTTTCAGTGATGCTTATAGATCAATAAAAATCCATTTCTAGCTTATTAACCCAATAGTATAGGATTCCTATTGAAACAGTTTCTTTTTGTATTACACTGTACAAGGATATGCAGGGAATCTAAAGTACCCAATGTCCCTTCATGACCCAATATAATAATAGGAACACTGAATCGTGGGAATTTATCTAGCTGTTTTGAAAACATTGCTATGATATGAGAAATATCGTTTGCATTTATTTATGAGAGTATAATGTGACAATAGATCACGAAATAAAATTAATTTTCCAATGTAATTTCTGTCACACCCTGTGCCAATGATACGAAAGTACCTAGAAGTTTATTTTCACTGAGTAAAATAAAATCTAGAATAAATCGTAGATTCGCATATTGGAGTTCAGAAAAGATTCTTGATATCATTGGAATTTTACATTTTGTGGTTTATTGCATTTCAGTGGTATTGGAAAAGGCAGATTATGAATAACCTTGAATGTAGTTTTCCTTGGTTGGTTTAGTAATACTCTGTAGTGCCCATGGGTTACGTTTGCTATCCATTATCGAAGTATATACAAAATATTCGTCTCAAACAGACCTATGATTCTAAAGAAGACAATGTGGATGTCATCACAATTACTTCTTTGCCATTTGAAGACCTTTGTTTTAAATTCAAAGCAAGTAATGATGTCATAAACAAAGCTTTCCCTCATATAGTTTACAATTATTTCATTTTTAGTCGCCCTGTATGTATGGGTTTGGTTCGAGCGGTATTTTTTTTATGATCAAGGACCACAAAGTACACACAATCAGCGTAAAAACCGTTTAAAGCATATAGATAAAATAAAGCATAATCATGCTGCCAGTAAGCATTAATATCTGTGAAATATTACGAAGATAATTATACATTAATTTAAAATGGTCTTATGTTATTAAGGCAACAATATAGGACTTTTGTGGAATCAGTTTCTTTTTGTATCACTCTGTACAAGCTTGTGCAGGGAATCTAAAGTGCTTACAGTTACTTTAAAAACCAAGACAATAAAATAAACACTGAATCGTTAAAATTAATCTAGCTTTTTTGGAAACTCTATTAGGATATACAACGAATAGGTTTCTATCATTCATGAAGGTAAAATGCAACAATATGTCACCAAAGACCAGATCTATTTTTCACAAATAATTTCTGCCGAACCCTGTGCTAAGGACACAAAAGTACCCAAAAGTTTATTTTCACCTTATAATTTATGAATCTAAATGCTGCTTTGATCTGCAGATTAGCTTATGGAATACCTCATTAGTATCATAGGGGTTTAATATTGAGTACTTTATTACAGCTCGGTGACCTAAGAATGGTTAAATTATGAATAATCTGTAATGCAGTATTACTAGACTGTTTTTGTAACACCCTGTATTGCTCATAGGTTACGTTTGTTTTTGATTATCGAAGAATGGACAAAAGATTCGTCTCAAATATCTCCATTTCAAAAGAAGGCAAGGTTTGTGTTGTTATGAACACTTCTTTGCTAATTGAAGACTTTTGCTTTAAATTCAGAGATTTAATATTGAAATAAATAAAGCTTTCCTTCTTGACACTTTCCTCAAACTCATTTTTAGTCACCCTGTATATGTGTTACTTATTGGGTAGCGTGTGTTTGAATTTTCAAGGACCATAAAGTCCACACACTCTGTGTAAGATCTTCAAGAGCATACAGATAAAATGAAGCATAATCAAGCTGTTAATAGGTCTTAAGGTATGCAAAATGTTACAATGATGCTTATACATCGATGAAAAATCAATTGCTAGCTTATTAAGGCACGAGTATAGGATTTCTATTGAACCAGTTTCTTTTTATATCACCCTGTACAAGAACATGCAAGGAATCTAAAGTAGCCTACCTGATGTTCCTTCAAACACCCATGCAATAAAAGAAGTAATAAATCGTGAGTTTTTGATCTAGCAGTTTTGAAAACGTTGATAGGATAAAAGAAAATCGTTTGTTTTTATTTGTGAGAGTATAAATGTGACAATAGATCACGAAATACCAAAATTATTTTTCCAATGTAATTTCTGTCACACCCTGTGCCAATGATACGAAAGTACATAGAAGTTTATTTTCACTGAGTAAAATAAAATCTAAAATAAATCCTAGATTTGCATATTGGAGTCAGGTAAATATTCTTGATATCATTGGAATCTTATATTAAATAGTTTATTGCATTTCCGAGGTATTGGAAAAGTCAGATTATAAATAACCTTGAATGTAGTTTTCCTTGGATGTTCTTGTAACACCCTGTATTGCTGATAAGTTACGTTTGCTATTCATTATCGAAGTATAAGTCAAAATATTCGTCTCAAACAGACCTATGATGCAAAAGAAGACAAATTGGGTGTCATTATATTTACTTCTTTGTTTTCTAACGACCTTTGTTTTAAATTCAAAGTAAGTAATGTTGTAAGAAACAAAGATGTCCTCATATAGTTTTCCATTATTTCATTCTAACAACCCTGTATCTGTGTGTGTGAGAGAGAGAGAGAGAGAGAGAGAGAGAGAGAGAGAGAGAGAGAGAGAGAGAGAGAGCGGTATTATCAAGGACCATAAAGTACACACAATCGGCGAAAATGTTCTAGCGCAAATAGATAAAATAAAGTAATTGGGCGGTCAGTAACCATTATTAAATGTAAAAGATTACGAAGATAATTAGAGATTAATTTAAAATTTAATCCTAGCTTATCAAGCCCACAGTATAAGACTTTTATGCAATCAGTTTCTTTTTTTATCTCTCTGTACAAGCATGTGCAGGGAATCTAAAGTGCTTACAATTACTTTGTAAACTAATACAATAAGATAAACACTGAAACCTGAAGATTGATGTAGCTGTTTTGAAGACTTTATTAAGATATAAAACAAATCTTTTTTATCATTCATGAAGGTAAAATGCAACAACATGTCACCAAAGATAAAATCTATTCACAAATAATTTCTGCCACACCCTGTGGCAATGACACGAAAGTACCTAGAAGTTTATTTTCACTTTATAAAATAAAATCTGAATAATGTTTAAATTAGCTTATGGAATACCTCATTGATGTAATTGATGTTTAGTATTGAGTAGTATATTACAATTCAGAGACAAGAAAAAGGTAAATTATGAATAACCTTTAATGTAGTTTTACTAAATTATTTTTGTAACACCCTGTATTGCTGTTATACTGTATATAACGCGTTTGTTCCTAATAATCGAAGTAAGGACTAAAGGTTCGTCTCAAACAGATCTCTTTCTCAAAAGAAGGCATGGTAGATGTTGTTATTATCACTTATTTGCTAATTAAAGTCATTTGATTTAAATTTAAAGCCAGCAATATTGTAATAAATTACGCTTTTCTTCCTAACACTTTCCTCAAACTCATTTTTAGTCACCCTGTACATGACGTTCTTTAGGGGGGTAGTGTGTGTTTAAATTATCAAGGACCATAAAGTACACACATTTAGTGTAAAGTCTTTTAGCACTTGCATATATAATAAAGCACAATCCAGCTGTTAGTAAGTCTTAAGCTATGTAAAATATTATATTGATGCTTATAGATCGATAAAAATCCATTCCTATCTAATCAACCCAATAATATAGGGTTTCGATTGAAACTGTTTCTTTTTGTATTACCCTGTACAAGGACATGCAGGGAATCTAAAATGCCTACAGTTACTTTATAGAATACAATAAAAGAAACACTGGATCATGGAAATTGATCTAGCTGTTTGGAAAACGTTTTTGTGATATAAGAAAGATCGTTTGCTTTAATTTATGAGAGTATAATGTGACATTAGATCATGAAATACCAAAATTAATTTTCCAGTGTAATTTCTGTCACACCCTGTGCCAATGATGCGAAAGTGCCTAGAAGTTTATTTTCACTGAGTAAAATAAAATCGAAAATAAGACTTAGATTTGCATATTGGAGTCCGGAAAACATTCTTGATATCATTTGAATTTTATATCGAGTAGTTCATTGCATTTTAGTGATATTGGAAAAGGTATATTATGAATAACCTTGAATGTAGTTTTCCTTGGATATTTTTGTAACACCTTGTATTGCTGATTAGTTACGTTTGCTAATCATCATCGAAGTATAAGTCAAAATATTTGTCTCAAATGGACCTATGATTCAAAAGAAGACAAATTGGGTGTCATCATAATTACTTCTTTGTTTTAAGGACCTTTATTTTAAATTCAAAGTAAGTAATAGTATAAAAATAGCTTTTCCTCATATAGTTTTCAATTATTTCATTTCGTATTTGTAAGATTGGTTCGAGCAGTATTATGTTTTTTTCAATTATCAAGGACCGTAAGTTAACACACTTTGTGTAAAATCTTTTAGAGCTTGCATATGAAATAAAGCATAATCAAGTTAGTAAGTCTTAAGATATGTAAAATGTTACAATGATGCTTAAAAATCGATTAAAAAAAATCATTCCTAGCCTATTATGTCAATAATATAGGGCTTCCTATTGGAATTGTTTCTTTTTGTATCACCCTGTATAAGGACTTACAGGGAATCTTGAGTGCCTACAGTTACTTTATAAACCAATAAAAGAAAAAAAAAAACACTGAATCGTGGGAATTGATTTAGCAGTTTTGAAAACGTTCCTGTAATATAAGACAAATCATTTGCTTTTATTTATGAGAGTATAATGTAACAATAGATAACAAAATACCAAATTTGTTTTTCCTAAGTAATTTCTGTTACACTCTGTGCCATTGATACGAAAGTACGAAAAGTTCATTTTCACTGTTTAAAATAAAATTCAAATAAGGCTAAAATTTGCATATTGTGTCTGGAAAATCTTTAGAATATCATTGGCAGTTGATATTAACTAGTTTATGACATTTCAGTGACATTGAAAATGGTACATTATGAATAACCTTGAATGTAGTTTTCATTGAATGTTTTTGTAACACCCTGTAGGCTATCGTTTATAGCTAACGTTTGCTATCCATCATCGAAGATCAAAATATTAGTCTCAAATTGATCTCTGATTCAAAAGAAGACAAGATTGTTGTTGGAATAGCTTTTTTGCTTTTTGCAGACATTTGCTTTAGATTAAAAACTAGTAATATTGTAATGAACGAATTTTTACTTCATAAAGTTTCAAAGAATTCATTGCTAGTCACTGTATATATGTCATCCTGTATTTGAATTATTGAGGACCCTAGAGTACATACACTCGGTGTAAAATCTTTCAGAGTATACACATGAAATAATCGGTATACAAAATTACCAAATAATCTATAATCAGGATGTTTTAAAGTACCGAGACAACTGAAACATTACGTTGATACAGAGAGATAAATTCTAAATCCACTCTTCGCTTATTAAGCAAAGAGTATTAGATATTCCTGGAATGGAGTTCTTTATGTGTAACTCTATAAAAGTATTACGAATTTCAGCTATCCACCCAAACAGAGCTATCAAACACAACATTAATAAAAGCAACAATGACCATAGACAAAAATTTAGATAATCACTGAAGATCGCTCGTTTTCTTTCACTATTAATGGTATAGAGTGACTAAAAATCATCATATATAAGGTTTTTTTCACAAGTATTGATGATCATTGTAAACGTTTAAGGTATGTAAATTGATTCAAGTTTTAACAGCTCATTTCTAACATTTTAGCTAAGTTTACCATCAACATTAGTTTTCTGTATTTTCAAAGTTTGGTCTCCGTTTTCTTTAGTCCTTACATCGTAAGAGGGACTAGTACAACCCACAGTATGTAGTAAATATTTACCGGAATATATTTGTTAGTTTTAAAATCAATTGATAAGTATAATTCCCATATATTTTATATATGTATGAACTTGTTTTAACGCACTATAATAGTGAAAAAACATAAAACAGTTCAGACACTAAATCATTTATTATTCGAAATAGTAGTAATAATCACACTACATTCCAGTATTGGATTTTCGCTTGACGGTTTGACTAAAACATTACATAATAAATTCTTAAAATGTTAAGCACGTCGGAAAAGGAATAGCTTAGAAAAATAATTCTGTATTTCCAATTTCCAGTTTAGATTGGTTCGGTATGATAGTTGGCTACAGATGGCGCCACCTATTTTCCAAGGACATTAAAACTGAGAAACCATAACACCGTTATTTAAGATCCTTTGTGTCATTTGGACGTCATAACCCTCTAGTTTGTCTGCCATTTTGCCAAACCTGTGCCCAGAAGAAGGTTGTTAGTAAGAATTCTTTTCTATAGATCAAAAGTGCAGAACTTTTAAATTTATGGAAGTGAAATCATGGTAGATACACAAGATTATCATGCTGTTTTGAAGCCCTGAGTACCGTAAGTAGATTTCTATTGTAAAGGTCTTATGATTTTTGTTGTGGTAAAGTGTTGGAAAATTCATGTGAAATGCAAACTAACCATGTCATGCCGTCAGTGACTATGCTTGGTGTTGAATTAGGCGTTGTGGACCGTTCAATTACGGTTGAGTAAATTACAGAAATGAGTAATTGCTAGCGAGAGGGCTTGAGTAAGATAGTTTGACTGGATTTTACCATGGATTTTGAAAGTTATTTTATGCATATACTTGACGTGAGTGGACTTGGAGTTACCTTAATGAATTTTATTAGATTACATAGTGAAAGGGATTCATGGTGTATGCATTACTAAATCACCTGAAATGCTAAATTATCAGATTATCTAAGAGAGGGTTTTATTAATTTAGTTAGATAAGTGGTTTTTATTAGATTTCCAATTGAGTGGGCTTTTTAAATTTTCCAATTAAGTGGGATTTTTTCAAATTTTCCAATGGAGTGGGTTTTTTAATTTTCCAATTGAGTGGGTTTTTTTAATTTTCCAATTGAGTGGGTTTTTTTAATTTAAAAATTGAGTGGGCTCTTGAAATTTTTCAGTTGAGTGGTACTTTTTAAATTTTCCAATTTAGTGTTTTTTTTTTTCACTTGAGTGGGTGTTTTTTAAATTTTGCAATTGAGTTGGCCGTTTTTAAATTTTGCAATTTAGTTGGCCGTTTTTTAAATTTTCCTATTGAGTTGGCCGTTTTTTAAATTTTCCTATTGAGTTGGCCGTTTTTCAAATTTTCCTATTGAGTTGGCCGTTTTTAAATTTTTGCAATTGAGTTGGCCGTTTTTAAATTTTTGCAATTGAGTTGGCCGTTTTTAAATTTTGCAATTGAGTTGGCCGTTTTTAAATTTTCCAATTGAGTGGGGTTTTTTAAATTTCTTAATTGTGTAGGAGACCTCCGCGCTCGATTTAAAAGTTTCTATAAGTAGAAAACGAAAGAAAACAGTAAATTAGAGCTACAGTTACCTTGAAACTGTGAGATAATCCTCCTACAACCACCTAACTCTTACACAGAAAATGTAAGCATAAACCTACTACTACAATTATGGGGGACCCCAGTGGGAAGCGGGGTTTTTGGGTGGGGGGAGGAGGAGAAAAGTGATTTTTCGGGGCACTACCGAACCTAATACAACTACCTACCCTACCCTGGGGGCCATGTACCCCTACCTAGGCCTACCGGGGGGGGGCCTCCGCCCCCCCCCTGCGACCCCCCCCCCCTTAAGGCCACAGTAATTGTCAGGGCACCACCGAACCTAAGACACCCACCTAACCTAGCCTATGGGGCCCTGTACCCCTACCTAGGCCTACCGGGGGGGGGGGGGGCTCCGCCCCCCCTGCAACCCCCCCTTAAGGCCACATTGAGTTTCAGTTCAAACGAAACAAATTCAAATGAAAACGCCTTTTGCAAAAAAAGGAACACAAACTTCAAATTAGTCTCAATATCTAACTTTGCGTTTCCAAACCATGTACCTTTGAAACAAGACACGAAAAAATTGCACCTCCTCTTCCTTTTCCCACGAGTAACCACACTACGATCACACCGGAATGCTAATTTGTTGTAATCTATACGGCACACATTTTCACAATTAGGGCACTTTTTCTCTGCCAAAATCAAACCATGACGTTGAGCAAATGCAATTAGCAAATCAACTTTCCCTGAATAATGTACACAAAAATCCCCATAAGAAATAAAGCAATTGTCACAAGTGACACAGTCGGAACGGGATGAAGGTCCTGCTAATTGCTCCATACTTCACGGCAAAATGAGCTTTTCAGTTTGAAGGGAGATCCGAGACGTGCAAAAATATTCCTCCGCGGAACTTCACGTAAACTGTGGTAACTGGTGGAAAAATAGCAGGGATAAGTGAAGTAATAAGTGTCAGCATTGGCTAGATTTGTAAAAACCGCCATGATTGGTTTTCAAACAGTGTGACGTCAAGAAAACACCTGTTATTGGTTAGAATAGCATTGAGAACTAGTCTACCATACGCAGTAAGGCGGTGAAACAGCTCATTTTAGCCAAGACATCACACAGTAAACAAAAACAAACACTTAGAAAAAATCCAAGTGAAACTTAACTATACACACGAATATCTTCGTTAAATAGAAGCTGCTCATATATTGACTATTATATAAGCGTTCTATATGATATAATAGTGAATTGTAAGTGTTTAAATTCTTCAAGATCTTCCGCGGAGCTCTCCTACACATTTACCTTAAATTTTCCAATTGAGTGGGGTTTTTTAAATTTTCCAATTGAGTTGGCCATTTTTAAATTTTCCAATTGAGTTGGCCGTTTTTAAATTTTCCAATTGAGTTGGCCGTTTTTTTAAATTTTCCAATTGAGTTGGCCATTTTTAAATTTTTGCAATTGAGTTGGTCGTTTTTAAATTTTCCAATTGAGTTGCCCGTTTTTAAATTTTCCAATTGAGTGGGGTTTTTAAAATTTTCCAATTGAGTTGGCTTAAATTTTCTAAAATGCGTGGTGTTTTTTTTTTAAATTTTCCAATTGAATTGGCCGTCTTTAGATTTTCCAATTGAGTGTGATTTTTTAAATTTCCCAATTGAGTGTGGTTTTTTCTACAATTGTGTGGTTTTTTTTTATTTTGCAATTGAGTGGGTTTTTTAAATTTTCCAATTGAGTTGGCTTTTTTATATTTTCCAATTGAGTGGTGTTTTTTTTTAAATTTTCCAATTGAGTGGTGGTTTTTTTTTCAGTTTTCCAATTGAGTGGTGTTTTTTTTAATTTTCTAAATGAGTGGTTTTTTAAATTTTCCATTCGAGTGGGGCTTTTTTAAATTTTCCATTCGAGTGTGCTTTTTTAGGATTTCCCAATCGAGTGGGCTTTTTTGGATTTCCCAATCAAAGGAGCTTTTTTGAATTAACCAATCGAGTGGGCTTTTTTAATTTCCCAATCGAATGGGCTTTTTTAATTTCCCAATCGAATGGGCTTTTTTAATTTCCCAATCGTGTGGGCTTTTTTAATTTCCCAATCGAGTGGCCTTTTTTTGGATTTCCCATTCGAGTTGGCTTTTTTGGATTTCCCAGTTGAGTGGGCTTTTTTGGATTTCCCAATTGAGTGGACTTTTTTTGATTTTTCAATAGTGGGCTTTTTTTATTTCCCAATCGAGTGGGTTTTTTTATTTCCCAATCGAGTGGGTTTTTTTTAGAATTTCCCAATCGAGTGGGGCTTTTTTGAATTTCCCAATCGAGTGGGGCTATTTTAAATTTCCCAATCGAGTGGGGCTATTTTAAATTTCCCAATCGAGTGAGGCTTTTTGAATTTCCCAATCAAGTGGGCTTTTTTTAATTTCCCAATTGAGGGGGCTTCTTTAAATTTCCCATTCGAGGGGGCGTCTTGAAATTTCCCAATCAAGTGGGCTTCTTGAAATTTCCCGATCGAGTGGGCTTTTTTAAATTTCCCGATCGAGTGGGCTTTTTTAAATTTCCCAATCGAGTGGGCTTTTTTAAATTTCCGATCGAGTGGGCTTCTTTGAATTTCCCGATCGAGTGGGCTTCTTTAAATTTCCCGATCGAGTGGGCTTCTTTAAGTTCCCAATCGAGTGGGCTTTTTTAATTTCCCAATCTTGTGGGCTTTTTTAAATTTCCCAGTCGGGTGGGTCTTTTTTAAATTTCCCAGTCGGGTGGGCTTTTTTTAAATTTCCCAGTCGAGTGGTCTTTTTAAATTTACCAATCGAGTGGTCTTTTTAAATTTACCAATCGAGTGGTCTTTTTACATTCCCAATCGAGGGGGCTTTAATAAATTTCCCAGTTGAGTGGGCTTCTTTCGATTTCCCAATCGAATGGGCTTTTTTAAATTTCCCGATCGAGTGGGCTTTAAATTTCCCAATCGAGTGGGCTTCTTTAAATTTCCTAATTGAGTGGGCTTCTTTAAATTTCCTAATCGAGTGGGCTTCTTCAAATTTCCCAATTGAGTGGGCTTCCAATTGAGTGTGCTTCTTTAAATTTTCCAATCGAGTGGGCTTCTGTAAATTTCCCAATCGAGTGGGCTTCTGTAAATTTCCCAATTGAGTGGGCTTCTGTAAATTTCCCAATTGAGTGGGCTTCTTTAAATTTCACAATTGAGTGGGTTTCTTTGAATTTCCCAATCGAGCGGACTTCTTCAAATTCCCAATCGAGTGGGCTTCTTTTAATTTCCCAATCGAGCGGGCTTTTCTAAATTTCCCAATTGAGCGGGCTTTCTTAGGTTTTTTTTTCAATTTTCCAATTGAGTGGGCTTTTTTGGGCTTTTTCAATTTTCCAATTGAGTTGTTTTTTTTTTTGGTCTTTTTTCAATTTTCCAATCGAGTGGGCTTTTTGGGGCTTTTTTTTCAATTTTCCAATCGAGTGGGCTTTTTAGGACTTTTTTCAATTTTCCAATCGAGTGGGCTTTTTGGGGCTTTTTTCAATTTTCCAATCGAGTGGGCTTGTTTGGGCTTTTTTCAATTTTCCAATAGAGTGGGCTTTTTTGGGCTTTTTTCAATTTTCCAATCGAGTGGGCTTTTTTGGGCTTTTTTCAATTTTCCAATCGAGTGGGCTTTTTGGGCTTTTTTTCAATTTTCCAATCGAGTGGGCTCTTTGGGCTATTTTTCAATTTTCCAGTCGAGTGGGCTTTTTGGGCTTTTTTAAATTTTCCTATCGAGTGGGGTTTGTGGGCTTTTTTCAATTTTCCAATCGAGTGGGCTTTTTTGGGCTTTAAATTTTCCAATCGAGTGGGCTTTTTTAAATTTTCCAATCAAGTGGGCTTTATGGGCTTTTTTCAATTTTCCAATCGAGTGGGCTTTTTGGGCTTTTTTAAATTTTCCAATCGAGTGGGTTTTTTTAAATTTTCCGATCGAGTGGGTTTTTTTAAATTTTCCGATCGAGTGGGCTTTTTTAAACTTTCTAATCAAGTGGGCTTTTTTAAACTTTCTAATCAAGTGGGCTTTTTTGGGCTTTTTTAAATTTTCCAATCAAGAGGGCTTTTTGGGGCTTTTTTAAATTTTCCAATCGAGTGGGCTTATTTTGTGCTTTTTTAAATTTTCCAAATGAGTGGGCTATTCTTAAATTTTCCATTTGAGTGGGCTATTCTTCAATTTTCCATTTGAGTGGGTTTTTTGGAATTTTCCAATTGAGTGAACTTTTTGAAGTTTTCTAAATGAGAGGACTTTTAAATTTGGTAGAGGACAGGACTTGTTTGCTAAATAAGTTCTTTATTATATTTGCTAAATGAGTGGACTTATAAGTTTCCCTTAATGGTGGACTATTGAATCTCCATAATGGTGGACTATTGAATCTCCATAATGGTGGACTTTATTAAGATTGCTAAATGATTGCATTTACTAAATTTCCTTAATAGTGGCCTATTGAATTAATTTAATGGTGGACTATTCAATTTCTTTAATGGTGGACTTTATCAAATTTGCCAAGTGATTGCACTTTATTAAATTTGCAAAATTGGTAGACTCTATTAAATTTACTGAGTGGATGGACTTTTTATTAAATTTGCTGAGTGAATGGACTTTGTTTTTCTAAATGAAGGGACTTTATTTAATTTGTTTCGGTAATTAGGTGGATGTTATTTAATTTGCTGCTGTAATTCGGTGGACTTTATTTAATTTGTTGCTGTAATTGGATGGACTTTATATTTAATTTGCTGCTGTAATTGGGGGGACCATCAAATTTCTACTGTAATTAGGTAGACTTTATTCTATTTACTACTGTGATGGGGTGAACTTTATTCAATTTGCTAATGTAATTGGGGTGACTATTCATTTGCTAGCTTAATTGGGTGGACTTTATTCATTTGCTAGTGTAATTGGTGGACTTTATTCATTTGCTAGTGTAATTTCGTGGACTTTATTCAATTTGCCACATTAATTGGGTGAACTTTATTTAATTTGCTACTGTAATTGTGGACTTTATTCAATTTGCTACTGTAATTAACTTTATTCAATTTACCACTGTAATTTGGTTGAATTCATTAAGTTTGCTACTGTAATTGGGTTGGATTTATTAAATTTGCTACTGTAATTGGGTGGACTTAATCCAGTTTACTATTGTAATTGGGTGGACTTAATCCAGTTTACTATTGTAATTGGGTGGACTTAATCCAGTTTGCTATTGTAATTGGGTGGACTTAATCCAATTTACTATTGTAATTGGGTGGACTTAATCCAGTTTACTATTGTAATTGGGTGGACTTAATCCAGTTTGCTATTGTAATTGGGTGGACTTAATCCAGTTTACTATTGTAATTGGGTGGACTTAATCCAGTTTACTATTGTAATTGGGTGGACTTAATCCAGTTTACTATTGTAATTGGGTGGACTTTATTCAATTTGCTATTGTAATTGGGTGGACTTTATTCAATTTGCTATTGTAATTGAGTGAATTTTATTTATTTGCTAGTGTAATTGGGTGGTCTTTATTTGCTAGTGCAATTGGGTGGACGTTATTCAATTTGCTACATTAATTAATTTCCTACATTAATTGGGTGAACTTTATTTAATTTGCTAATGTAATTGGGTGGACTTTATTCAATTTGTTGCTTAATTAGGTGGACTTTATTCAATTTGCTACTGTAATTGGGTGGACTTTATTCTAATTTTCTACTGTGATTAACTTTATTTAATTTGCTACTGTAATTGAGTGGAATTTATTCAATTTGCCCACTGTAGTTGGGTGAACTTTATTCAATATGCTATTGGAATTGGGTGGACTTTATTCAATTTGCTAATTGGGTTGACTTTATTCAATTTGCTATTGTAATTGGGTGGACTTCATTCAATTTTCTACTGTAGTTAGGTGGACTTCATTCAATTTGCTACTTTAATTAGGTGGACTTTAATCGGTTTGCTACTGTAATTGGGTGGACTTTATTCAGTTTGCTACTATAATTGGGTGAGCTTTATTCAGTTTGCTACTGTAATTGGATGGACTTTATTCTATTTGCTACTGTAATTGGGTGGACTTTATTCTATTTGCTACAGTAATTGGGAGAAATTTATTCAATTGCTACTGTAATTGGGTGAACTTTATTCAATTGCTACTGTAATTGGGTGAATTTTATTCAATTTGCTAATTGGGTTGACTTTATTCAATTTGCTAATTGGGTGGACTTTATTCAATTTGCTAATTGGGTGGACTAAAAAATTATTTAATTTTCTAATTCGATGGACCAATTTCATAGATGAGTGGAATTTACTTAATGGCCTATATGGGTGGATTTTTGTATACTTAGTTTCACTTAGCTCCTTTTGTTTAGGATTTCGTAATTGCCAAAATTGATGGTACCATACAGCAGAACCCCATTCTCCTTAGATTGAAATGTTGCTGATATATGTTGAAGTATAGCCCGTTGTATCACATTACATATGTAGCGATACAAAACTTTGTATACTTTTAGGTGAATACGAGACTTTTATTGTCATATAGTTTTTGCCAAAAGTTTTTTGGGAAGACCCTCCTGTCTGTGACAAGTAGGACAAGGGAGTCAGATAAGTCTTGCAGGATTTTTTTTTGTTTTCCTGGAATACTTTGGCACGGGTGGCTTCATCAACCCAATTATTTTGTCATTCATATAAACATCTTTGCTATTCACTTTTAGATCACATGAGAGAGGAAGTTTTGATTAACTACTTATCATTAGCTCTCTTAGAGTTGACGAGTAAGGTGACTTATACAGAACAAAGATAGCCCTACTCAATGTACGTAGTACAGGTCAGATGAAAATAGTTCAAGGTAAATGGATATAGACAGTTTATCTGAACATTTGAAAGTTGATAGTTTTGATAAGGCTCAGGATTTATTATTGGATTGAATAAACATGGTTTTCGAATATATTTATTTAGTTGACTAGCTTTTCCTGTAATTTAAATTTGAGATTTGAAAATGTTATTTTTGTGAGCCTTTTCTATCTTGACTTAACTTTTTGCTTAAAACCTTCCTTTTTTATTTTTCTTCTAGTTTAAATTGTCGGAACTTCTTACTTAGGAAATTTTTATTTTTCTCCTAGTTTTACCTTCGTTTAACTTATCTTCTCTTTTTTCATATTCTTTTTAACTTTCTATCTTCTCTTTTGAATTATTTTCTTTCAATTTTTTTTCTACCTTATTTGCCTTCTCATTTTTTCTACCTTATTTGCCTTCTCATTTTTTTTTTTACCTTTTTACCTGTTTTTACATTCTTAACCTTTTCATACCCTTATATTTTATAACTTGGTTGGAAACGTTTTATACCCACTATTCTTTACATTTTATTACCTTTTTAACCATTTTACTTGTTTTTTACCTTTTTTTTTCTTTTTAATCTTTTCTTGTTTTTTTCTAAATCTATTTATACCTTTTTATTTCACCTTGTCTTTTCATTTTACACCTTGCCGCTCTTTTTAACTTTTTTTTTTTACTTTCTCCCTTTTTGAACCTCGCCTTTCTCCTTTGTTTACCTATTCTCTTGCTTACATTTATCTCTTCTACCTTTTTCTCTTTTTTACCTTTTTATCTTTTTCTCTTTTATACCTTGACTGTTTCCTTAATTTACATATCTTGATTTCTTTTTTACCTTTCTTTTTACCTCTTCTCTTTACCTCTTCTCTTTCACCTCTTGGCTCTTTGTTTACCTTTGTCTTTTTTTAACTTTTTTCTACCTCCTGGCTTTTTCCTACATCTAGGGTTTTTTTTCCCTGGGGTTTTTTTCCCCTACCTCTAGGCTTCTTGGCTCTTTTTTTTCTCCCTACCTCTTGGCTCTTTTTTTTCTCCCTACCTCTTGGCTCTTTTTTTTCTCCCTACCTCTTGGCTCTTTTTTTCTCCCTACCTCTTGGCTCTTTTTTTTTTCTCCCTACCTCTTGGCTCTTTTTTTTTTCTCCCTACCTCTTGGCTCTTTTTTTTTTTCTCCCTACCTCTTGGCTCTTTTTTTTTCTCCCTACCTCTTGGCTCTTTTTTTTTTCTCCCTACCTCTTGGCTCTTTTTTTTTTCTCCCTACCTCTTGGCTCTTTTTTTTTTCTCCCTACCTCTTGGCTCTTTTTTTTTTCTCCCTACCTCTTGGCTCTTTTTTTTTTCTCCCTACCTCTTGGCTCTTTTTTTTTCTCCCTACCTCTTGGCTCTTTTTTTTTTTTCTCCCTACCTCTTGGCTCTTTTTTTTTTCTCCCTACCTCTTGGCTCTTTTTTTTTCTCCCTACCTCTTGGCTCTTTTTTTTTCTCCCTACCTCTTGGCTCTTTTTTTTTTCTCCCCCTACCTCTTGGCTCTTTTTTTTTCTCCCTACCTCTTGGCTCTTTTTTTTTTTCTCCCTACCTCTTGGCTCTTTTTTTTTTCTCCCTACCTCTTGGCTCTTTTTTTTTCTCCCTACCTCTTGGCTCTTTTTTTTTCTCCCTACCTCTTGGCTCTTTTTTTTTCTCCCTACCTCTTGGCTCTTTTTTTTTTCTCCCCCTACCTCTTGGCTCTTTTTTTTTTTTCTCCCTACCTCTTGGCTCTTTTTTTTTCTCCCTACCTCTTGGCTCTTTTTTTTTTTTCTCCCTACCTCTTGGCTCTTTTTTTTTTCTCCCTACCTCTTGGCTCTTTTTTTTTTCTCCCCCTACCTCTTGGCTCTTTTTTTTTTTCTCCCTACCTCTTGGCTCTTTTTTTTTCTCCCTATCTCTTGGCTCTTTTTTTTTTTCTCCCTACCTCTTGGCTTTTTTTTTTCTCCCCCTACCTCTTGGCTTTTTTTTTCTCCCTACCTCTTGGCTCTTTTTTTTTCCTCCCTACCTCTTGGCTCTTTTTTTTTCCTCCCTACCTCTTGGCTCTTTTTTTTTTCTCCCTACCTCTTGGCTCTTTTTTTTTTTCTCTCTACCTCTTGGCTCTTTTTTTTTCTCCCTACCTCTTGGCTCTTTTTTTTTTCTCCCTACCTCTTGGCTCTTTTTTTTTCTCCCTACCTCTTGGCTCTTTTTTTTTTCTCCCTACCTCTTGGCTCTTTTTTTTTTCTCCCTACCTCTTGGCTTTTTTTTTTTCTCCCTACCTCTTGGCTCTTTTTTTTTTTTCTCCCTACCTCTTGGCTCTTTTTTTTTTCTCCCTACCTCTTGGCTCTTTTTTTTTTCTCCCTACCTCTTGGCGCTCTTTTTTTTTTTTCTCCCTACCTCTTGGCGCTTTTATTTTTTCTCCCTACCTCTTGGCTCTTTTTTTTTTCTCCCTACCTCTTGGCTCTTTTTTTCTCCCTACCTCTTGGCTCTTTTTTTTTTCTCCCTACCTCTTGGCGCTTTTATTTTTTCTCCCTACCTCTTGGCGCTCTTTTATTTTTTCTCCCTACCTCTTGGCGCTCTTTTATTTTTTCTCCCTACCTCTTGGCGCTCTTTTATTTTTTCTCCCTACCTCTTGGCGCTCTTTTATTTTTTCTCCCTACCTCTTGGCGCTCTTTTTTTTCTCCCTACCTCTTGGCACTCTTTTTTTTTCTCCCTACCTCTTGGCACTTTTTTTTTTTTCCTACCTCTTGGCGCTCTTTTTTTTTTTTCCTACCTCTTGGCGCTCTTTTTTTTTTCCTACCTCTTGGCGCTCTTTTTTTTTTCCTACCTCTTGGCGCTCTTTTTTTTTTCCTACCTCTTGGCGCTCTTTTTTTTTTCCTACCTCTTGGTTCTTTTTTTCCCCTACCTCTTGGTTCTTTTTTTCCCCTACCTCTTGGTTCTTTTTTTCCCCTACCTCTTGGTTCTTTTTTTCCCCTACCTCTTGGTTCTTTTTTTCCCCTACCTCTTGGTTCTTTTTTTCCCCTACCTCTTGGTTCTTTTTTTCCCCTACCTCTTGGTTCTTTTTTTTCCCCTACCTCTTGGTTCTTTTTTTCCCCTACCTCTTGGTTCTTTTTTTCCCCTACCTCTTGGTTCTTTTTTTCCCCTACCTCTTGGTTCTTTTTTTCCCCTACCTCTTGGTTCTTTTTTTCCCCTACCTCTTGGTTCTTTTTTTCCCCTACCTCTTGGCTCTTTTTTTCTATCTTTTTTTCCTACCTCTTGGCTCTGTTTGTTTTTTTTTCCTACCTCTTGGCTTTTTTTCCTACCTCTTGGCTTTTTTTTCCCTGCCTCTTGGCTTTTTTTCCCCGGCTTTTTTCCCCCGGCTTTTTTCCCCCGGCTTTTTTCCCCCGGGTTTCCCCCCCCCCCGCTTTTCTTTTCCCCTGGCTTTTTCCCCCCACCTCTTGGCTTTTTTTCCCCACCTCTTGGCTCGCTTCCCCCCCCCCCCCCACCCCACCTCGTGGCCTTTTTTTTCCCACCTCTTGGCTTTTTTTCCTGGTATAGTTGGATTTTAAATATTTTAAGAAATATAATGTTAGGCTACCAACCATGTTAAATTGAGGTGAACACAAAAATTGGTGTCATTATGAAGTTTTTAGAAGATTATCCCCTATTTGAATTTATTCTGCACATGTATTTGAATTTATTCTGCACATGTATTGTTAGAATATACCTAAGAAAAAAAGGATTGGTTTATAGAAACTTTTGAGATCATAAATGCTTTATTGGTATTTGCAAACTTAGTTTACATATCAAATCATGTAAAAAAATATATGCTTTGAAATATCTAGTCATCTAAATGCACACTACATACAGCATATACTGTATAATATAGGCTATATAATTAGGTGTACAAAATCCAGTTTTCATTTGAGTTTTCCAAAGTTTGGTGTAAAATTTACCTTTAACAAAGCATTAGCAAACTATTATTTCCTTAGATGTATAAAACTATAATTTTCTATTTAATAGGAGGGAAAGTGACCAGAGGAACCCTGTTTAGTAGAAAAAATGAAGGTCATGTACACGAATTACAGCAACAAGACAACTTTACTTGACAAGGATAGAGAACTTGCTTGCACTAGGCTGCTGCTCTACAAGATTGCAAGATGATGAAAATTTTCTAGCAGTACCACACCAGCAAAGAGATGAACCTTCTCGACTGCTGTGATAGAGGATATAAAAAAAAAACCACAAGGAAAGATTGCCGAAGCCAGAGAGGACAACGTCCCTGTGGAGGCCGAAGCCAGAGAGGACAACGTCCCTGTGGAGGCCGAAGCCAGAGAGGACAACGTCCCTGTGGAGGCCGAAGCCAGAGAGGAGAACGTCCCTGTGGAGGCCGAAGCTAGAGGAGGACGTCCCTGTGAATGACTATGCCAGTCCCTGTGAATGACTATGCCAGAGTGCGGAGAATGTCCGAGAGGATGATGTCCTGGAGGACCAAGCCGGAGGGGAGGAGGACCAAGCCGGAGGGGACGAGGACCAAGCCGGAGAGGAGGATGTCCCTGTGGACAAAGCCAGAGAGGCAAACTTCTCTGTGGAGCATATAGGAGGATATCCCTGTGGAGGACAAAACCCAAGAGGACAACTTTCCTATGGAGGACGAAACTAGAGAGGAGAACACCCCTGTGGATGAAAAAAGTGAGGTGGTGGTCTTCCCTGTGGTGAATGACATCCCTGTGAAGTTTAAAGAAGAAAATAATCTCTGTGGACTGGGAATTAAGCATGGAATTTAATAATTGAGTAAAATATTTGAATTTCACCATGGTTTTATTATTTAACAATATTTTATTGGTTATGTGGGTAATGATCATTACTTTCATTAAGCACGAAAGTTGAAAAATCTGCATATGAAGTATTTTTGTTGAGCACCATGTTAATTTGTTACTTAAAAATGAAATCTAGTATTATGAAAAGTTTACATTCCAGCGATATATTTTAGCTATTATATATAATTTACAACCCAGGTGTTGATGCATGGTTGTGTAACAACTTCTGTACTGAAAAATACTGGTTTAAATTAAAAAGTCTTGTTTTTTGGAAATACTTCAAGGCCCACACATATACCTAAATTCTACATGATAATCTGCTTTCCAACAAATTGATTCAAAAACTTCTACTTATATAAAACATTTAAATGTTCGGCATTTTAAAATCTGATCACATTTCAAATTAAATTATAAAAGCTTATTTACCATGTTTATCTGTAGGACTTAGTAACTTGTGTCAACTAGTCTTACATGAAAAAAATAAAAAACAATGTTGGACTTAGCAGTAGCCTAAATAACTAATAGTCAATGGTACTACTAAAATAAAATACTATTTCTAAAGCCCTGTCCACATGATCGAGCATGCCCGACGGGCAAATAGTGATACCAGGCCAGTGAAAATGAGGGTTGATGACATCAGAAGCGGGAAAACTAAAGGCAGGGATCTGGCAACACTGTATGATGCCAGATCCCTGTCTGTGGTTTGCCCGCTTCTGACATCATTAACCCTCATTCTTACTAACTATTGTGGTCTGGTATCACTGTTTGCCCGTCGGGCATGCTCAATCGTGCGGACAGGGCTTAAAGATTTGAATTTTGCCCATTATTTCTATACGATCTCACCTAATGTTTAGTTACTAATAATGACTAAGTAATTTGTGTGAATATTCTTGTCTCCCCTTAATGAATCCTTAATTAAAATTTCCATGCCAATATTTTCTATAGCAGGGCTGTCAACAACTCCCAATTTAACTGTACATCTCTTCAATCAACCTAACATTTTATTTCCCATTAAGAGTTGCTCTGAAGTTACTCCATGTACAATAAAATTTATTCTAATTATCAGCTACCACAAACTACCTTACATCATTTCCATATAAAATATTAAGGGCTTAAAAGAAAGAAAATATAAATAACTTACTTAACCAAATTCTTACTAGGTTTATTCCCATCTTTAATTCTTTTTTTAACATTAGAAAAGGGCTAACAAAATTTTAAAATAATTTTTACCTTATGAAAATTGCCCAGTTGAGGAATCAGGTTCACTATTGTCATCATCCATAACAAGCCAGTTCTACAAGTTTATCACTCAGGTATATTCCATACCACTTCAGAAAAGCTTTTCTATATTTGATGTTTTGCTAAAAATAGACTTGGGTTGATGTACTGGCTCATGGTCCATTACCACCACCACCACCACCAGGATTTATATAATTTTTCCTTCAAAAACAGGATCTGAAAATACATAAATCATTACCAATATATTGTGCATACAGCAATGCTTTATAATGCTAAGGATAATTATCTGGTTAGCTTTCATACATCTTTGGTAATTTAAGGCACTTATGATAATATGTAATAAAAAGACAATAAACTAGAGATGATACACTGTACTATACAATACTACAACAATACTACAGGACTGAGCACCCTGCTTCTCATAACTTGCTATATGAATGTGGATGTCATGAGATTCAGGTAAAAAAAATCTTTGCCGGTAAGCAACCAGGGAGAACAACCCACCCTTGTGCAGGGAAGCAAGCAGAGAATACAACACCTATGTGTGGGAAGCAAGCAAGAGCACAACGCCCATGTGTGGAAGGATGCAGAGAGCACAACGCCCCTGTGCGGGAAAGCAAGTAGAGAGAACTTCATCCTTATGTGGAGAAGCAAGCAGAGGGCGCAAAGACTGTGCGGGGAAGCAAAATTTGTGTTCAACACCCCTGTGTGGGAAAACAAGCAGAGTTCAACACCCATTTGCAGAGCAGCAAGCAGAGAGCACAACATTCTGTGCAGCAAAGCAAGCAGAAAGAACCATGCCATGTGCGGGAAAGAAAGCAGAGTACAACACCCCGGTGCAGGAATGCAAGCAGAGTACAACACTGGGATAGATGGCCAGCATTGGTTCAAGCAGGCATTGTGCCAAATAGGTTAACTTCACAAGGAGAACCATATGTAGCAAAGGATGCAAGCAGAGTACAACACCCCTGTGCAGGGATGCAAGCAGAGTACAACACCCCTGTGCAGGGATGCAAGCAGAGTACAACACCCCTGTGCAGGGATCCAAGCAGAGTACAACACCCCTGTGCAGGGATCCAAGCAGAGTACAACACCCCTGTGCAGGGATGCAAGCAGAGTACAACACCCCTGTGCAGGGATGCAAGAAGAGTACAACACCCCTGAGCAGAGAAGCAAGGAGAAAAAACAAATCCCTGTGTAGGGAAGCAAGCAGAGAGAATATCACTGCAGGGAAGCAAGCAGAGAGAGCACTTCTTCTATAAAGGGAAGCAAGGAGATAGAACAACAACCCTGTTAATAGAAGCAAGAAGAAAGAACAACACCCTTGGGGAAGCAAGCAGAGAGCATAATGCCCCTATGTGGGGAAGCAAACAAAGAGCACAATGCCCTTGCAGCAGAGCAAGCAGAGAGTACAACACCCCTGTGCAGGGATCCAAGCAGAGTACAACACCCCTGTGCAGGGATCCAAGCAGAGTACAACACCCCTGTGCAGGGATGCAAGCAGAGTACAACACCCCTGTGCAGGGATGCAAGAAGAGTACAACACCCCTGAGCAGAGAAGCAAGGAGAAAAAACAAATCCCTGTGTAGGGAAGCAAGCAGAGAGAATATCACTGCAGGGAAGCAAGCAGAGAGAGCACTTCTTCTATAAAGGGAAGCAAGGAGATAGAACAACAACCCTGTTAATAGAAGCAAGAAGAAAGAACAACACCCTTGGGGAAGCAAGCAGAGAGCATAATGCCCCTATGTGGGGAAGCAAACAAAGAGCACAATGCCCTTGCAGCAGAGCAAGCAGAGAGAACAATGCCCCTGTGCAAGGAAGCAAGCGAAGAAAACCACACCCTTGTGCGGGAAAGAAAGCATAGAGTACAAAACCCCTGTGCGGGAAAGCAAGCAGAGAATACAACACCCCAGTGCTAGAAAGCAAGCAGAGAGTTCAACACTCCAGTGTAAAGGAAGCAAACAGAAATCAACAACATTGTGCAGGGAAGAAAGCAGAGAAAACAACACCCATCTGATGTAAGCAAGTAGACCACACAACACCTATGTGTGGGAAGGATGCAGAGAACACAACCGTGCGTGAAGGATGCAGAGAACACAATGCTTGTGTACGGAAGGATACAGAGAGAACACCACCCCCTGTTCAGAAACAAGTATAGAGTTCAACACCCCTGTGCAGGAAAACAAGCAGAGAGAACATTATCCCCAAGTGAAGAAGCAAGCAGAGAGAGGACATTATCCCTGCAGGGAAGCAAGCAGAGAGAAAATTATCCCTGCAGGGAAGCAAGCAGAGAGAGAACATTATCCCTGCAGGGAAGCAAGCAGAGAGAGAACATTATCCCTGCAGGGAAGCAAGCAGAGAGAGAACATTATCCCTGCAGGGAAGCAAGCAGAGAGAGAACATTATCCCTGCAGGGAAGCAAGCAGAGAGAGAACATTAACTATCCCTGCAGGGAAGCAAGCAGAGAGAGAACATTATCCCTTCAGGGAAGAAAGCAGAGAGAGAACATTATCCCTTCAAGGAAGAAAGCAGAGAGAACATTATCCCTTCAAGGAAACAAGCCAAGAGAGAACAATATCCCTGCAGTGAAGCAAGCAGAGAGAATATCATCCCTGCGCAGAGAAGCAAGCAGAGAGATCATATCCCTGTGCAGGGAAGCAAGCAAAGAAGAAAACACCCATGTGCAAGGAAGCAAGCAGAGAGAACAACCATGTGTAGGGAAGCAAGCAGAGAAAACAACACTTCTGGTCAGGGAAGCAAGCAGAGAAAACAACACTTCTGGTCAGGGAAGCAAGCAGAGAGAACAACACTTCTGGTCAGGGAAGCAAGCAGAGAGAACATGATCTTTATGCAGGGAAGCAAACAAAGGAAACAACACCCACATGCAGGAAAGCAAGCACAGAGATCATCATCCCTGTGGAGGGACGCAAAATGATAACGCATTATCCCAGGGCAGGGAAGCCAGTAGAGATAACATTTTTGTTCAGGAAAGCAAGCCAAGAGAAAAACACCCATGTGCAGGGAAACAAGCAGAAAGGATCAGTAAGCTGATCCAGCTTACACCTCCGAGATAGCAGAGAACAGCATCCGGCTATGAATTAGAGAAGCACTGTCTTTTAAGCAGTGACAGTGGAACACCCTAGAAAAAGTACCAAACTCCCACCTTCTTGAAGTATAAAGATATAGACATTTTCAAATAGTGAGGAGCTAGAGTACGATCAAGAGGTCATTGAAAATCGCATAATCTTAGCAGCAGCATCACCCTTACTTCTTAGGAATAGAGAGGATGCAAGCCATTAAAATATATTGAATGAAATAATTATTTTTAAATATCATCGTTCCATTTTAAGATCCAGTTTTGAAGGTAATTTGAACAACTATTACATGAAGTGAAAGCTTAAGCTATTATTAAAAGAATTTAAAAACCTTAATAAATTCAATTACTTTACCTTACACAGTTTTGATGATCACCATTCTATTAAGATAGAAATACCTGCAATTCATGTATTTACTAGTCTCCCCCGTACCATTACTTCCGGCTTCCTGTAAAACATCAATTTAACTTAGTTATTTTCATAACTACCTAAAAAACATTCAATTCCAGCAATAACATATTTGGCAGATTTTAATTATTCAATCTATTTGACAAGCAACAAATTAGTTGCATGTAATTTTGGTCAAATATGAAACAGGTATTTAAAGACAAATGAGTCTGATGTAAATCTCAAATGTTAGCACAATAAGACTGATTGGAAAACTTGTGCTACAAGCGTAAAGCTCCTTACCCTTAAGGATGAACATAGCTTCTTAAAAGTAAATGACAAGTTCAAATTAATGATAAGATAAAGATAAGTTCATTTTATTGACAAAGTCATGGATTTAGATTTATTACCATAGTTTTTTTTAAGTAATATGCTCTGTTCATTAAAATATAAGTACTGTACTGGCTTAAATTACTTGCAATTGTTCATTTATTTAATTGGTTGGTAAATTTTTTCAATGGAAAGAATTTCCTTATATATAAAAATAGTCTTATTCTAAAATTTAAAGAGCAGTTAATTCTAAGTATCATTACATTCGTTTCAAGTATTGTAAAACCCATAAAATACCTAAATTTATAGCGACATTAACACTAACGATATCGTGTTAGGCAAGATTTTCAAAAACCGTTCACACTTCGAATTTAATTCAAGGAGTAATGTTAAATCTAATGTCTCAACTTGCATCAACTAGGCTACACATCATAAAAAAGCTTAATTCTGAGCTTAATCTACCATATTCCTGTTGCTAAATAACTCATACAGTCAGTGAATTTTCTAAAATTAAAATTAAACAATGGATATTTTATAGATTTTTTAATTTGGCCCACTTTATGAATCTGCCATTACTTTACTATACATTATGTACGTTGTTCTGCTTCTTCGCGACTGACCCCGTATTTGTAGAGACTGCATATCTCTGTATCAACAACACTTTCCTAAATTAAACGGTTGGAATTTTCCACTATTAAACAAGTTCAGAAGATTTATACAAACAAGCTAACCCAATGTTTAGTTGCTAACATCTTAAAATTCTGCAATGGCAAACTAATTTGTGAAAATAATAGTCCTCCTTTGCAAAACCTTAAATCATTAAAGTTTCCATACCCATATTTTCTTTTGCAGTGCTTCGTGTCAAATCAAATTGACAAAATTTCATCATCTCTCAATTTAATTCAACAAATCTTCGATCAACCTATCATTTAATTTTCCTATTAAGAGTGGCTCTGGTCACTTCATATCCAATTAAATATATTTTGTAAAGGAAATATTAAACATTAATTTACTTAATTCTTATTAGGTTTTCTTGAATTCGTTTCTCACATTACCGTCATACTAACCTTGAAATCTTTAAATCGATTGTTGCCTTATAAAACTGCCTAGTTGAAGTTACAGGTCCACCTTCATCGTTGTCCAGAAGCTACTTAAAGTTTATGCATTTCTATACTGGACGCTTCTTCTACACAGACCAGGATAAGGTAATGGTTCACTGTTCGTTACCAGCAACGAGGAAGGAACCACTGGCCTTTAGAATTTCTTCCTTCGGACACAGTATCTGAAAGTATATTAATCATTACCAAAATATTTAACAATGATTTCTAATGCTAAGGATAATTATCTGGTTAAATTATAAAAACCCTGGGTAATCTAAGGTACTTATGATAGTAATATAAATGACAAAATCAGCAAAACATACATGTTTCCATGTAGCACTACTATTCCTACATTGTTAATGCTAAGAAAAAAAAAACTTAACACCACTTCCATTTTGGAGACATTTTGTAAATATACTATTTTTACACTAGAGTAGTAATAAACAAAAATTTAGTGCTCTGATTAAATGTGAACAAATCCAAATGTTAGTTTCAAATTATATGTCTAGCAGAACCTCTAAATGATTTCAATATTCACCCTCCCATTTTCTTTGGCTCAACTTGAAAAAGGAATCAAATTATCATCATCATCGCTATCACTATCAATCACAATCATCATCATCATCATCATCATCCTAAATGTTGTTATTGTTGTAAATATTAACTAAGCTACAACCATAGTTGAAAAAGCAAGATGCTATCAGCCCACGGGATCAAACAGGGAAAAATAGCTCAGTGAGGAAAAGAAATAAATTTACAAACAAGAGAAGTAATGATAATCACAAACATTTTAAGAACAGTAAGAAAACAAAAATTAGATCTTTCATATATAAACTATAAAGAGAGACTTCTGTCTGTCAGTTTAACACAACATTAGCTGCAGGTTTTAACTTCTGAAGTTCCAACGATTCAACTGCCTGATAAGGAAGATTATTCCACAACTTGATCATAGCTAGAATAAAACTTCTAGCATACTGTGTAGTATTGAGCCTCATGATGGAGAAGCATAACTATTAGAACTAACTGCATACTTAGTAATGTATTACGAATTGGATGAATGTCTTGGAAGATCTAAATGTAAAGGATGGTCTCGTTATGAAAAGTCTTATGCAATATGCATAAAAAATTAGTTGAATAGCTATGCCAGATATTAATATCTAGGTCATGTATAAATTTTATCTAGATCATGTATAAGAAATACATCAGACCATGTTCTTATCCAACAAATTAGGAAGAGATTCAGCAGCTGAAGACCAGACAGAACAATACTCAAAACAAGGTAGAATGAAAAAATTAAACCATTTGTTCAAAAGATTGATCACTGAAAATATGCAAATTTTCTCAATAAGCAAATGTTTGTGAAATTGAAGAAGAAACTGACCAAATGGGTTTCTCAAAAGTAAATTTACTATCAAGAATCCCACCTAAAATTTAAAGTTGTATAGAGTTTAAAGAAACATTATCAATGCCTAGATATGACAAATTTGAAGTAATTTGTATTTTCCTAACTGTACAACTCTGAGCTCTCTACTATGGATACAGTATATTGTTCCAGCACATCTGGAAACTAGCCATAAACTTTTTATGCGAAGTATAACTTCCTGCTAGTTAGCGGGGGTAGACCAGTCACCCTGGAGGCTTTCTAAGGGGACAGGCATTGACAGGATAATCATGAGTAAAAAGCTCAAGTTTGTATAGTAAGGAAAAATACAAGTCACTACTAAATTTGTCATTTGTTCATACAAACATGCAAACCTTTCATTCTTTACCATGGAGACTCGCCCTTAGGTGGGTGGAAGCTCACAACCCAACAGGCTGGAAGTTTGAACTGGGTAATCGTGGAGAACGCGTAGAAACTAAACACTGCGACTTAATCAGCTAAGAATATTGGAGTTGGTAACAGTCATCTTATTTAACCTAGACATTGCCCGACTCCCCCTTGCAGGAAGAACGGGGACACATATTAGGCTACATATTTCAGGCTACACAAGTGAATTGGTTGTTACCTGCAGTCAGAAGTAGACCAGTTTGTTGAGTCCTCCAGATGCCCCAGAGAAAATGAAGGAAGAAAAGGCCAGTCATTCTATTCATTCACCCCATACTAACGCCAGGTAACTTCTACCCTCGACTGACATACTTGTCCTGTGAGGGAACTGAGGTAGCTTACAGCACTAGTTGTGCTGCCACTACAGGACCTATGCAGAATGTATTCAAGTCTTGTGGGTTACGTCTTGCAGGTAGTGGTCCATGAAGGAGTTCCAATGTTTCCAGACACCTGCTTGTAGGACCTGCGCCACAAGAGTACAGTATTTTCTATTGAATGCTAAGGGAATATTAATAACCCTAACACTGTTACCTCTAGTCTACTATCCCTTTGAGGAGAGTCAGGATTCAATGCCAGTTCAATAACCAGAGAATCCAAGCCGAAACCATATTCTTGGCGAATCTCCTTTTTCTGCCTGTGCTTACATTAAGTCATTTGATGAGTGGGCAAGTTCCAATTGTTTGTTTGAGTATTGGCAAAGAGCTTGGGGACAATGTTGACCGTTACTTGCCCCCATCCCCTTGAATGAACTTGTTGACAATATTGGCAAAGGCCAGAGCAAGAAGGAAAACCATATCAAAGGTCAATTCATGATCTGAGGAATGACACAGCAGGTCATAAGGCCTTATGAACCACTGCGTCCACTTCGTCAGCCCTCAGGTAAGCTCAAAGCTCCATATGGAGAGAATTCCATCGAGGGGGAAATGTTAACTCCATTTAGTCTAAAGACAAGGCTCAAGACTAAGCGGTAGCCTTTCACTGCCGAGCTGAGACTGAGCAGTTTCCTCCTCCCCGAGGTAAAATAAGAACTCCGCTATCATAGGGGTAGTGCCATCGAGAGGAGCAAGACTCCTTCCACGACAACAACCACAGAAGATAGCCTACTTTGCCCGAGACAGCGATAGATGACTTACGGAGGTACCCAGATTCTTTTTGCGAATGCATGCGAAAAGCCTCTCAGAGACAAAATGCTGGACAATTTATAGAAGTGATTGCTTTGTGGTATATCCGACGAGAATGTTTGAGCAGGTAAGGAAGGAGAGGAAGCTCTCTCAGTACCTCTGTGAGCAGAAGTAGAAGGTCTGGGTACCTCTGATGATGGAGCTGGAACCGGTTTGTTAACTGCTTGCTTCACCACCCTTTCGAGCTCTTGAAACCATGGCAAGCACTTGGCAAATGATGAGACAGCCACAGGAGCCCCAACAAGCGAGCATTCATAGACATGCTGATAAACACTTCCCTCCCTTGGCGAGCAAACCCAGGTATGCATGGCATGCACAGCCCAAGAAGCGACCCAACCTTCGTAAAGGAGGAGCTCACACGTACACTTCACCAACGTGTGGTGGGCGAGTGCACAACGAAGCACAACACTCTCCAGCCCAACTAGGGCTTGTTCATCCACAACCATTGTAGGAAACCTGCAGGAGGTTGACAATTCACCTTGCGTACTCTTACAAAAGGAGATACAGTATGTGCTTGCATGGAAGTGAACAAGGAAGATCTCGTCTATAAACACTCGCTGCCATGGCACACAAATGTCAGATCAAGCGTGTGCTACTCTGTAAGGGGTAGAAGCACATGGCAATACAATGACCCTAAAGGTTCATACCTCACAAGACACATCGAGACTCATTGTGTCTTAGGGGCACGATGGCAAGGGGTTGAAACTGCAAGCAGTCGGTGGCTGCTACCATCAGAATGCTCAGCTCCAAAGAAATGGAGCAAGGCATAGACTAATCTAATGCATTCTTGCAAGGTACTTACAGGGGAGACCACTCAAGAAAGGAAGCCCTTTCGCATTGGCGAGAAGGATGACCTAACTCAAAAGGGTGAAGGAATATAGTTTTATCTGCTGAGGGAACTCTGTATGCTGAGCAAACTCAGGTTGCCAAGCGTACACAGCATGCCGAACAAGTTCAACCAGCATGCTCAACCCAGGGGATAGTAAACCTGGCTGTGACTCCAGAGAGACCATGTCAGCAACTCCTCAGGTTAATGAGAAGTTGCAGAGGATGCATCGACAAAGGGCACAAGACTTTCTGGAGAGAATCCCACTCCAGTCTCTCGAGGTGGGGGGGGGGGCAAAGGCCATGGCCAACCACTGTGGAGTCAGATGTGCACTCCCACTGTGCCCCAAGCTTCACTACCTTCAAGAGCTGTTCCTTAAACAGAAAACCCAAAAGCCCCAAGGAAGGCTAGCGGACCTAGAAAGGCTAGTTGACCCAGAGTGTTAAAAGAGCGAGTTCCTATGGCCGTGGGCACGACCGCTTCATTAGGGGCCCTACACACCCTAGGGTTGTCTGGGGGTTAAACAGTCATGATTACTACTTTTTCGTCCTCCGGAAGAAACTGAACGAGCATAGTCAGCGGATGGAGAGCCGTAAGGAGAACTCAGGACTTCTTCGACCTCGAGGACGACCCAGAGGGAGAAGAATATCTTTTAGACTATTCCATCACCTACCATACCACTCCCACTGGGAGGATGGCCATTCCACAGGGAGAAGCCTGAGTGCAGGAGTGTTGTCTGCACCCAGGGCAAAGGGAATGCAGATCCATCTTCTAAGCCAACATAAAGGTCCCACAAGAGCAACCTTCAATGCCAGGGCAAACCTGCATAGTAGCAGCCCTCTTAAGACCACACACACCTGCAAAAGAGAAAAAGAAAGCAAACAGTTTATAGCCTATTCTTTATAAGGTTTACAGGAGCGCGAGACAAGGTTTCACTACAAGCCAAAAATAAAAGTCATGTACTGGGCAAGCATGTGAGCAGGGTAGCTGATCTTCTGTCCTCCATAACTAGTGGTAGGTTGCTATAACAAGCGTAACAAATTTATGGTTAGTTTCCACCTATGCCAGAACAATATATCTGTAGTCCAACTGTATTCTCTAGGGCCTGTCACGGCCCTTCCCTTTGATGAAGGGATTATCTAAATGGAAGAGCCTGTGAATAGTGGTTTTCACACGCCCTTGTTGTATACACGACACCCACAAGGTGATCGCGCGAGGGTAATAACTTCTGCATTCCATGCTTTTATCTTTCTCTAGTATATTTGGAAGATTTATATTAGAAAAGTGTAAAGAAGGACCCTTTTCACCGGGCATCACAGGTCTCTCCCCAGAAATAGATTTTTCCTTCGTCAAAATCCCTTAATTGCACCATGCACTAATTTTAGCTAGATCTCTATTGAGAGATTCAGCAACCCTAAATCTGCATTCAGGAAATGGAATTGATGCAAATAGCAGCATCATCTACATATGCAATGAGCTTTCCCAGGCCAAACCAAATGTCATGTGTATGTAGAATGAAGAGAGGCCAGGAACTCTACCCTGAGGGACACCAGATACCACATTCCTATACTCACGAAGGTGCCCATCAACTCTCTGCAATCTATTACTCCAAAACTCAGTAATGTTGCTAAGAAAAGACCCACTCCCAACTGTTGAGCTTGAAAACCAAGGGCCTCATGATTAACACAGTCAAAGACAGTACTAAAATCAAGACCAATCATACAAATTTCCTGACCACAATCAAGGGATTTCTGTACAGAATTGGAGACTGTAAGAGCATCACATGCTCCAAGGTCTTTACGTAAGCCAAACTGCAAACTAAAGCACAGATAATTATCTTCAGCATACCTATTTAGAGGTTTTGCCAAATAATGTTCAAAACCTTTATTTAGATATAGCAGTTATCTGGGTGGTAATTAGCTGGATTAGAGCTACCACAAATAAATATATAATGGAGTAATATTACCAATTCTCCATGTTCTAAAAAAACTATTCTTGCTAATTTGCAGAAAATAACAGAACTTAGGAGTTAAGAAATCAGGAGTCTTTAAAAAAAAAAAAAAAGGAAAAATACAATCAGGGTCTAAACCTCCATATGCATCAAGGTTCATCAGGAGGGTTTGAAATTTCACGAGACCTAAAAGCTAAACTAGTTAGTTTAGCCTCAGGTAAAGAAGGAATATGGAAGATTTAGTTTCTCATTACTCTTACTGTCAAGCACATCAGTCAAGAAGCCTTTCCTTTGGACAGTTGAATCACAAGAGCCATCTGGTTCAAGTAAAGGAGGAACTGTTAAGTCTACACAAAAGAGTGCAGATTTTAGGGTAGCTCACTGCTTATGTTCCTGGGTTCTACCAGAATTTATTAGAATTTTCATGACTACACCTTCAATCAACCTAAAATAAATTTGTAAGTAATTTTTATTTTTCCTAGTATACAAACCTGGAGCTATTTATAGGGTATACTTTCGGCACAGCTGAAAGACGAGCCATGATAATTTTAGTGAGGGATAACTACCCCAAGCGCTAGTTAGCTGGTGGGGTAGACTGGCTACCCCGCTCACTCACACCTCTCGGCTGAGTAACCACTTTGCTTTATGGTAGGACTTCTCGGGGACAAGGTGGCGGGCCAATTTGTATAAATAGTTCCAGGTTTGTATACTAGGAAAAATATAAATTACTTACAAATTTGTTATTTATTCCGACGTAGATACAAACCCTCCGCTATTTATAGGGTGACTTACTCTTAGGAAGGAGGAAGTCCTTACCAACTGGCCTTGGTCATGACCCGGGATCCTAGTGCCAATATGAGGTAATGCACTGATAGCGGCCTGCAGAAGCTTGTGTGTGAGTGGAACTAACAGTGTGGCTTGTCTTTAGCATAGGAACTCGAGTACAGAACCTATTGCTCTTAAAGACTTACCCAATACCCTCCCTCTAAAAGGTATTTGGGACGTAACAAATTATTCTTATATACTTAGGAGGCACAAGGAAAATGGGTCTTACCTGCAGCGAGGTGAGGTCACCTATGCTGAAGCTTGCGGAGCTGTTTTCCCCAGAGGGGAGAAGGTGAAAGGAAGAAAGGAGCCAGGCATTCTTACTCATTCACCCCAGACTAACCCGGGTAGCCTCAGCCCTCAACCCTTTGCTACTTGTCCATCAAGGAGCCTGAGGTGTTTAGACAATTTGTGGTGCGACCACCACAGGACCAATGAAAAAGGTCTCCATGTTCTTGTGGGTTACGTCTTTGCAGGTAGTGGGCCGTGAAGGTCGACTGACGCTTCCACGTGCCCACCCAAAGTATCTACACCACAGAGTAGTTTGTTGAATGCCAAGGACGTAGCCACGCCACTGACGTTACGAGCTCTGGGTCTTAGGATGGAGGAGAGTCTAGATTGAGAGTAACCTTAATTGCCTTCCGTTCCCAGAGGGGAAGGAAATACTTGAGGTCCTCCTCTTGACCTTCCCCATGCTGGTCAACAGTGCCGGCACACGGAGTCGAGCTGGTATCGTTCTTTTAAGGTAACCCCACAGACTCCTCACTGGGTAAAACCCCAATTGATGGGTTTTCGGTTACCGAACGAAGACACTTTATTCTAAATGGGCTGCACCTAGGGTACAGCACACTAGGATTTTGAGTCTTGGCAATCCACTCAGGGACGCCGCTGAGGATTACTTCTCCCCGTCTCCTAGGGTAGGAGACATCAGAAGATGGATCATACAACACACTAACTCTCTTGGTCAAAAGCCCAAGTGAGTAGAAAGGCCGTCGTCCATGTAAGGAAGTGATCTGCTCCTGGGCATAAGGTTTGTAAAGAAGGGCCTTCAGAGACTGAAGGACCCGAACCGCGTTCCCAGGAGGAGGTTGAGATCCAACGGGGGACGAGTTATCTCACACTTGTATAAGTAAAGGCATCGATGGGAGAGAATCCCCTTCCACAACATCAGTCACAAAGGACCGAACACTTCGCCTGGTAGACCAACGCTGAAAAGTGTCTGAGGAGCCTAGACATCATCTCCTTAACTTTGTTGCGAAAGGCCTCTCTGAGAGGGGTGGTGTAGGATCGTCCCAGGCGTGAAGTCGAAGCAAAGTTACGGCTTAGGAAAGTGTTAGCATGGGGCCGCTTGGAAAATTGTGCCGTGGAGGAAGATCCCTCGGAACTCCGTCAGGAGCTGTAGAAGGTCCGGGAACCATTCTGCAGGTTGCCATAGCGAGGTTATTGGAGCTCCGTCAGGGGCTGCAGGAGGTCTGGGAACCATTCTGTGGGATGCCATAGCGAAGCTATTGGAGTCATTGATAAGACCTTGCTTATCCTGACTTGGCTGAGGACTTTTCACCAGACCAAATGGGGGGAAAAAAACAAGGCACACCTCTAGGCCGCCCCACCGATCTTGGAATACATCTTGTTTGAGGGCCTGGTGTTCCGAGACTGGGGAACGGTCAAGTGGGAGCTTGAAGATCAGGGCTTCTGCGAGCATAACCACAGTCAGGGACCTCACAAAAGTTAGGACTTTGTTGGATACAAGATGATTCCTAGACACCAGGAGTCCACTATCTGGGTAGTTTTGTAAGCACATTCCTGTACCAGGAATGACGCGAGCAGATGAGGCCTCGTACTGCTAGATGGTTCTCTAGGATAGGTGAATGGTGGTACCTTTCAGAATCGGGACAACGGACGAGGCTGGAATGGTGCGGCATATGAACCCCCCCCCCACCTCTCAATTGATGCATTAAAGAGAGCATCAGATCCAGAGGGAAGACGAGAAGTCAGGCCTCTTTGCAGAAGCTCTCGTCTGCCACCCATCATCCGCGGATTGTCCAGCGGTGAGGGGGGGGAGTGCATAGCAATAAACACATATCGAGATGATGTCGAGACGTGTAATTAATTGCATGTTCTTGCAACGAAGGGGAACAGCCTGCTCTCCCTCCAACTGCCACTAAACCAGTGTGGTTGGCCAAATAAGACCGATACCAAACGGAAAACCAGTTAATCAGTACAGCTTATGTTATAATAGAGAATCTCCATAGAGATCGCTTTCCGGAAAAGAGACTGTACGGTAATCACCAAACTCGTCCAACCAAACCCAAGAGGGGATTGAGACGAATCTTCATTCTATTGTTTGGGTGGAGAAAGTGCATAAGTCTACTACAGAGCAGTAACACCAAACTGTGAGCATGACAAGCATACATGCGTAGTTCGACATAAAAGTCGTGTCCGGAACTCAGTTGGAGAACGTTGAAAAAGTTCGTAACAAGAGGTTTCTCCTACTTAGGACAAAAAACGTTCATACTTCGTCTGCAATCAGTAACCTAGCATTTATATTAAATGTTCCCTACTAGGGAACAAATATGCTAATGAGAAGTTTCCAGCCAAAGCCTTTGTAGGGGACTAAAACTTCCGATCAGGGGAAAGGAAAAAATGCCTATAAGGAGGCAGAACGTAAATGCCATATGTCTGGTTACAGGAAAGTAGCCAAGTAATGTACTGAGTAACCTGGTTTCAGTAAGGGATATAGATATAAAACTTAATAGAACGGAGTTCTAATTGCAAGATGTATATGGCCCTTATTGGCACAAAGATCGCTTGCACACATATATGTACTTGTCTGTCCATTTGTGCTAGAGCATGCGTATTCTCTGCCTCCAGGAAATGTTTGCAACGAATCTGGTTGCGGGAATAAAGTATGTGCGACGAATCTCAACATTATTGCCGAAAGAATTTTGATCGTTGACTAACTAATATTTTCTTGAATGAGAGTGAACATGTTCACAAACAAAATATACAGTTATAGAGGCGATCATTTCCCCTTTGGTTTACCCCTCCTCTTTATGTGAGGGGCTAGCCAGAGTTCATTACACAGAAACAGACATCTGGTTACCTGTGGGCGGGTTTGAAACTTTCGTAAACGTAATGAAAAGTTGCCCACGCTGTTGATATTGTTCTTTAACGTCAGCTAACAATGTTCCTTGGGGACTAATTGTTCGAAACAATAACCCTGTAAGGATAGAATAAAAGTCTCGGAATCTTATCGTGTAAAAGGGAAGCCGTTGTACCCACGGTACAATGACGGGAGAGGCTGCCTACATCAAACGGTAGGACCGAGTTTAAGACAATAACATCGCGGTTTTGTCTGGGCTAGAGCGCATACTCCGGGAAGGCCTACGGTCTTCATGAAGTTTTAACAATACCCATTGAAGTTCTGTAAAAACTTCTCATGAATAAATCTCCAGAAAAGGCTGAAGTCTCGTATGTCAGGGTTTGCTTCAAGAAGGCCAGACATAATTGCCATCGACCGCTTACCCGAAGGGCTTGCCATCAGCCGCTTACCCGAAAGGGTTGCCATCGAACGCTTTCTCGCTAGTGAGAAAACTACCGTCTAAATCAGGCAAGGCCTGTCAGGGAAAATGAACTGGAATGGAAAGACATTTTCATTCCTCGCTCATCTCCATCTGCTAACCAAACCACCCTAAGTGGGAAGGTGGAGGAAAGATGACGGTGGTTCGCTCGAAAACTAAAGGATCGGTGCTAGCGAAACCAGGCCAGCTGATATAGTAATCAGCTGGGAGTGCAGAGTGACGCATCAAGTCGCACCTTTGGAAGACCCATCCCTGAGGGGGGAAGGAGTCGACCACAGTCCCCCCAGAAAAAACTCTGGATCGCGGAAACCGAGAGATTCGGATGAGAACCCAGGGTTTCAGAGTCCATTCGCGAATTCCCCTCCCACGACCTTCTGGGACGTTGTGCCGAGAACCAGCAGGAACTCCGTCACCGATTCCTAATGGAATTTTCAGGAATCGTGCTACGTGACCAGGACCCAAAGGAACTGTGTCACATTTACCTGTAGAGATTTGCAAACCCCAGGGCAGCAGGCATCCCTCTGTCATAAGAGCAAAACTCTTGATGATGATGGGCGCGCGCGAACAACTCACGGGACGAGAGCTCAAAAACTCTTATGAGAGCAAAACTCTTGTGCACTCGTGAACACTTCGCGCAACGAGAGTTCGTAAAACTCTGTCATAAGAGTTGTTCGCGCACCCCAGCTGATTGATGCGCCCAGGTGCTCGTGCGCGCCACCATCAGCTGTGCGGGCCAACTTGGTCGCGCGCGCCACCATCGGCTGTGCGCGCCAATCCGATCGCGCGCACCCCACAAATTGTCGTGCGCGGTAATTTGGTCGTGCGCGGTAATTCGGTCGTGCGCACCAAATTGGTCGTGCGCCCCAATTTGGTCGTGCACGCCAATGTGGTCATGCATGCCAAACCGGTCGTGCGCACCTGATCGTCCGTCCGCGTGAGAGCTCTCAGTGTGGCGAGAGTACTCACTACTACGTTCGCTCGAAGGTTCACGATAGCTTGTGTTGTGTGAGCGAGAACGGTCAACACAACGAAAGTCCCCAAACTCTGTCATAAAAGTATGGCTATGATCACGAGAACCCAAAGGTTCGGCGTGAACTGCGTTGTGAGACCCCGAAGGATCAGCGCAAACGAGAAACGGAAGTTTCTCTGTCACGAGACCCCGAAGGATCAGCATGATTAAGGGCACGAGAGACCATAAGCCTAACATAGCCTGTGTTGTGAAACCCCGAAGGGTCAGCTCAACGAGAAACTGAAGTTCTCGTCAATAAACACTTTAGTGTTGGAGTGACTAAAGTTACGAGAGGCCCAAGGGTTCTGAGTAACTAATGTTACGAGACCCCCAAGGGTCAGCGTAACGAGAAACCGAAGTTTCCCCGTCACAAAAACACCGAAGTGTCAGTGACTAAAGTTACGAGAGCCCAAGGGTTCAGCGTAACTAATGTTACAAGACCCTGAAGGATCAGCGCAACAAGAAACCGAAGTTTCCGTCACAAAACACCCAAGTGTCAGAGTGATTAAAGTTACGAGAGCCCAAGGGGTCTGCATAACTAATGTTACGAGACCCCGAAGGATCAGCGTAACGAGGATAACGACGAACCGAGGTTCCTCTGTCACGAGACCCCGAAAGGTCAGCGTGATTGATGGCACAAGTTACCGAAGGCTCAACGTTACCATCGTTACAAGAGCCCGAAGGTTCAGCGTATCTGAAACCCGAAGGTTTCGAGCGGAGTCCCAAAGGACTCCTACTGTCATGAGAACCCGCAGGATCAACATGACGAGAGCTCGAAGGCTCAACGATCACGCCAGCCCAAAGGGTGATCGTAAGGAGACCCCGAAGGATCAAGGAGAACCAGCAGGTTCAAAGATAACACCTCCGCATAAGAGTTTTATTCTCACAAAGGAGAATATCGCTTAAGATAAGGCCCTCGCTCCGCCCCTGAAGAAGAACCATAAGCGTAACGGGGGACCGCCGATGCCCAGAGGCGGTCTTCTCTCGAGGACGAGAGACTCGTTCCCCCGAAGGGATAACCTGCTTCGGAGAAAGCTCTGCCACCGTCCCTGGTGGATCAGCAAGCTCATACAAGTTATTTCTCGCGAACGAGAGGGAAGTTCTCCCGAAGGAGATCGCCTAAGACAAGCTTTCTCCCAGCTCTATGGGAATAAGGCGTAGGTGTAAAATATCTCACTCGCGAACGAGGGAGAAGTCCTCCTGAAGGAGGACATCGCCAAAGACAAGCTTTATCCCAGCTCTATCAGAAAAAAATGTAAGCGTAAAAATCTCTCTCGCGAATGAGAGAGAAGTCCTCCCGCAAGAGGACATAGCCCTAGTAAAGCTTTCTCCCAGCTCTATGGGAAAAAAGCATGGGCGTAAAAAAAAAAACACACTCTCTCGCGAGAGAGAGAGAAGTTCCCCTCGAAGTAGGAGGAACAAGTTGAAGGTTGACAGCGAATGCTACCTCGTGACGAGGGCAGCTCACGAGCTACCACATGGAGCGCAGGATAATGAACAGGGCGGCCATAGCACTCGGCCTTGTGGTCTACGTCGCTGCTACCTGTGAAAATAGGAAGTTGTGATCAATTACAATTCATGTTCAGATGCACAAAACACACTATACGGGGATTAAGTCACCTTCCTTGTAAGATAATTCTTCAAAAGGGAGCAGAACTGTTATACACTTTAATTCAGTAATGAAACAAACACACGGCAGTGTTAAGAACCTGCCGACCAACAGTCGCAGGGAAGGCGGTAATAACAACTCCCTTCTGGCGGAGGCAGTCGGTTACGTTGTCAACAGCAAAGTTACAAGTATCTAACAACGTGTATTTCCATTTATACATATAAACACTCATAAATATGTAAGATAAATGAAAACACACAAGAAAACAAAAAATAAAACAGAAAAACAATCAAGGCAAATATTTGTGGGAGAGAAGGGCAGCATGTCCGTCCCCTACCGAGCTATAAAGTAAAGTGGTTACTCAGCCAAGACTCTTGAGGTGACTCAGGTGAGTGAGCGGGGTAGCCAGTCACCCCACCTACCACCCGCTAACTAGCGGATGGGGTAGTTATCTCTCACTAAAATTATCATGGCTCGTCTTTCAGCTGCGTCAAAAGTATACCCTATAAATAGTGGAGGGTTTGTATCTACGTCGGAACAAACTTAATTTTCATTGCTAGGAACTTCTGAAAATATTTTCTAATTGCATTTTAGATATCAGTTTCTGAAGCACAATACTGTATATGCAAAATTATTACCAAAGACTAAAATTAAATGACAAAGCAACTTAGTTTCTTAAAATTTACTCAGCCATGACATTTTCTAAATGTGAAAATACATCTGAAAATTATCTAATAAAAGTTTTAATAAAACCATATATTAGGCCAAGGTAGCAGGCTCACCTCTTCAACCATAAACCATGCATAAGTTTGATCCACATATATAAAGTTTCTGTATACAAAAAAACTGAAGTGACACTTTTTGTGTTAGATTCTTCGCCAACAATACACAGTAGACTAAAGCGGTTCGAGACTAGTCCATCTGAGACCTAAAGATTGCATCTGAAAATCCTTATGTTAATTTACTTCCAAGCTTTATAAGATAAAGGAAATTTTTCTGGATGGTTATAAATATTGTGGGTGATTAAAAATACTTTAGATTAGAATATGTTTTAACTAGACAATTTAAATTAGAATATATTCTAACTACATTAAAATAAAAGAAAATTTCCTTTTCTATTATTCCTGCACTATGCATTCTCACTAGATCAACACAGCCTGCCTTCAGCAGGATGACACAGACACCCCATACACAGTTGAGGAGCTAAGAGCAGTACAAAAGACAGGGAAAGACACTGCACCAGGAACTGACAAAATCACCTACACAATGATCAAACACATGGGTCCAGCAGGTGAAACTGCATTCCTAAGGTTACTAAACAAAACACACCTTGAGCACACAAGGCCTCAAACCTGGAGACAACAAGACACACAGCCAATCCCTAAACCAAAGGATCCAACAAACCCTAGGCCAATAGCCTTAGTATCCTGTATGGAAAAGACAGGAGAAAAAATGGTCCTAAACAGACTAAAATACAAAATTGGCCCCCTAAACAAGCAGCTATATGCATATCAGGAGGGAATTGGTACCTCTGAATGCATCACAGATGTATTAAGCTGCATAAATCAAAACAAGGCAACAATAGTCTTCATAGACTTTGAAAAAGCCTTCGAGCTAGCAAGCCCAGTTGCAGTGCTGCAATCAGTAGCTAAAAAAGGAGTTAAAGGACACCTACTAGCATGGACTAAAAACTACATGCTAGGAAGGCAAGCCAGAGTCAAATTTCAAGGAGTGATATCCACATATCATGAATTGGAAAATGGTACGCCACAAGGAAGAATTCTAAGCCCCCTCCTTTTCAACATCCTCATGGAAAATATAGCCTCACTTCAGCTACCAGAAGGAGTAAATATATTTATCTATGCAGATGATGTATGTGTAATAGCTAGAGGGCCAGTCAGGACAATAAAAATGCAAAGAGCACTCAATGCCATCAGCCACAAATCCAATGAGCTTGGACTAAAAATAAACATTGACAAAACAAAAGCAATGACAATCAAAGCCCCAAACCCTGCACAACCACTCACAATAGGAATGGAACCCCTAGAATGGGTGGACAGATACACATACCTGGGAGTAATAAAAGACAAACAGCTCACTTTCAAGCATGAGATAAAATATCTAAAGGAAAGAACAAATGCCAGGAATGCAGCTATGAGATATATGAGCAGTCTCAATGATGGAGCAAATGAACACGTCCAAAAGAAATATTATCTAGCCTGTTCCAGATCACTAGTAGATTATGCCGCCCCAACACTCCTGGGGCTAACAGATCTACAAAAAAGCACAATTGAAGTGATTCAAAACAATGCCATGAGGCTCATGTTGGGAGCCCCAATGTGGACAAGACTGTGCACCCTAAGGTTGGAAACTGGACTACCAACCCTTGAGGACAGAATTGCACTAAGAAATGCAAGCATAGTTGCAAAGATGTTCCTGTCAGACAGAGACTCAATCACCAAAAAAAAGAGTAAGAGAGGAACTATCCAAACATCCTGAAGTGCAAACCCCAAGTTCTTATGGCAAAGACCAGAGCAATAACATTAAAAGACTTGGCCTAACAGAAACAATCCTACAACTAAACCCTGACACAGCACAGAGTACAATACACATTCCACCATGGAAAAAACAAGTTGCTAAATTCAACTACACCAAACTCCCAAGGGCAAAAGAAAACTGCACAATAGAGGAACTCAGAAACGCAGCAGAAGCAGCCATAAACTCTGTAGAGACAATAGGGGCACAGATCTACTATACTGATGGTACAGTAGATCCTGGAACCCAAACAGCAGGAGCGGCAGTTCACTCCTGCAATTTCACAGCTTGCTGGAGAACATCCAATAATGTCTCCACCCTGCAGACAGAGCTTGTTGCAATACAGCAAGCATTAAAGTATTCTATTGAAAATGAGGAGGGACCAGTAGTCATTCATACTGATTCACGATCCTCGGTGCAAGCCCTACAGCAGAACAAAAACAAAGAAAACAAATCCCTGATAGCAGACATTAAAACCCTCTTAAATCAGCATAATGAAAGGAACAGACTAGTAACACTAAACTGGATCCCCAGTCACATCGGGATACCAGGGAATGAAAAGGCTGATGAGCTAGCCAAAAGCACCAAATACATTCACAATGTACAGGTACACATACAGCCTGCACTGCAACAAATCAAAAGCAAAATAAAGACACAGCTCAAGGACAACCTAATCAAGGAACTACATATGAGGATAGAGAATGGCTCTCCCTCTGCAACATGGTACAAATGGGCCACGGAACTAGAACCTCCTCCCATAGACAGACACACCCCAAGGAAACAGGCTGTATGTATACACAGACTCCGGCTGGGATACAAAGCAAACTGGGAACTAGTAGATGATATCCAGAGAAGGTGTGAACACTGTGATGTCATACCACAACATGCCCTCCTGCACTATCTACTAGAAGGCAGAGAAACAGCACAGCTACGAGGTGATCTACATGTAGACACCAACTCACCACAGGCTGTGAAAGAAGCGGCCACACTGGCCAAAGCAATTGTCGGAAGCATAGACGCACACACACAGTTGCTTTCAACACTACCTCCACCAAGGTAAGACCTCATCATTTCATGCACCATCTCATCCCCTCATTGTAAGGCTCTATTCACATCATCCCCTTTTACTTCTCAACTGCCCTACCACTAAAAATATCTCCGCAGGGACCCTAGGGAGTAAAGGGTTGGACAACCCCACCTGCACAGTTTTTCTCTAATCTTCAAAAGCCTTACACCCCCAATTTTCAAACTACCACTATCCGAGAAATGATGGCCCTCTACCACTACCACCATCATCCTTACCCTATCCACATCTTTTTCTACTACTAAAAACCTTTCAAATTTCCATTAATGCAATCACCTTAGAATTTTACAGATCACTTACAGGCCAACCAAGGGAAAAGCCCGTGCCAACAACAAGTGTTGGCTTTAATACCCCAACAACAACAACATTCTCACTAAACATATATCCCTATTCACTTTTACAACACTAATGCAGTTTTGTACTTATAGAATATCAATAACGATTAAAATTTGTTAATTATTACAAGTCCCAAGTTATTTCAATATTTTGGAAGAGCTTGACAAATTGAATTTCCAACATTTACAAATTTTCAATGTTCACCATTTTCTAATCTAAATTAAACTCTTCATTAAATAAATCTAATTCCTTCTTGCAGATTATTATATGTAGAATATCTTGTTATATTTACTTTAAAAAACAGCTTCCATAAACTAACACCACAGGTGGAACTTCAAATAAAAGCGAAGCGTACTCCTAATCACAACTGAATTTCAAGCACAGGAGAAATTATTACCTTGGGAAGTTACTCTGAAGTATATTTTTTACATCAAATGCTTCACCAACTGTAGTCCTAAGCCATACTTATGTGGAGTTTCAGAAGTTCAACTTATCGGTATACCACACATACCTAAATACGTAGCTTTTCCATGTTGAATGCTTCACTAAACATACACAAGGATTAGGTACCGATTTAAAGGGTCAACAATGCAGACTCATTTAGCTCCTTTGATCACAGGCATTACCTGAAAATACATATTTTATTCTTTAAAATGTTCTTTAAGTATTGTAACTATTTGTATAGAAGTCCTTCACTTATTTCTGTTACTCCAACCTTACAAGATCCATAATGTACTATTAAAGCCATTTTTGCAGCAAACCTGCCGTCTTGATATTTTTGCAGTATTGATTAATCCAAAATTGTGTGAAATGGCAGTAATTGGCAAGAAAAATAAAAATTTTTTTAGTTTAACCTCAAAATTTTCTGCCCAAGTCTTGCAAAAGTTTAAAGACAGTAATACTCATCCTGTTTTCACCTTAGATCAACCTAAAATTTAGCTTTCCCTTTTTCCACTAGTTATTCAGAAGAATATTTATATTTTAGAAAGCTTCTACAAACATTTTAAGCACTTAATCAAGGGACAAAAAAGTTAACTTAATTACTATAAATTCTTAATAGCTCTCTCATCTTGGTATTAACACAGAGTTACTTGAAGGAATTCTTAAATCAAAAGTTATAAAAAGGAAACTACATCATCAGGCAGAGGTTTTCAGGTTCACCTATGTCATCAACCTTAAGCCCCACACAATAAGTTCTATAAGTTTAACACTTCCTTTTTCGCTTACTATACATGCGAAGGATGTTGAGATAGGCGTATGCATGTGTGTCTGCTTGCGAGAGGTTTTGATTCGCATAACTCAAAAACTATTTGACCGAATCTCATGAATTTTGTGGGATGGTCGGCCATGATCCAAGGACAATTTGATAAGATTTTGGGAGTGATTGGGTCTTAAGTCAAGGCCAAAGTCACAGAACGGTAAAAAAACGTCTTTTTTGCCTTATCGTGGCCAATTTTCACCTGATTTGCATGAAACTAGTGCTAAAATTTGCACAATTAAATTGCATACCTTATGATGTGTGTTTTGGGAGCAAATACCCACACCCGTTTTGTTTGTATGTTTGCGTTTGTGATTTGCATAACAAAAAATACTTCACTGAATCTCATGGAATTTGGTAGGATCATTGGCCATGCTCCAAAAACCATTTTATTAGATTTTGGGAGTAATTTGGTCACGACAAGGTAAAAAACCACTTTTAGCCAAAGTGGCTAATTTTTATTGGATTTGCATGAAACTAGTTCCAAATGTGCATTAATTCAATCGCCTATCATGTTGAGTTGACTTATGGATCACATACCCACATCAGTTTTCTTGGTGACAAAAGTGGTGGTGGCGAAGGTATGTGCTTCACCGAGTGCCTATTCTAATGCTAATTGCTTCACTAATCACAGACCAGGATCAGGTAATGGCTCACAGGCCTGAACCACAATCAGGCTTCAAACGAACAGTTGAGGTATGAAAATAAAATCAGGTACCAAGTCACGTTTGTAACGTTAAGAAGAATTGTCTGGATAACTGATAAAATGCTTTGTAATTAAACATACTTATGACAACAGTACAGTGAACCCTCATTTATCGCGGTAGATAGGTTCCAGACCCGGCCGCGATAGGTGAAAATCCGCGAAGTAGTGACACCATATTTACCTATTTATTTAACATGTATATTCGGACTTTTAAAACCTTCCCTTGTACGTAGTACTGTTAACAAACTACCCTTTAATGTACAGAACACTTAATGCATGTACTACAGTACCCTAAACTAAAACAGGCACAAATATTAAAGGCGATTTTATATCATGCGTTTCCTAAACACGCTAAAAAGCACGATAAAAAATGGCAACCAATGTTTTGTTTACGTTCATCTCTGATCATAATGAAGAAACAAACTAATTTAGTGTACACATATATGTATAGGTTAGTTTTTGCATCGATTATATTGATTATACAGTATGTTGATTTTGTTATTACCAATGTTTTACTTAATTTTTCTTAGGACTTCCAAATGAAATGTTTTTCTTTATGACACCGCCTGAAACGACGGCGTCATAAAGTACTGTACGCTCAGTAAACAACCACGCTCAGAACAAAGAAGGCATTTAACGCGCATGATGAAATTGATAAATAATGATATTTACAGTAAAAGCATTTACAAAATATGTTATTACAAATATAATTTACCGTATCTATATAAAATCATACAGTACATATTGTACGTAGCAAAGCAGGAAAACAATTTACGAGAGAGAGAGAGAGAGAGAGAGAGAGAGAGAGAGAGAGAGAGAGAGAGAGAGAGAGAGAGAGAGAGATTGTTTAACGTACGTACTGTAAATGTAAATTTTAAACAAAAAAAATATGATAGGTTACAACATGTAGACTTTTAAAACCTTCCCTTTAACTTAATGCATACAGTACTAAACTATAAAACAGGCACAAATATTAAAATGTTAGAATATTAAAGTAAAAAATAAAGATTGTTACTGTACTCACCACGAAAGAAGTTCAAGAAAAACTTGAATGATGATGGCGATGAATTTGCTGCACAGTAGAAATGATGATGATGAAGCTGATGATGTCTTCTACTGTGCAGCCAATGATAGTATTTTACGTCTCTTCAGACGGAGGTGTCTTTTCCTGGGACATCTCTTCAACTTCTTCAATTTCTTCCGAAGGCGTACTAGCAGGAGGAACTGGCTCTTTTTTGCGAGGCTGGAAGAACATTGTGATCGGAAGTTGCTGCCGCTGCTTCTTTTTTCGATCTAAGAGCATCCTGTAGGGAGTCATGATGTTATCGACCTTGTTGGAGAATTGCATAGAACGAACCATATCCTCGTCCCACTCTTGCAACATTTCTTTCACCTCCTTTATATGGTTGCAGACCTTGGCAAGCCGTTCTAGTGTTAAGCCCGTTTCTTCGACATTTTCTTGGGTCTCTTCCTGGGTTTCACTCTCTTCTTCGCTTGCCGATTTCGTCAGGTCTTCTAGGTCTGCGTCAGTTAGCGGCTGGGAATGGCAGTCCAACAACTCGTCGACGTCTTCAGTCGTCATGTCGCCAAACCCGTCACCTCCAATTATGGCAGCCAACTGCACAGATTTCCGTATTGCAGAGTGTTGAATCTCAGCAGGTGTAAATCCCTCGTCGTCGTAAACAATCTGGGGCCACAACTTCTTCCAGCTCGCATTCACAGTTGCAGGTTTCATCTCTTGCAGTGCCTTCTGAATATTCTTAAGGCATGTGGCTATGGTGTACTGCCGCCAGTACGCCTTCAAGTTAAAATCTTCATCCTCCTCATCTTGGGCAGCATCCACACACGCAACGAGGTCCGCCAAGGTATTCTTCATGTAGAGGGCCTTGAACGCCCTGATAACCCCCTGGTCCATCGGTTGAATTAATGACGTGGTGTTGGGTGGCAGGAACTCAACCTGAACGCCCTCACGCGACAGGTCAGTTGCGTGTCCACCAGCGTTATCCATAAGGAGAAGGATCTTGAATGGCAAGCCCTTCTCTACGAGATATTCATTAACTTGCGGGATGAAACACTGGTGGAACCAGTTGGAGGTCAGCATCTTTGTAATCCATGCTTTTGGATTATGCATCCAGTACACGGGAAGGAGATAATTATTCTTATTTTTCAAAGCGCGAGGATTTTTCGACTTATAAATAAGCCCCGGCTTTAGCAAAAATCCAGCAGCATTGCCACACATCACGAGGGTAACGCGATCCTTGAATGCTTTAAAGCCAGAGGCTTTGGCTTCCTCTTTGAACAGGAAAGTTCGCGACGGCATTCTCTTCCAAAACAAGCCGGTCTCATCCATATTAAACACTTGTTCCGGCTTGTATCCACCTTCGGCGATAATATTCTTGAACGTCTGGTTCACGTAAGTTTCAGCAGCGACAGTGTCAGCCGAAGCAGCCTTGCCATGCAGGGAAACGCTTTTCAGGGCAAAGCGTTTCTGAAACTTCGTGAACCATCCTTTGCTGGCGGAAAAACGTTGTTTCTGAGGCTGGGAATCAGTGGATGTCCTTGGTTGAGGTTCATCTGCATCATCATCTTCTTCAGCATGGTTGCCGTCGTCGTCTTGAGGTTCCTTTGCAGCAAAATTCTCATACAAGCTCAAAGCCTTTGTTTGGATGGTGTTCGTATCCAAGGCTATGTTCTTCTTCCGGCAGTCGGCAATCCACACAGCTAAAGCACCTTCCATGCGTACGATCGTTTTATTACGCGTGGTAACGACTCGCTTCGCTGATCTGCTAAGGTGATTGCAGCCGTCTTTCTAATGTTCGCATCGTCCTTCTTGATATAGCGAACAGTGGATTCGTTGATTCCAAAATGGCGCGGTGCGGCCGCGTAGCTTCTACCGTCTTTCAACATATCGAGAAGCGTCACCTTCTCAGCAATCGTCATCATCCTTCGGTGGCGTTTAGGCTCACTACCAGCCTTAGTAGAAGCAGAACGCTTGGAAGCCATTGTACAGTAGGATTTAACAAAGTTCAACAAAAAGTTCAACTCAAAACAGTCGCACACAGCACAGATTAAAGTTCACAAACTTAAGAACGTCTACTCAGCGATACGGCGTAAGAGAAAGTGGCCGCCGCGAGAACCTAGATGCTGCGGGTTGGAGATGCGGGCAAAACACCAATCACAGGCTAGATAACAAAACTTGAGTTCTGATTCGTCATCTATCAGCGCTTGAACCAATCACAACTCGTCTTATATGATGCGTTGGTTACCAACTCAAAGTACAAGATACCCCGCGTATACTGTACGTACAGTATTAATAATAATAATAATAAATAATGATAATAATACAGTAATAATAATAATAATGATAATAATGATAATAATAATAACAATAATAATTTTATTAACAACAACAACAATAATAATAATAACAATAATAATAATAGCTTTACGTATGCTATTTTATTCTTTTGTAGGATGTGTCTCTCTCTCTCTCTCGTACGCTTATTCGAAATGTGATTTTTGCAACAAAGAATATTATTGGATGCAGTAATACGTATGTATACATACAAAAGATTCATGGAAAAGAAGCACATCCATTACATTTGTAGTACAGTAGTAGCCATCAGCAGCCTTACACCATTCTAATATGGTATGACTGCATCTGATTTGCGTTTCATGTTCGATTTAATTTTACTACGTACTGTATACAGTACTGAATTATCGTATGATCACCTTCTCTTTTCGTGATTTATTTTTTTCGGTGCTGAATTATATATCATATGTAATTCAATGAACAATCAGTAAGAGCAGATATTACTAATTACAGTATTAATGGAATTACAGGTAACGAAATATCGTATTTGGGGTCTTCAGATATCGCGGTATTTTCGAAATTTCCGGAAAATCCGCGATATGTATATATATATGGGTTATGGAAAAAACCCGCGAAGTGGTGAATCCGTGATGGTCGAACCGCGAAGTAGCGAGGGTTCACTGTAAACTAAATCTAATCAAGTATAAAAAAATCTACTTACTAAATAACGGATTTTGAGCGAAGCGAAAAATCTATTTTTGGGTGAGATAGCCATGGCGTCCTGATGGAAGGTTCCTGTTTGGTAGCTTCCTTGGGTATAAGACTACTAAGATATTCCCAGAGAATTTAACCACAGGTTATCACAGAATTCTAACTTCTGGAGCGAGTATCTCAAAGGTTTCCCTTTAAGACATCGTAATACAACAGGGGACACGCATGTCTGGTCGTGCCACATAGCTATCTCCACCCCGAACAGAGTTAACGCTTCGGTGTGTAAGGGCTGAGAATAGCTGGGAGCCGTTCCACAGCTAATCTCACTCGTGGCTACTACTGATACTCGAGACGTAAACAAACGGACGCCATTGCTCTAATGACGTCACGCGCGTCTTTATCCTGGCGCCAGTTGCTGCCCATCACCATGATACAATTGTGTAGGGAGGGAGCAAACTGAACGAAGTAGTAGGGAGGGTCCATCAGGACGCCATGGCTATCTCACCCAAAAATAGATTTTTCGCTTCGCTCAAAATCCGTTTTTTGGGCTCAAGCCATGGCGTCCTGATGGAAGAGTACCAGAGAATCAATGTATCGTGGTAGATTTTCCCCCAGAGTTAAGTGCCTAGGCATTGACAAAACAGCAAAGTAATCTTAGGTAAGAACCATAGGAACGAAATATCCTGCCCCCCATTGGTAGGAAGTTCCCATGGGCTATGCCGACGTCAAAGTGGTATTGAAGGGCTATTCATCTTGACAGAAGAACTTTTAAGAGCTGAGAGATGAAGCAGAATGTTTGATATTTGTATAGGAACATTCTGAAGTAGGACAGTGGTGGTTGGGCACTGTGTGTAGAGTTCATCTCCTGATTATCAGAAGTAAGTATTCATGTAGGAACCTTACTGAGGCAAGGTGAATATAATTTAAGAATAGACATCTTAAATTCTTCATGACCATAAGAAAGGAGGAATAAATAAAACTATGACAGTATGTATTTCATAGTAAGTAGGAGCTGAAAGAGACGCATAAGTAATAAAATAGAAATTTTATTTCACAATGCAGAAATTAAATAATTTACAGCAAAAGTAAAGTTCATTTACAGTAATAATAATGTACATAGAAATAAAGGCTTGCTCTTGAATCTGAAAGGGAATTTCAGGATTAGTAGGTACTCGTTCTCGAGGAACGCAAGTCTTTAAATAACACATCATGCTCAAGGCATGCGGCACTTGTGTGACACTATGACATTTCACCTGGGATAAGAACAGTTATAAAAGCACTAAGTGTTTTTAGACATCACTATGAATCACTCGAGGGTCAACATAGGCACCCGAAGAGTTAGAGTCCCAAGTAACTCACTGTTCTACGCAGAGTTAGGTGCAGGTTTCATAACACTACCTGCGGCTACCACAAAATGTTTGATTTCGTGCACTTGTTTCGCATAATGTTTAAAGAAAACTCGCGAGGACTTCCAGCCCGTAAAGTTTTTAAGGCTCTCAAAGTCCATGCTCTGAAAGAAGTTCAGAGAAGATGCCACTTTTCTAGGATCATGACCAGCGGGTGTACTGTTCGGATCCGCTCTGCGAATGAAGTAGGTGATTTTCGCTCTTAATTGTTTCAGTGACAGGTCGCTGCCCGATGTTTCTCCTTTGAAGAGTTGGCCTCCACCAAAGTTTGAAGTTCTGCGAAGATAGACCTTGAGGCTCTCTACTGGACATAGAGAGACATCCTCCTTCAGGGGGCATATTCTCCAAGGGCCCCATCTTTTGGTGGGTAATTCATTTTTGGCGAGAAACGTCGGATCAGGGGAGAGGGTCACTTCTCCTGAATCAGCAAACAGGATGTGTCCCTCTTCTCTTGATAATGCCACTATTTCGCTGACTCGAGCTCCCGAGGCGAGAGCAAATAAAAATATAACTTTCTGAGTCAGATCCTTGAGGGGGCATGAATCATTGTCCAAGTTGGAGGCGAAATGGAGCACCTTGTCTAGTGACCAGGAGATCGGTTTCGGAGGGGGTGCTGGGCGTAGGCGAGCACATGCTTTCGGCAGTTTGTTAAAGATGTCGTTGGACAGATCAATTTGGAAAGCATATAGAATTGGTCTAGTCAAAGCCGATTTGCAGGTTGAAATCGTATTGGCTGCTAATCCTTGTCCATGAAGGTGAATGAAGAAGGACATACAGAAATCAATGGTGATTTCTTTAGGATTTTTTGCTTTAACAAAGGAGACCCATTTCCTCCAGGATGATTCATATTGCCGTCTCGTGGATTCGGTCTTGTATTCCTCTAGGAAGTCTAGACTTTTCTTCGAGATCCCAAACCTCTTCTTTGCGGCAAGGGAGAGAAAATCATGAGATGAAGGTCCTTGATTTTCGATGATGAAGCGAAGACAGTCGACTTCTGTACTTGTTGAGAGAGAACTGGGCCCGGGAGAGGGATCAGCTTGGGCTGCAGCTCCAGGACCAGGGGGTACCAGTTGTTCCGGGGCCACTTGGGAGCCACTAGGGCCGCTGTCCCTTTGAAGGTTCTCAGTTTGGAGAGGACTTTCAACAGAAGGTTGGTGGGAGGGAACAGGTATATCTTCGACCATCTGTTCCAGTCCAGTGACATGGCGTCCACCGCTTCTGCTTTGGGGTCCTCGTACGGGGCTACGTACAGAGGAAGTTGATTGTTGTCGCTCGTTGCAAAGAGATCTATCTGAAGTTCTGGGACTTGATGAGAGATGAAGGAGAATGATCTTGCGTCTAGAGACCATTCCGACTCTATCGGGTTTGTCCGAGATAGAGCATCCGCTGTCACGTTGCGGAATCCTTGTAGGTGAACTGCAGACAGGTGCCACTTCTTCTTCTCCGCCAGACGGAAGATTGGGAGAAGCACCTGATTTATCTGGGGCGATCTTGAGCCCTGGCGATTGAGACAACGAACTACCACCGAGTTGTCTAGGGTTAGACGGATGTGGATCGAGGGCGGCGGGGATAGCTTCTTCAGAGTAAGAAGGACCGCCATGGCCTCCAAGATGTTTATGTGGAACGTCTTGAATAGTGGAGACCAGGTCCCTTGAGCTTGTTTCAGGTGGGAGTGACCTCCCCAGCCCTCCAGTGAAGCATCCGTGTGGATGTTGAGTGATGGAGGAGGGTGTTGGAGAGGAATGGACCTTTTCAGGGCCATTGCTTCCGACCACGGCTTTAGGAGGCGTCGAAGTCTGTTTGGAAGCCGTCTCTTGAGGTCTCTTCGAGCGATGGATGCCGATCGTCTCCAGACTCCCGCGGCATCCTTTAGCTGTGCACGAAGCACTGGGTTTGTCACTGAGGCGAATTGTAGAGAGCCTAGAACTCGTTCCTGCTGTCGTCTTGAAATGCGTTTGGATTTCAGAAGTCGCTTGACAGACCCTGCTATTTCCTTCCTTTTCTTCTGGGGGATGGAAAGGCGGTGTGACTGAAGATTCCAGTGGATTCCCAGCCACTGAAACTTCTGAGCTGGAGAGAGGCGAGATTTCTTCTCGTTGATCTTGAATCCCAGGTGTTCTAGGTACTGGGTAACTTCGTCGCAAGACTTTGTACACTCTTCGGGCGATGGAGCCCAGACTAGCCAGTCGTCGAGGTAGGCCATCACCTGGACGTTTCTTAGGCGGAGCTGTTGTACTATGGCATCCGCCAGCTTTGTGAAGATCCGAGGGGCCACATTGAGGCCGAACGGCATGGCCCGGAAGGCGTAGCTTTTCCTTTGGAGTCGAAATCCTAGGTAGGAGGAAGCGTGATGGTTCATTGGAATGTGCCAATAGGCATCCGCCAGGTCTATAGAGACCGTGTAGGAACCTTGAGGCAGAAGGGTCCTTATTTGTTGAAGCGTCAGCATCTTGAATTTGTTGTTCTCTATGAACTTGTTGAGGGGGGATAAGTCCAGAATGACTCTGAGCTTGTCTGAGTCCTTCTTGGGAACGCAAAACAGTCTCCCTTGGAACCTGGTGGACTTTACCTTCCTTATCACCTTCTTGTTCAAGAGGTCTAGAACATATTCTTCCAGAATGGGGGTCGATTGTTGGAAGAACCGCTGGAAGATTGGGGGTGGTTGCACCCAACTCCAGCCTAGACCGTTCTTGATGATGCTGTGTGCCCAAGGATCGAAGGTCCAACGATCCTGGAATTGGCGGAGTCTTCCTCCCACCGGAAGCACTTCATTGCTTCTGGTGACCCGAGGACTTGTTGCCTCGGCCGCTAGCTCCCTTTCCTCCTCTACCTCTGGAGGGACGACGAGAGGCGTCTCTGCTTGCACCCCTGGACGAGCCTCTACCTCTGGCATGAAAGGTAGTGGATGGTTGCTCAAAGGCAGGGGTGAAGACCGGTGACTGTGACAACACCGGTTGGGGGACCAATTGAAAGGTCTGTTGTGGTTGGGCAACCACTTGGGAGGTAGCGGGTCCCGGAAACTGACGTCTTTGTTGACGTTGCTGGGGTTTCGGCTTTTGAGGTTTCCTCTTAGGCTGAGGTCCATCGTCCTGAGAGGTTTTCCTTTTTCTGGACATGCCCCACTTGTGGAGAAGGTTCCTATTCTCCGTGGCGGCTCTGTCCGTTATTTCCTTGACAAGGTCAGAAGGAAACAGGTGCTTTCCCCAGATGTTGGAGGAAATCAGCCTCCGGGGTTCGTGTTTCACGGTGGCACCGACAAACACGAATTCACGACAGGCTCTACGAGCCTTTATGAAATGGTACAAGTCCTTCATTACCGTGAGTAAGTGGGATTTGGCCAGTACCATGTAGTGATCGGGTACTGCTGTGTCACAGGCCATAACTTCAAGTTGGACTTGATGAGAAAGAGATGTCGCAAGCCTCTCCTTCGTGTCTTGTTCCCGGCGAAGGAGGTGATCATTGAGCTTAGGGAGGTCTTCATTAAACTGACATCCGGCGACGTCAGGATCGAGCCTACCCACGACGAAAGTATGTTGGACATCTTTCCATTGTCTAGTGTCAGGGGGTGTCACGATGGAGAAGGGTCTGCACTCCTCCAGTGCAGGGCAGGGTTTTCCTTCTTCCGCCGCTTTAAGGCATGCAGCCAAGGCCTTTTCCAAAAATGGAAGAATCGCAGTGTCAGGTGCGACATATGTAGGATGCTTCTTGCTCAAGGCAGGAAGCTTAGAGCAGGTAAAGCCCCTGCTCTTAAATGCGGAGGCTAGCATAGCCTGGGCCTTTGCGAGATCGAACACTATCTCTTCTTTAGGTTCGGTCTCCTCCTTCGAGGCAGGTTCGGAACGAAGCCGGACGTAACAGTCCGGGTAGGCCTCGAAGCTTGGGAAGAATTCCACATCTTCCAACGGGACCGTGCCGATTTTGTCACTAACAAAGATCCTGCCGGTCGCAATAACCATATGCTCTGCATACCTCCACGGATTGGCATGAGAGCAAGCTGGGAGATCCTTGACCGAGATCTTCTTCGGTTCTCTGGATCCAATCATAGACCTGATGGACTCCTGGTTCTCCTTCAGTCTGTCGTCCATGACAGCTCTAATCAGTCGGATCAGTTCTTGGGTAGAAGAGGAAGGATCCGGGGTCGAGGAGGTAGACGGGATGGACACATCCGTCGGTGTAGGAGTAGGCGGAGGGATGGACGAGGGAGTAGCTCCAATCTCCGACTCGGTGTATTCCACCTTGTCTTCGTCCTCTTCGGCTCCTTGAGCCATAAGCGTCTTCTCCGTGTCTTCTGAGACGTCAGAGATCTGTTCATCATCCTCGGAATCTAAACGACACTCGTGCATGGACTGAGCCATGACCACATCAGGTTCCACCGTAATTTGGACAGTGGGGATTGCTTCCTTTGGAACCACTGAATCAGGGGAGGCCTTAGGAACAACAGGGACCTCAGTTCTTCGGTGGCCAGGTACGGTCCAGTAGCATTTCTCTGAAAACCACGCACCCACTTGCGCAGCTTTTCACGAGCAATGTCTCTAACCTCCGCTGAGGGAGGGTTATGGAAGGCCTCAACTAGGTAGGCCTGGCAGACCGTACATTCCAGTGGATTCCAGAACTTCCAATCCCCTTTCTTGTCTGAGCAAGGGGCGTGAGTCCTGCACGCCGTATGTCCGTAAAACTGCGAGCGTTTCACAGCACAGTATGCGAAATCGCACTTCATCTGCTCCTCCTGTGGAAGAAAGAGAAAATGAGTATGGGGGAGTCATAGGAATGGCTCTTAAATTAAGTTAATATTAATCATTAATTTTAACTTAAAGAAGGTGTGATGCATAGAGAATGAAACAGTAAAGGAGAACACGCTCCATGCATCTCGCCCGGCTGATTACCATAGGCTTGGTCCTGGGATAATCCAAATGACCGAGATCATTGGATATAGTTTCCTAGGATTCCCATTATATTGGAACTCCATGGAAGGCCAAGGACAAGGTTGGGATCGAATTCATTCGGTTCCCAGATAAGAGCCAGAAGGTCTCATTAAGGGAAACTGCTTCTGGCAACCAGCCGCGCTAAGATGCACATAGCATGCTGGAAATAGAAGAATGCAAAGAGACAGCATGATCACTAATAGAGCAGTACTAGGTACTGATCTTAGAAGCAAATCAGCTTATCTATTTGCAAGGTAGGGCTATCTTAGTCTTATGATAGCTACAGAGAGGGGGTGCAAGTATTCTTGACGCCTCCGGGGTATCCGGCAAGCCGCCGGCACGCCGGAGCTCGCTCCAGCATAGATTCTGGCACTAGAACAGACAATTTTCAAAGTCAGTTAGATACCAGGATGGCGGCCGCCGGCACAACGGCGGCACGCCGGCAGGGAGCGGCGGCTCCGGCAGCCGGAGGATGCCGGATTGGTGACTGGGGTAAGGATGGTACAGGTAGTATCGGGTTGCCGGCAGTATATGCCGGCACTCCGGAGATCGACCGGCAAGCGGACGATTAGATAGGAGTAGGAGAGCTGCCGGTAGTAGCCGGCGGCAGCCGGCAGTCCCTCGGTACACGGGGGGCTGGCGGCAAGGGTAGGGAAGTCACCAAGAGGCAGGTATTGCCGGCAGAAGAGGCGGCAAGAGACCGGCACCCGGATAGATAGAGAGACAGGGGGAGGGGGGGAAGGATGCAGGAAGTACCTTCAGGGTTCCAGACATCCCTCCCCCTCCCTGAGGGGGTGTACCCATGATAGAGACAGGCTCTATCATCCATAAGCAGGGGTCACTAGGGACCGGGAGCAGGTAGTCCAAGGGAGGACTAGGGAACACCCAAGAGGGGGGGGGGGAGACTCCCCTATGCAGAGCTACACTAGTAACTAACCTTATAGGACACTATGAAGGTATATGTACCAGAGCGGACAGCACAGGGAAGCTCGGGTAGCCCTACTCATCCACCCTAAGGAGGATTTGTAGGACAGGGGACAGATGAGTATAAACTAACCTAAGCATAGGCTAGGCTATACAAGAGATAGGTGGGGAGGGAGAAGAGAGGGGTCTTCCCAGGAAGGGTTTCTGTACCAGAGCGGCCACAAAGGGAAGGGAGGACACTCCCTAACCTAAGATTAGGCCGATCGGCTAAAACGGTGCAAGAGTACAGTTTCAGCATGGAACAGAGAAACCTTCCTAACCCGGCCTAGATCAGGGCTAAAAGTCCTGAACTAGGCAAGGAAGAAGACGTATCGCTATCGCAGGAAAGTCGTAGACTATCCTAGCCATAGAGGTAGGCTAGCCTAACCTCACTCTCAGACGCAATCCTAAAGGGGGTTCATTCCTTTAGGGAGGACTGAGAGGCGATATAATACTCTATTAGACAATAAATCCCTTTACTCAGAAAAGGGATCAAGGCTAATTAGAGGGAGTGCCAAGGCAGGGGATGAAGGAAGCATATAGGGGTCCTAAGGTTAGGTTAGGCTAGTAAGAATCACTGACTAGCCTATCCCCTATATGGTCCCTGAAGGCGAAAACATTTGCATCACTAGTCAAAAGTATTGTAAAATAATAATGCCACTATCTTCATAACTTAGTCTAGGATCACTGATAAATCATGCATGAACACTTGTATATAGGCTCCTGGCCTGGGGGCTATAGTAGCCGACTGGTATGAGGTCAATCGATGACCGATAAAAAGCGTCTAAGCACGATATAAAAGTTCCTAGCTATGAAGACTAAATAAACTAATGTATTCGATTAGTATATAAGGCCGGAAGCGTTGTTGTGGCTAACTAAATAGGACATGCAAAACAACAACGACGCCATAAAATGGCGGGTCCGGTAGAGGCACAGCTCTGCCACAAAACATCAATTATTTCGCGAAATAATATTTACTTTACGGCCAGAGCTTAATTAAACAATACTGGAACCTTGTACTCAACTTTCCAGAAGAAGGCGAGGCTGAAGGTAACGACATAGCGAAGATGCAAAGCGATAAAGTTCACACAAGGGAAAATCCGTCTCAGTAGGGCAGCTACTAAACAAAGGATAAAGACGCGCGTGACGTCATTAGAGCAATGGCGTCCGTTTGTTTACGTCTCGAGTATCAGTAGTAGCCACGAGTGAGATTAGCTGTGGAACGGCTCCCAGCTATTCTCAGCCCTTACACACCGAAGCGTTAACTCTGTTCGGGGTGGAGATAGCTATGTGGCACGACCAGACATGCGTGTCCCCTGTTGTATTACGATGTCTTAAAGGGAAACCTTTGAGATACTCGCTCCAGAAGTTAGAATTCTGTGATAACCTGTGGTTAAATTCTCTGGGAATATCTTAGTAGTCTTATACCCAAGGAAGCTACCAAACAGGAACCTTCCATCAGGACGCCATGGCTTGAGCCCAAAAAAACCTTCTAGAATCAGATTTCATTAAATCTCTACAGTTATTTTCTTAAGTATATGAACGTTTCAATTATAAACCGTAGACTAAAGCAAACAACCACTCAATTTCCATAGAAGATTTAATGACTAAAGAAAAAACTAAAGCTCTCAAATCAATTACAGTTAGATTCAACACCTGGTGTCGAATGCATTTCAACATTGAAAATAATTACCTCGGAAAATTTTCTAACTTTCAAACCAATGTTTCAGCGAAGAAACAACATACTAGGTCGAGGTAGTAGGTTCCTCATCTCGTCAACCATTTGCCGTCCCAAAGGTTTGACGTTTCAGTATACCACGTAACATTCTGAGATAAGTTATTTTGTTAACCATAGGGCAATATGAAAAAAACACCACAAGGCTGAAGAATTAGTTCCTTCAAATAATAGATATATCTGAAAAATACCAATTATTTTAATTATCGTTAGCTTTACAACGTTTGGGAATAATTTTCTGCATTGTTATAGTAGTAATAGGTGATTGAAGATATTCAGGACTATATGAAGTTAAAGAAATCTTATATATGTATTGATACTCAGGAAAATGCATAGAAAATTACTATATATTCTGTATTTCTCAATTCCCCATGTTCAACAAACAGATAACCTTACTTTTCTTTATAAGGCTTCTCGCCCCCAAAACTACACTGTATTTACAGTATACCCAAGATAACAAATTCGGAGATAATTTGTATTTTTCATAACCATACAAACCTTAGCTATTTACATTGGGTTTACTTTCGGCGTAGCTGAAATTGATGAGCCAATAGATTTTAACGAGGGTTAACTACCCCCGCGCTAGTTAGCGGGGGTAGGGGAAGGGGTAGCTTGCTACCCCTCCCCCCCCCCCCAAACACCAGTGATTTGCTTCACTTCACTTAGAGGTAGGACTTTACTTGGGGGACAGGGCTGGCGGGCAAATATGTGTAAATAGCTAAGGTTTGTATGGTTAGGAAAAATACAAATTATCTCCGAATGTCATTTGTTCCGTAACCAAAATACAAACCACGCTATTTACATTGGGTGACTTACCCCTTAGGAAGGGTGGAAAGTCCCCAGCCTTACTGACTTTGACTTTACCCGGGGGCTCCGCCTCCCAGTGAGTAGCACTTGAGAAAAGGAGCCCCTGCACCTCACAGGTTCCTCGCTTTGCAAGGAACATGTGGCCTACATAAGTTGTGTGTGGAGGAAAGAGCGTGACTCGTCCTATGAAGTTGACCTTGAGACCTTTAGATAGGAATCCAGGATAGGACGTTCCCAATCCCACCTCGTCAGGGTATGGGGGACGCGACAGTATTAAGCTTAATACTAGGCGCACAAGGAAGCATGGGTTACCTGCAGAGGTTGAGGTCAGCTATGCGGAGACCAGGATGCTGCTTCCCCAAGAGAGGGGAGGATGAAGAAAGTAGTAAGGGTCAGACATACTCTTTCATTCACGCAGACTAAAACCGGGTAACAACGCCCTCAACCTACTGCTACTTGTCCATAAAGGAGCGTGAGGTTAGACCAGCTATTGTGCAGCCACCACAGGGCCAATAGAAAAGGTATCGAGGCTCCTGTGGGTCACGTCCTGCAGGTAGTGGGCTGTGAAGGTCGTCTGACGCTTCCAGACCCCAGCTTGAAGTACCTGCGTCACAGAGAAGTTTCTCTTGAAGGCCAGGGACGTAGCAATGCCCCTGACGTCGTGTGCCCTAGGGCGACATGACGGAGGGGGGTCTGGATTCAAGGCGTGGTGGATAACCCTTCGAATCCAAGCCGAGATGGTGTTCTTGGTGACCCTCCTCTTCGTCCTGCCTGTGCTAACAAACAATGCCTGCACTTGAGGACGAACTGCAGCTGTTCTCTTCAAGTAACACCTCAGACTCCTCACTGGACATAGTAGCAGCTGGTCTGGGTCGCTTGTTACAGAACGGAGACTTGCGATCCTGAAAGAGTCGAACCGTGGGTCCGGCACTCCAGGGTTCTGAGTCTTGGCAACAAACTCAGGGACGAACCTGAACGTTACCTCCCCCTATCCCCTTGAATGGGCGACGTCGTACGAGAGACCATGAAGTTCACTAACTCGCTTGGCAGAGGCCAAGGCGAGCAGGAAAGCCGTCTTCCAAGACAAGTGGCGATCAGAGGCCTGGCGTAATGGTTGGAAGGGAGGTCTCTTAAGAGCCCTGAAAACTCGAACCACGTTCCAAGGAGGAGGTCTCACTTCCGACTGAGAGCAGGTAAGCTCATAGCTACGTATGAGTAGAGAATGTTCCAGCGAGGAAGAAATGTCCACTCCTTTCAGCCTAAAAGCCAAGCTTACGGTTGAGCGATAGCCTTTCACCGCTGAAACCGAAAGGCGCATTTCCTCCCGCAAATAAACGAGGAACTCCGCTATTGCTGGAATAGTGGCATCGAGTGGAGAGATACCCCTCCCACGACACCAACCACAGAAGACACTCCACTTCACCTGGTAGACTCCCTCAGAGGACTTTCGCAGGTGCCGAGACATCCTCTCTGCAACCTGTTGTGAAAAGCCTTTCTCCGTGAGGAGACGCTGGACAGTCTCCAACGTCAAGCCAAAGTGAGGCTACGGCTTTGTGGAAGATGTTGCAGTGTGGATGTCTGAGTAGCTCGTGTCGTGGGGGAAGTTCTCTCGGGAGCTCCGTCAGGAGCTGCAGAAGGTCCGGGAACCATTCTGTGTGATGCCATAGCAGAGCTATCAGAGTCATCGACAAGTTGACCGATAGTCTGGTCCTGTTGAGCACCCTTCTCATCAGACAGAACGGTGGGAAGGCGTACACGTCGATGTTGTCCCACCGTTGTTGGAAAGCATCTTGCCAGAGTGCCTTAGGGTCCGGGACTGGGGAGCAGTACAGGGGCAGCTTGAAATTCAAAGCTGTCGCGAACAGATCCACGGTCGGGGAACCCCACTAAGTCAGAACTTTGTTGGCTATCTGAGGATCCAAAGACCACTCGGTACTCACTATCTGCGAAGCCCTGCTCAGACTGTCGGCGAGCACATTCCTCTTGCCAGGAATAAAGTGAGCTGATAGTGTTATCGAGTGGATTTTCGGTCCACCTCAGAATCTCTACTGCAAGATGGGATAGCTGCTGCGAAAAAGTACCTCCCTGCTTGTTGATATAAGCCACTACCGTGGTGTCGTCGCTCATCACCACCACGGAGTGACCCGCCAGGGTCTGTTGGAACTGTTGAAGAGCCAGAAAAATGGCCTTCATCTCTAGCAGGTTGATGTGCAGGTACTTTTCTGATTCTGACCACAGGCCTGAGGTCCTCTGGTTCAGAATGTGCGCCCCCCACCCTTCTTTTGACGCGTCCAAAAACAGTGTCAACTCCGGGGGGAGGACGAGAAGATCCACTCCCTTTCGCAGGTTCTTGTCGACCAGCCACCACCGCAGGTCCGCCTGTTCCGAAGGTCCTATCGGGACCGGGAAGTCCGGGGAAACGGATCCTTGATTCCACCGGGACTTGAGCCGCCACTGCAGGGATTTCATCCTGAGACGGCTGTTTGGAACCAGACGAGCCAGGGAGGACAGGTGACCTAAGAGACGCAACCACGATTGGGAGGGAAGCTCTTCTCGCCTGAGGAAGGGTTCTGCCACCCTCCTCAGCCCTGCTATCCTGTCGTCTGATGGAAAGGCTTTGTGGAGATTGGTGTCTAACAACATTCCTAGATAAACCAGTCGTTGGGACGGCTGCAGAGAGGACTTCTCGAGATTTACCATGATCCCCAGATCCTGACAAAGTCCCAGAAGCCTGTCTCGGTGTCGAAGAAGGGTCGACTCCGAATCTGCTAGGATCAGCCAGTCGTCCAGATAACGGAGGAGACGGATGCCGTTCCTGTGCGCCCAAGATGAAATCAGGGTAAACACTCTGGTGAACACCTGAGGTGCTGTGGAGAGACCGAAGCACAACACCTTGAACTGGTAGGTCTTGTTGTCTAGGCTGAATCTCAAGTACTTCCTGGAAGACTGATAGATTGGGACCTGGATGTACGCATCCTTTAGATCCAGTGCGCACATGAAGTCTTGTGGTCTCACCGCAAGTCTGACCGTGTCCGCTGTCTCCATGCTGAATGGAGTTTGCTTGACAAACTTGTTCAGAGCTGAGAGGTCGATGACGGGTCTCCAGCCTCCAGACGCCTTCTTTACAAGAAAGTGTCGACTGAAGAAGCCTGGGGAGCCGTCGACGACCTCCTGGAGAGCATCCTTCTTGAGCATGGTCTCGACTTCTGCCCAAAGGGCCAGCCCCTTCACCGATCCCATGGCGTAGGAGCTCAACAACACTGGATTCGTTGTCAGGGGAGGTTGAGATGTTGTGAATGGGACGCGATAGCCTTGGCCGATCACGGAGATCGTCCAAGCATCGGCCCCATGTTGCTGCCACCTGTGCACGCAACTCTGAAGGCATCCCCCCACAGGTGGACACGCGGGGGGACTGCCACTCCTAGCGCTTGCGGCCGCGGCCGCTCCCTCTAGGAGTCTTGCCTCCCCTGGAGGACTTGCCGCCCCTCTTGTCCTTGGCAGGAAAGGGCTGGGGCTTAGACACCACTTTCTTAGCTGCCGGAGCCTGCTTTTGTGTCTTGCGAGGCTGCTGCTGATGTTGCTGCGGGAGCTGGAGGCTTGTAGGGCCGAGATGCAAGGGCCCTTTGGAGGAGGGAGTCCTGACTAGACTTCCTCCACCTCTCAGCTGTACGTTCCATGTCTTGGGGCTCGAACAGATTCCCCCCAAGGAGGGAAGCGTGCCTGAGCCTGCAGACATCCACAGCGGGGACCTTCGGATGGATCTTTTCGGTCACCGCATCACAACGCTTCAACACCGAGTTGGCCCATAGGTTGGTAACATGATGTGCCAGGAACTCGATGGAGCGAGTGCCCGAGAGGAGGAAGGTCTCCAGGGCCTTCCTATTGGTCTCCTTAGACAGATCCTTGGAGCGCAATAGGATGCCCAGAGAACCTAGCCAGATATCCAGCCACGAAGTGGCCTGCATGGCGCACTTCGCGACTTTCTCATGGCTCAGGATCTCCGACGCCGAGAACGTCACCTGCCGGGCGGAGAGCTTCTCAAGAGGAACTCCCCTAGCGAGCTCTTCTACTGAATGGTGGAGGGGAAGAGCGAGGCTAGACTCCCCCATGATCTCAAAATACCTCCTCTGCTGGATACGAGGAGGAGGGAGGAGTTTGTTCCCGGCAGAGGAACGACTGGAGGAAGCGAGAACCGCGAGATGAGCATTGGCCCTGGCTCTGGCACTCTTCGGCCCCTGGATCCAGGGCAGAGCCGCGCTGGCCTTAGGGGGCTTCTGAGTTCCGTACACCTGATCTAGGACCGTGTCCTTGCCTTCACGATGGGTGATCACAGGGTCCATGAACCCGTTGAGCTGTCTCATCAGGCTCAGAACCTGCCAGAAGGCATGCTCAGACTCCTGCTGCTCTCCTCCCTGTGGACTGGCAGCTAAGTCTCCTGTCCCCGGAATCTCTTCCTGAGGAGATGCGTGGACGTTCTCCCGGGGTGCGGCTGGTTCCTGACGAATTCGAGAAGAGGACTTCGGAACCGTCTTGGAGTCCTTGGGTTCCCTCCTGGGCGGGATTCACAACCCCAACAATGAGGTCTGGAAGGCGCCTTCCACGCGAGACGATTCCCCTCCACGAGGAGAAGACTCCCCCCTTGGTGCCAAGGGGGAGATCACCACCTCGCTGGGTTCTCCTGAGGACGGAAAAGCCTCGTCCTCGGGAGAAGGAGAAAACGACTGCGAAGGGGAAGGAGCCTTCCTGACTGACCTCTTAGGAACCAACTTCTCCCTGGGAGAAGTCACCACGAAGTGTACTCCTCTCCTTCTCTTCAGGGGACGAGGCCATCGTTGGTTTGTGTCCTTGATCGGCGAGTGCCGGCTTCATAGCCTTCACTAACGCCCGCATCAGAGGACTGAACCAAGACTGCCGAGACACGGACACAGAGTCCGAAATTCCCGCTGGAGGGAAGGGGATCGGGCGATCCTTTGGAGTGGACACCACTGGACCTGCCTGTGAAGAAAAAGGGGAAGAAAGTTGCTCTGACCTCTCCGTTGGACCTTCCCTATCCTGAAAAAGAGACCTGCGCTTAGGCGGAGGTGATCCTGACTGCGGTCTGGCGACACGCGTCCCTGCTGCTGCCGCGAGCTGCGGAACCCGACGTGAACGGGAATCGTGCTGACGCTCGTGTGTAGGTGATATTAAAGAGTCGCGTGCGAGAGGCTGTTGAAGCGCGGGCGCGTAATCGCGGAGACAATCGAGCGCGGGAGCGATCGCGCGGCGAGCGGGCGCGCGGGCGAGCGGGCGCGCGGGCGCGCGGGCGAGCGGGCGCGCGGGCGCGCGGGCGAGCGGGCGCGCGGGCGAGCGGGCGCGCGGGCGAGCGGGCGCGCGGGCGAGCGGGCGCGCGGGCGAGCGGGCGCGCGGGCGAGCGGGCGCGCGGGCGAGCGGGCGCGCGGCGCGAGCGGGCGAGCGGGCGCGCGGGGCGAGCGGGCGCGCGGGCGCGCGGGCGCGCGGGCGCGCGGGCGCGCGGGCGCGCGGGCGCGCGGGCGCGCGGGCGAGCGGGCGCGCGGGCGAGCGGGCGCGCGGGCGAGCGGGCGCGCGGGCGAGCGGGCGCGCGGGCGAGCGGGCGCGCGGGCGAGCGGGCGCGCGGGCGAGCGGGCGCGCGGGCGAGCGGGCGCGCGGGCGAGCGGGCGCGCGGGCGAGCGGGCGCGCGGGCGAGCGGGCGCGCGGGCGAGCGGGCGCGCGGGCGAGCGGGCGCGCGGGCGAGCGGGCGCGCGGGCGAGCGGGCGCGCGGGCGAGCGGGCGCGCGGGCGAGCGGGCGCGCGGGCGAGCGGGCGCGCGGGCGAGCGGGCGCGCGGGCGAGCGGGCGCGCGGGCGAGCGGGCGCGCGGGCGAGCGGGCGCGTAGGCGAGAGCGCGCGGGCGAGCGGGCGCGTAGGCGAGAGCGCGCGTGAGCGCGCGGGCGAGCTGGTGAGTGAGCGCGTTGGCGTGTTGGCGAGGGAACGCGTTGGCGCGTGGGCGAGCGAGAACGCTCTGACGACCGCTGCCGATGGTGTCTTGGAGACCTGTGACGCATGGGAGAGCGGTGGCGAACAAGCGATTGATGGCGCGTTGGAGAACGCTGGCGCGTAGGCGAGCGATGGTGCGTGGTGGCGCGTTGGCAAGCGATAGCGCGTGGTGGCGCGTTGGCAAGCGATAGCGCGAGCTGGTAGAAGGAGACCCATGTCTCTCCAGATCCTCTGGGCGCCGACGCGTAGGAGAGCACTTACGCGCAGGCGATGGATCACGCGGGCGGTCTGGAGATCGCCGATGTTCAGGGGATCGTTGACGTGCAGGAGATCGCTGACGAGCAGGCGAACATTGACGCGTCTGTGATCGCTGGCGTGCTGGGGATCGCTGGCGAGCAGGAGGAAGACGAGTGGAATCCTATGCGGGGTCTGCTGGCGTGATGCGCAAAGGTGAACGCTCACGAACGGGCTCAGGAATAGGAGGCGCGTGGGCGTACAGGAACCTTGGAAGTACGCGTAGGAGACCGCAAGCGTAGGAGACCGCAAGCTTGGCAGCGCTGGAACAGGCTGACGAGCAGGATCGCGAGGGCGAGGAGAAGAAGAGTCCTTGTCCAAGACCTTAACCGAAGTTCTAGGTCGCGTGGGCGAGCGTGGGCGTGCAGGGCGCGTGTCAAAAACTGGGAGCGCAGGTGCGCTCTGACGGGCAGGAGATCTAGTGCGCTCAGGAGACCAATGGCGCGCTGGGCGCACAGCAGGAACAGCAGGATGTTCGATGTCCTCAGGAGAGTGCTGGCGAACAGTGGGGCGACGATCATCAGGAGAGCGCTGGCGATCAGGAGAACGCTGACGAGCAGGAGAGCGCCTGTGCGCTAACACTGCAGGAGAGCGCACAGGGGAACCCTGACGCGCAAGGAAGTACCCACACCGTGGGAGGCATCCCTCTGCCCCGAAGGGACCGTTGCCCGTCGGCTGACGAGGTCAGACTGCTGGCCATCTGCACCGGAAGCGGAAGGTCTGGAAGGCGTCGGAGAACGAGGACGATCCCCGGAGAGGTCTACAGAAGTGGTTGCTGCAGGCTGCTTACAGCGAGTAGAGTCCCCATCGGAGGAAGGAGGCGAAGATTCAAAAAGGCGCCTCTTAGCACCCTTATAGGGAGACGGGAGGCCCTTGCGGCGCAGCGGACGATGAGCCTTACGGCGAAGGCGGCCACGAGGGAGGTCGTCAGGATCATCAGTCCTCCGAAGGGGAGTCTTGGTCAGCGCGCTCCTCCGAGGGGGAGGCTTGGCCGCAGAAGAGCCCGTGGGACTCCCTTCCCCCTCCGAAGGATGTACAGAAGGGGGAGGAGAGCCTTCAGCAACGTCATCCACATCAGGAACCGCAGAGGTCTGATCAGACCCGTCGGAAGCCTCTGCCACCACGACGTCGACGATAGACAGAGGATCTACCTCTGCTATCACCGGCGACTGCTTAACAGCGGCCCCCAACTGGACAAGGTCAAACAGGGCTTCCTTGGAGGGCAGGCCCTTAAGCCCCAAGGAAGCCCAAAGATGAAAAACATCATCATGAAACACAGTATCATTATCAAAAACCTTCCCCGGAGGAGGAGAGGGAGCTGCCCCGCAATGGGAGGCGACGCCCTCTCCCCCAACCCAAGGTCGGGAAACAGAACTAGGGACTGAGCTCCCACTCGGCGGTTTCTCCTTAGGAGCCTGATGAGGGGGAGCTTCGGAGGAGATTTAGGCGGCGGAAGAAGAGTCCCGAGAGCCTTCCTCCTTTAAGGCAACCCACGAAGGAGAACGGTCTCTCTTGGACTTCTTCTTATGCCGGCGACCAAACCTCTCCCACTGGGAGGCAGACCACTCCCTACACTCACTACAAGTATTTTCTCTGTCACACCGTCGGCCTCGACACTGCGGGCAAAGGGTGTGAGGATCCGCATCCACCACAGCTAGAGGGTTATAAACATGAGTTATATACAATGAGTTATAGCCATCAAAGTACCGCAAGGGCGACCGGCAGTTCCAGAGCACTTGCGCATGGTGGACATCCAAGGGTGAGGCCAACTTCAAACACACACAAACTGAGGAAAAGCAAAAAAGATTAAGGCTGTCAAAACGAGGACGATAGACAGACACGTCCGCTCATCGTCCGAGCCAAAAGTGAAGTGGAGCAAATCACCGGTGTGTGGGGGGGGAGGGGTAGCAAGCTACCCCTTCCCCTATCCCCGCTAACTAGCGCGGGGGTAGTTAACCCTCGTTAATATCTATTGGCTCATCAATTTCAGCTACGCCGAAAGTAAACCCAATGTAAATAGCGTGGTTTGTATTTCGGTTACGGAACAATGAAATTTTAAAAGAAAAGTTATATTCAGGAAACAGCAAAATTCGGAGTTATATTTAAAAACTATAATATTCATTCAAAATCTTAAAAGTATACCATTGTTTCAGGTAATGGACAAAAAGCTCTCAATCTGTTTAATCAAGATTAATATTTAAGGAATTTGGCTGTGAATTTAAACTAACACTAAAATTGTAATGTAGTTCCAGTATATACCGTAAATCTGAAAAAGGCATGAAACTATGAACAAGGTCACTAGTTTGAAGAAACTTTAAAGCTATCCAACAGTCAAATGAGATTGGTCAAATACTGTTAGCTATTCACAAATTACAAAAAGAGTAACACCGAATCAAGTCGTCAGGCAAGTTACGGGCAATACTATGATTAGTAGCCTAGTTCTCACAACAGAATATTAAATTTTAATGACAAATAACCAACTGACTACCAACATCAGGTGAACAAAACATCAACAGGGCAGCTTTTGAGGTGAAAATAGATAAAGCTTAGCTAGTAAAATTTTCTTTGAACACTATCTTATGAATAGAACCAGCCAATGTTTCAAATAGAAAGAATTCACTTGTCAATCCTTTAGTGCATTCCATTTACATCATTGACACTTAAAATATGCTTCTGGTGTCAGATTATACCAATTAGCCATCTGGAAAGGGGTCAAAGCCCGCCTACTACTTTTAAGTACTGAGAAAGACTACATTATCAACAGAAAACTGAGGGAATATTAATGTTCTAAACATTCATTACAACTGTGTAACATTTCTCTTAAAAAGCTGAACAATGTTGTGTTACATTAAGGTTGAAATTAACATTCCTGCCAAAGAAGCTAACAAAATCTGTATGAAATGGTAAAATTTACTGGACGGCTCTACCGAATATTCAGAAAATTTCACGATTTAAAAAATTGCGACCACTCCATAACAATCTTACTCCAATAAGGGAAAATAAAAACTATATTACAAAGCACCAGGCTTAAGCCTTGATAACAATCAATTGCAAATAAGGGTGAACTTGGGGTTTCTACACTACGTCTCAAAAATATTGGAAACAATTAACAGTCAAAATCAGACACAGCCAAAGACAAAGTTGAAAGTTGTCCTTGCCCTCAAATCTTTGTCCAATACAGAATCTTCGGACTTAACCTTGTCCAATACCGACCGTCAAAATTTAATCCTACCCAACACACAATCTCCGGATTTAACCTTGTCCACTACAAAACCTCCGGATTTAACCTTGTCCTACACAAAACCTTCAGATTTGCCTTGTCCAATACAGTCCACTCCGGATTTAACCTAGTCCAACACAGACCTTGCAAACAACCTTTCCAAACACGCTCCGGATTCAACTTTTTTTAACACACACTGGATTTAACCTTTTCAAATACAGACTCTCCGGATTTAACCTCAAACACTCTTCCGGGTTTAACCTTTTTAAATACATACCCTCCGAATATAACCTTTCCGAATAGACTCTGGACTTGACCTTGTCCAACACAGACCCTCCGAATCAAACCTTTTCAATTAGATTCTCCGGACTTGACCTTGTCCAACACAGACCCTCTGTATAAAACCTTTTCGAACACAACTCCCTGGATTAAACCTTTTTGAATAGACTCTTTAGAATTAACGTTTTCAAATAGAGACTTCGGATTTAACCTTTTCGAACACACTCCAGGAATAACCTTTTTTAATACAGGCCCTCCGGATTAAACCTTTACGAATACAGACTTCGGATTTAAAGTTTTAAAATAGACTAAGGATTTAACCTTTTCAGATACACACACACTGGATTTAACTAACATTTTCGAATACAGACACTTCAAATTTAACCTTTTCGAATAAAGTGTGAATAGCATGCCCGAACCATCTCCATCTACCCCTCATGATCTCATCCCCATATGGCAGTTGAGTAACCTCTTATAATTTCATTTTTAATCAGTTCCTGCCATTTAACTCCCAATAGCCTTCTGAGGGTTTTGTTCTCAAATCTACTAAATCTATTGGAGCTAGTTTCATTCCGTAAAGAACCTTCCAGATTTAACCTTGTCTGATACAGACCCTCCACATTTAACTTAGTACAATACTGACACTCGAGATTTGACCTTGTCTAATGCTGACACTACAGATGTACCCTTGTCCAATATTGTATAATACTGACACACGGGATTTAACCTTGTCTAATGCTCGTCCAGAGCACGATCTCCAGACCTAACCTTGTCCAGTGCACAATCTCTGGACCTAACATTCTCCGGACTTGACGCAGTGCAACAGACATTCTCTGGGCTTGACCGTGCAACAGACATTCTCCGGACTTGACCGTGCAACAGACATTCTCCGGACTTGACCGCGTCCAACTGACATTCTCCGGACTTGACCGCGTCCAACAGACATTCTCCGGACTTGACCGCGTCCAACAGACATTCTCCGGACTTGACCGCGTCCAACAGACATTCTCCGGACTTGACCGCGTCCAACAGACATTCTCCGGACTTGACCGCGTCCAACAGACATTCTCCGGACTTGACCGCGTCCAACACATTCTCCGGACTTGACCGCGTCCAACACATTCTCCGGACTTGACCGCGTCCAACAGACATTCTCCGGACTTGACCGCGTCCAACAGACATTCTCCGGACTTGACCGCGTCCAGCAGACATTCTCCGGACTTGACCGCGTCCAACAGACATTCTCCGGACTTGACCGCGTCCAATACACATTCTCCGGACTTGACCGCGTCCAATACACATTCTCCGGACTTGACCGCGTCCAATACACATTCTCCGGACTTGACCGCGTCCAATACACATTCTCCGGACTTGACCGCGTCCAATACACATTCTCCGGACTTAACCGCGTCCAATACACACTCTCCTGACCTAACCTAGCCCAATGCTAAATCTTCGGACCTAACCTCGTCCAGTGCAAAATCTTCCGACCTAACCTCGTCCAGTGCAAAATCTTCGGACCTAACCTCGTCCAGTGAACAATCTTCGGACCTAACCTTGTCCACTGCACATCACCAGACCTAACTTCGTCCAGTAAATAATCTTCGGACCTAACTTCATTCAGTGCACAATCCCTGGACCTAACCTTGCCAGTGCAAAATCCTCGGACCTAATCTCGCCAAGTGCACAATCTCCAGACCTATGTCATCCAGGGCACAATCTACGGACCAAACCTCGTCCAGTGTACAATCTTCAGACATAACCTCGTCCAGCGAGCAATCTTCGGACCAACCCTCGTCCACTGCACAATCTCTAGACCTAACCTCGTCAAGTGCACAATCTCCAGACCTAACCTAGTCCAGTGCACAATATTCGGACCTAACCTCGTCCAGTGCACATCTCCGGACCTAACCTCCTCAAGTGCATGATGTACAATGGACCTAACCTTGCCAGTGCACAATCTTCAGACCTAATCTCACCAAGTGCACAACCTCCGGACCTACCTCAGAACTAACCTTGTCCGGTGCACAATCTTCAGATCTCACCTCATCCAGTGCACAATTTCCGGACTTAACCTCATGCAGTACATAATCTCCAGACCTAACTTCATTCAGTACATAATCTCCGCACCTATGCTCGTTCAGTGCATAATCTCCGCACCTATGCTCGTTCAGTGCATAATCTCCGCACCTATGCTCGTTCAGTGCATAATCTTTGGACCTAACCTTGTCCAGTGCACAAAATCCAGACCTAACCTCGTCCAATACGCAATTTCCAGACCTACCCTCGTCTAATACGCAATTTCCGGACCTACCCTCGTCCAATATGAAATCTTCAGGCCTAACCTCGTCCAACACCATCTCCAGAGCTAACCTCGTCCAACACCATCTCCGGAGCTAACCTCGTCCAACACCATCTCCGGAGCTAACCTCGTCCAACACCATCTCCGGAGCTAACCTCGTCCAACACCATCTCCGGAGCTAACCTCGTCCAACACCATCTCCGGAGCTAACCTCGTCCAACACCATCTCCGGAGCTAATCTCGTCCAACACCATCTCCGGAGCTAACCTCGTCCAACACCATCTCCGGAGCTAACCTCGTCCAACACCATCTCCGGAGCTAACCTCGTCCAACACCATCTCCGGAGCTAACCTAGTTCAATACACAATCTCCGGAGCTAACCTAGTTCAATACACAATCTCCGGTGCTAACCTAGTTCAATACACAATCTCCGGTGCTAACCTAATTCAATACACAATCTCCGGTGCTAACCTAATTCGATACACAATCTCCACAACCAAAGTAATTCAATACACAATCTCCACAGCTACCCTCGTCCAACACAATCTCCGGAGCTAACCTTGTCCAACACAATCTCCGGCGCTAACCTAGATCAATGCACAATCTCTGGTGCTAACCTAATTCAATACACAATCTCCACTGCTAACCTAATTCAATACACAATCTCCACAGCTAACCTAATTCGATACAAATACACAATCTCTGGTGTTAACTTCGTTCCATACACAATCTCCGGTGTTAACCTCATTTACTGCACAATCTCCGGCGTTTACCTAGTTCAATACACAATCTCCAGTGCTAACCTAGTTCACTACACAATCTCCGGGCTTAGCCTCGTCCAGTGCACAATCCCCGGGCTTAGCCTCGTCCAGTGCACAACCCCCGGACTTAGCCTCGTCCAGTGCACAACCCCCGGACTTAGCCTCGTCCAGTGCACAACCCCCGGACTTAGCCTCGTCCAGTGCACAACCCCCGGACTTAGCCTCGTCCAGTGCACAACCCCCGGACTTAGCCTCGTCCAGTGCACAACCCCCGGACTTAGCCTCGTCCAGTGCACAACCCCCGGACTTAGCCTCGTCCAGTGCACAACCCCCGGACTTAGCCTCGTCCAGTGCACAACCCCCGGACTTAGCCTCGTCCAGTGCACAACCCCCGGACTTAGCCTCGTCCAGTGCACAACCCCCGGACTTAGCCTCGTCCAGTGCACAACCCCCGGACTTAGCCTCGTCCAGTGCACAACCCCCGGACTTAGCCTCGTCCAGTGCACAACCCCCGGACTTAGCCTCGTCCAGTGCACAATCCCCGGACTTAGCCTCGTCCAGTACACAACCTTCGGACTTGGACTCTTACAATACACAACCTTCGGACTTAGCCTCGTCCAGTACACAACCTTCGGACTTGGACTCGTCCAATACACAATCTCTGGACTTAGCCTTATCACATACCGAGACTCCAAATTTAACTTTGTCCAATAAAGTGCTTCCGGATTTAACCTTGACCAATACAAAACCTCCAGATATAACCTTGTCCAATTCAGAATCTCAAGAGTTACCCTATAAAATTTGTACAATACTGTAACCTAGGATTTACCCTCTAAATTGGTCAAAAATACCTACTAATATTAAATCAAACTTTTCTAAAAACATATGGCTATCAATACCCAACCTTCAAACAACCTATTATAGCTTAATAACATTCAACCTTACCTAATGCCCTAATACGCTTTAAAAAGGGTTAAATGAAGAAAAAATAGTAACTACAATTTCCGAACCTGTAGAACGCCAACCACATTAAATTTGCACTAAAACCGTGATTGATTAATTCATCCTATATATTAGCCACCCACCGACATACGGTTACCTTCAGTTCTTAACAAGAGCAAATTCACAAATCACAATATCAGATGCACTTCTCTAACTGAAACAAAGTTCACATGAAAGTTCGGTTAACCTATAAGTCTACTTATATTCCTATAAATAACCAGTCTTAAATTTATTTTACTAACCTTAAACCATAATCCAATTACACTTCTCTAACAAAATTGATAAAATGTCCAAAAGAACACTTTCGTCTTCCACGGTCCACTTACTGCCAAAGACTATATACTGAAGGAAGATAGGAAGGCTCAGGCTTTTAACACACAAATGAGTGTGCTATGAAAAGATGCCAGATACTCCCATGCGAAACGAATGGCTCCATCTGTTGAGCGAGCAACCAAACATTCAAAGCGGTAATGCTTACGGGTATATAGGATTCGATTGTAAATTTTGCGACATATTTGTTTATAATTTGCATTACTATGTCAGTATATTTTACTCATATATTCATGATATTCTTAAATTTTAGGTAACTAAATTGCAAATTATGTTTCTCAGTCTATTTTACAGAAATTCAATAGCTATATCTCTTATGATTTAGTTAATTAACTTGCTAATTTAAGTATTGTGCAGTATATTACAACCATTTTTAAATGTTCTATACAATACCACATTCGAATAAATTCAAACATACTGTATATCTGATTTGTTAAACTTAGCTACAAATGCTTATGTGTAGGCATACATTTAATTACAGTTTGTAGGCCACTGTAAGATGGAGAGATATTAGGTGTATAAAAACACAATTATATTTTATTTTTTATTGAAATGAAAAGCATGATGCACTCATGTATAGTTTAGTATTATAAACTAATAAATGTATAAATGTACAATCAAAAGGATCAAAATAACACAAAATTGTATCACACACAAAAATAATCAAAAGGGGTTGGAAATAGAAATAAGGTAGCATAAAAGCCAACAAAAAATGAAAAACAATAGAGATTTACTGTGGATGCCTTGCCTTAATCTTATATCCAATATCAGTGGGGCTTACTCATTAGCAGCACATACTGCATGTATTATACTGTTTGTACTCACCGTTCTTTGTCCTTAGGGAACCTGTGAAATACCAAAATGAGGACGGTTTCTTTTTGTTTATGGCACACAACACACTTGTGTGACTTCTTTACTGTCGGCGCCATGATTTCGTTCGAGTCAACTGTCAAGTTCTGAATATAAACAAACAGACGACAAACGATGTATACCTACAACGCCATCTGAAATCGGAGCAACCAACTATTGTGTTCACTTTGGAGTTGCCAAC
>NC_090752.1:52905393-52909597 GCF_036898095.1 Palaemon carinicauda
TTTCCGACGTGTTAAAACTAACAAAATTTAATAACTGAGAGACGGCGACGATAATCATAAATGATCGGAGACTAGTAAGAGAGAAAATGTAAAGTGTGAGAGAGAGAGAGAGAGAGAGAGAGAGAGAGAGAGATCGACGTGCGTCTAAAATAAGCGTCGATGAGAAAGATCGAGAGAAGTATAACGTCAGTTCTCATGCGTTGTTGTTTGAGAGAGATTTTACGTCACAGCCTTATCAATTAAAGCACCTGATTGGGATTCATCCCCCTTTTAAGGAAGTATTTGTAAACACAAAATATTCCTAGTTACTTAACGCTACTAGTTGTTGCTAGTCGCGGAATCTCCAATCCTGATAGATGACTACATAATTTGAAGGAGACTAGAGACTAGTGTAGTAATGTATTTCTGGTGACAAATTGTTTGTTTGTTTCCTTGATAGGATTCTATCTTTCTGGCATCCCATTATCGTAGCTAGGGATTAATAATTAGTGAGTGAAATATGTTATATATAAAATTAATAACTTTATATATATATATATATATATATATGAGAGAGAGATAGAGAGAGAGAGAGAGAGAGAGAGAGAGAGAGAGAGCAGAGTTATATACAATCAGTATTGTAGATCAAAGATGTTTATCTGCGCATACGTGTGTGGTCAGGACGAACAGAACAAACCCTTCATCTAAATTTCAAATTTCATTCTTGATTAACCATTAGGAAACGCCAGGCACACGGGACTTGTTCCAGCTTCATAATTTACCAATTACAAAAAGATAAAGAAAAAAATAAGTTTACAGTGCGACTCAACATTTGGATTACTGAAGAACTATATCTAATTGTTCTATTTGAATTAAATAAGATCTGTGTGTGTATGTGTGTGTGGGTGTGGGTGTGTGTGTGTGTGGGTGTGGGTGTGTGTGTGTGTGTTGTGTGGGTGTGGGTGGGTGGGTGTGTGTGTGTGTGTGTGTGTGTGGTGGTGGTGGCCAATAGTTTAAAGATTGCTCTTGAATGGCAGAGGCAAGGGGCAGGAAAATGCTCAAGACTAGAGAATGACCATGTATACATATGATCTCCAAAGTCCCTCTACATCAAGCTAGGACCAGGGAGGGCCAGGCAATGGCTGCTGATGACTCAGCAGGTAGACCTATAGGTATCCCTCAACACCCCACCCTTAGCTCACAAGGATAGTGAAAACTATCGAGCCTGAGCATGTCTCGAACTCCCGTCTAACAGATTGCCAGGCAGGGACGTTTCCAATAAGCTACCACAAATGCTACTGTAATTTGAACATTCATGATATCTAGAAGAAGGTATGGGGACTCGCAGCCTCACCTTAATTACTATAATGAAAACAGAGAGGTCGTCAGATTAAGTGAACTCAAGACATGTCTTGGTTACCCTTCAGAAGGCCTATTGGAAACGTCCCTGCCTGGCGTTCTGCTGGATGGGAGATCGAGTTCCGCTCAAACTCTATATTTTTTTATAGTGTCTGCAACCTCACCATCCTTGTAAGATAAGGATTGGGGATTTGGGGAGCCTGTAAGTCTACCTGCAGAATCATTACCACTCATTGTTTAGTCCTCCCTGGTCCTAGCTTGAGTGGATAAGGGCCTTGGGCGTTGATCATATGTATATATGGTTAGTCTCTAGGGCATAGTCCTGCTAGCTAGGACAGTGTCACTGTCACTTACCTCTGCCATTCATGAGAGGCATTTAAACACACGTATGGAACAAACGCGAAAAATTGCCATTTTTCTTCAGAAAACTATACCCTATCTGATGCCTCACACATTACATAATTCTACATCGACGGAGGGAAGATTGTACTGAATTACAGCCAAGATCTGTATTTACCGTCCTTGGTTACTGTAACATGCTACGATAAGTCACGTATCCCTTTTCGCGTCACTGAAGAAAATTTTACAGGATTCCGTAACTGAGATTAGGAGCTATGGAGGGCAACGGGATCTTCATAGCTGAACCGCAGGATATAATCAAGTGGTTTCCTCTGATCGAATTTAACTGGTTAAAGCTTCGCATTACTTTAATATCAGTAAAGAGAATCAGTTCTCAATAGGCGCTGACAAAACCTCGCTTATACTTAGACCTATTCTTCGGATTTATCTTAATCTGAAACGGAATACTCATACTGAATCCTAACTATTATTATTATTATTATTATTATTATTATTATTATTATTATTATTACCAGCTAAGCTACAAAACTAGTTATTATTATTATTATTATTATTATTATTATTATTATTATTATTATTATTATTATTATTATTATTATTATTATTATCAGCCTTTCAATTTTATCAAGATTAAGGTAAAATAAATTTTTCAATAAAATATCACATTTCAAATTTCTTTTTTTTAGGAGGACTAAACGATTTTCAAAATATCTAAATGTTAACACATATTTCATTTACAACAATAACATTAAATACAACGAGTTTAATCGACCTTGTGATTTTCAGGGTACTCTTCTTTTTTTTTTTAATGTCTCTCTTTATTCATTATACAGAGAGCTACTTCATTATTAGTCTCACTTCGTTTGTTATTTAGATTCCGCTTGTTACGTAATACGGCAAAACAAGGCGAATAGAACCCGTTACGTAACATTATGTTGCTTGACTCCTTGATGCTTATTAACGCTTACGATGAGATATTGGTTATGTAATATTATTCCGGAAGTACTGTAGTATCGAGATTATTCATTATTATTATTATTATTATTATTATTATTATTATTATTATTATTATTAGTTAGTTATTATTATTATTATTATTTTTATTATTATTATTATTATTATTATTATTATTATTATTATTATTATTAGTTAGTTAGTTATCATTTTTATTATTATTATTATTATTATTATTATTATTATTATTACTTGCTAAGCTACAATCCTAGCTGGAAAAGCGGGATGCTATTAGCCAAAGAGCCCCAACAAGGAAAAATAGCCTAGTGAGGAAAGGAAACAAGGAATTAAATAAACTACAAGAAAAGTAATGAACGATTAAAAAAAGCTATTTTAAAGACAACAACATCAAAACAAATCTTTAATATATAAACTATAAGAACTTAAAAAAAAAAAACAAGAGGAAGAGAAATATAGTAGAATAGGGTGCCCAAGTGTACCCTCAAGCAAGAGAACTCAAACCCAAGAAGGTAGAAGGCCATGGTATAGAGGCTATGGTACTACCCAAGACTATAGTAAAATGGTTTGATTTTGGAGTGTCCTTCTCCTAGAAGAGCTGCTTACCATAGTTAAAGAGTCTTTTCTACCCTTACCAAGTGGAAAGTACTGAATAGTTACCCTTTGAGCGAAGAATTGTTTGGTAATCTCAGTGTTGTCAGGTGTATGATGACAGAGGAGAATGTGGATATAATAGGCCAGATTATTCGGTGTGTGTGTGTGTGTGTGTGTGTGTGTGTGTAGGCACAGAAAAATAGACCGTGAGCAGAGAGAGGTATCAAATGTAGTATTGTGTGACAAGTCAAAGAACCCAATGACTCTAGCGATAGTATCTCAACGGGTGGCTGGTGCCCTGGCCAACCTACTACCTACAACAAATGATCAATAGAAAAGCCGTCCTATAAAATCTTCTTCAATACTATCATTATTATTATAATTATTATTATTATTATTATTATTATTATTATTATTATTATTATTATTATTATTATTACATACACTGTCTGCATACGTCTTGGTAATCTAAAGAGCACTGATACAGCAAATTCGCTCTATTGTATATTTAAATGATCACATAAAGGCGAGGTTCTCGTTGGTATATCGTTGAAGAATAACCAGAAAGACTAACTGTGACGTAACAAATGTGACTGCTAAGTCATTGCGTTCAAGGAAATTTTATTTTTGTTTGCATTATCTAACACCATATCTATCTATCTATCTATAAACATATGTATATATATATCATATATATATATATATATATCTCTATATATACATACATATACAGTATATGTATATATATATATATATATACAGTATATGTATATATATAAATCTATATATATAAATATATATATATATATTATATATAAACAATATACAGTATATGTATATATAAATCTATATATATAAATATATATATATATATATATATATATATATATATATATATATATATATATATATATTTATATATATACTGTATATACAGTAT
>NC_090752.1:52910097-52912597 GCF_036898095.1 Palaemon carinicauda
ACAAAGACTAAATCAAGTCATGAATATTCTCTCTCTCTCTCCTCTCACTCTCTCTCTTCTCTCTCTCTCTCCTCTCTCTCTCTTCCTCTCTCTCTCTCTGCGTGAAAAAATGAAATAAATAGGAAGGAAACACGATGTCGAAAATCAATGCAAAGACTAAATCAAGTCATGAATATTCTCTCTCTCTCTCTCTCTCTCTCTCTCTCTCTCTCTCTCTCTCTCTCTCTCTCTCTCTCTCTCTGCGTGAAAAATGAAATAAATAGGAAGGATACACGATGTCGAAAATCAATGCAAAGACTAAATCAAGTCATGAATATTCTCTCTCCTCTCTCTCTCTCTCTCTCTCTCTCTCTCTCTCTCTCTCTCTCTCTCTCTCTCTCTCTCTCTCTCTCTCTGCGTGAAAAAATGAAATAAATAGGAAGGATACACGATGTCGAAAATCAATGCAAAGACTAAATCAAGTCATGAATATTCTCTCTTTCTCTCTCTCTCCTCTCTCTCTCTCTCTCTCTCTCTCTCTCTCTCCTCTCTCTCTCTCTCTCTCTCCTCTCTCTCTCTCCGTGAAAAGTGAAATAAATAGGAAGGATACACGATGTCGAAAATCAATGCAAAGGCTAAATCAAGTCATGGGTATTCTCTCTCTCTCTCTCTCTCTCTCTCTCCTCTCTCTCTCTCTCTCTCCTCTCTCTCTCCTCTCTCTCATCTCTCTCTCTCTCTCCTCTCTCTCTTGCCCTTGATCTTTCATGACAGAACCTTTCATTTTGCACTTCGTTATGTGTGTCGTTCCCCTCTCCTCACCAGCCCCTTACCAACCTCTTAGTTAAACAAACCCCCCATCCTTTCTAAAAAGGTACAAGAGCAACAGGCGGATTTCAAAACAGGTACTCGTGTAAGCGAAGAAGAGGGAGCGACCGAGACCCCCTCTATTGACTAACACAGAAGGCCAATTGATTAACACCCTACTGACAAGGTCAATGTCAGACTCATGGCAACGAAATTCTTGTTATGGTTTGCTGATAAGAGATAACGGTATCGTACACGACCCCCGTGTTATTTCAGGGAGATTATCACGAGACGAGGAAGCCATCGAACCAGGAGGTCTAAACATATCAAACCGTCTGGGTTGATCATTCTTCCGAAGTCAGAAGTAGACGGTTGCATATAATACACAAACATACACACACACACACACACACACACACACACACACACAATATATATATATATATATATATATATATATATATATATATATATATATATATATATATATGCATATAATTATACACATATATACATATACATATTATATATATGTATATATATATGCATATATATATATATACATATATATATATATATATATATATATATATATATATATATATATATATATATATATCACAAGCACATGTGATATATATATGCATACATATATATATTTATATATATATATATATATATATATATATATATATATATATATATATATATATATATATATATCACAAGCACATGTGATATATATATGCATACATATATATATTTTTATATATATATATATATATATATATATATATATATATATATATATATATATATATATATATCACTATCACACGTGATATATATATATATATATATATATATATATATATATATATATATATATATATATATATATATATATATATATATATGGTTAAGCCTATGGACTTGAATGAAGGAAATTTCAGGAGTCAGAGAATTCTTACAGTCGTGAAAGGTAACAGAGCAAAGGCCAAAGAAAGAATCCTTTTTTGTGTCAATTTCAGCTGAGCAGCAGCGGAGCTGGATAGAGATATGGACGTAGATGAAGACAAAGAAGCCCACATGAGTCAAAAGGGTCGTTAGCAAACTTGTTTGCAATATTAAGGGTACGTTTGACGGATTCAGACGATAATGGACAGGGAGGATACGGGTGGCTGACGGCAGACAACCATTGGTTAGCGATTGTCAAATAGCAGTGTTAGAAAGTTAGCATTGGTAAGCTGAGACTCGAAAATGGGGAGAACGATCTTGGCTGTTGAAATTTGCAACAGGAAAGAAAAGATGATTATTTTTTTAGCTGATAGGAAATATGGGCGAAAGAAGAATGAGGATAGTTAGCTAGATATTTAACCATTTTTGGGATTAGACGTGTGACTGAAGAGATCGTGTGACCGAGTTCAGTACTTATAAGACGATGATTTTCTTTTTATTAATTGCACGGTTCAATACATGTTATCATACCTGTACTGCCGATACTTGGCTGAAAAAAAACACTTTACCTGCTATACTGAGCAGCGGGGCTTCCCACCCTTCTGAATTAAAACCGTTCTTCTTTCTCCACTGGCCTGTATACAAACATACATACATACATATGCATGTATGTATGTATGTATTTATGGATATATATACATATATATATATGTGTGTGTGCAAATGCATATAAATATCTACATATACAGTATTCAATACC
>NC_090752.1:52925097-52927597 GCF_036898095.1 Palaemon carinicauda
TAGGGCCCTGCACATTTTAGATCTCTCTCTCTCTCTCTCTCTCTCTCTCTCTCTCTCTCTCTCTCACACACACACACACACACACACACACACAATGTTCCGAAAGACAGCAAACGAAAGGCACCACAATGATGGAAACTAGGCAATGTTCCTCCAATCTACAAGAAGGGACCAAAAGAAGAATCTAGCAACTACAGACCTATGTGTCTAACTTCAGTGCCTTACAACTTTTTTTAATCAATTATAGTAGATTCAATAGTCGAACATATAGGAAAAAAACCAATCTTGTGATTGACAGCAACATAATTTTAAACAAAAGAGACAATGTGTGACAAATCTGTTGGAATTTTTCCACATGCTTAGCATTGATGATAATAGTAAGGAAATTGACATCATATACCTAGACATTCAAAAGGCTTTTGACAGAGTCTCTCATAAGAAAATTGATGATTGAAATTAGAGTACGGCATCATTGATGATCCAGTTGAATGAATAGAATATTGGCTAATAAACAGAAAACAGAGTTGTAATAAATGGAGAAGCCTCAGAGTGGGCAGTTGTTTCACGGAGTACCTCAAGGATCCGTAGATGGCCCATTACTATTTTTGATCTACATTAACGACACAGATTTAGGATTAACTCGTAAAATAGCCAAATTTGCCGACGATACTAATCTAGGCATAAATGCTGCAAACTCAGAAGACGTAGAAGCCTTAAAAGAGGATCTAATTGAGTTGGGTGAATAGCCCGGAAAATGACAAATGACTTTCAACAGTGGGAAATGCAAAGTCATACACATAGGTTATAGTAATCCACAAACAGATTACTCAGTGCTGATAATGCAATAGATGGTGTGGACCAGAAGGAAGATTTCGGCATTATTATTAGCAAAAATTTGAAGTTTACCAAGCAGAGCATAAAATCTGAAAAGAAAGCACAAAAACTAATAGGTTTTATAAAGAGACAATTCAAATACAGAAACAAAGACACTGTACTTCAGCTGTACACATCACAAGTAAGATCCCATCTAGAATACTTGGTTCATGTATACAGAAGGATATATATAGACTGGAAGCAGTACAACGTAGGGCCACCAAAACTAGTCCCAACACTAAGGCAATTTGGATATAAACGGAGGATGGAACGTTTGAACTTATTTGATCTAGAAAGTCGACGACTAAGGGGACAGTTAACAGAGGCTTCCAAATTCTTAAAGGAATAACAAAGGCAGATTATAACAATCTATTCATGCTTAGCACAGATCAGTCCAGAGGTAATGAATACAAACTGGAATTGAGAAGATAAAACACAACTCAATGTTGTCATTTCTTTAAATACAAAATAGTAAATATGGAACAGACTTCCAGCGGATGTAGTAAACGAGTTCAAGAATAAGTTAGATAAAATCATAAAAAATCTCTAAACATTCAAACTAAATTACTCTACCCAAGAGCAAATGGAGTCTCCCCGGATGGACTTAAAGTCAGTGACATCCAAAATCCTTGAAATTTTCTCTCTCTCTCTCTCTCTCTCTCTCTCTCTCTCTCTCTCTCTCTCTCTCTCTCTCTCTCTCTCTCTCTCTCTCTCTCTCTCTGTGTATGTGTGTGTGCACGAGTTTTTATGCATGTATGGTAGTCATCAATTGAATATATACTGTGTATACTGTATATATATATATATATATATATATATATATATATATATATATATATATATATATATATATTTATATATATATATATGTATATATATATATATATATATATATATATATATATATATATATATATATATATATATATAGTGCCCATCAACAACTGCTCTTAACCATCTATTGATAAAACATAAGAAATAAAGTATATCACCAGTAAGATCATACTACAGGTCTATGAGTTATTTCATTCTTTGAAGTCATAACAGTAATAAATATTTTTAGCCTTTCGGTTTAATAAGCATAATGCCTGTCTTATAGCAATTGATGCCGATTAGGCACATCTAAAACAGCGTTATTTACCTATTTCCTATAACAACGACTATTATACTATGACGATCTTCAGAATATGAACTATTATTATTATTATTATTATTATTATTATTATTATTACAAAGACCATCAAATCATATTTTTTTGACTGGCATAAGACTAGAAAGAAGACCTTGTTCTCAAACAAGAATTAAAGCAAACATGGTAAAGTGAGAGAAGTTGGACAGCCAAGTGGTTAGATATCAAAGAGGGCCAATGGAAAGTTAAAGACAGGAAGCAAATCCAGTTAGGAGATGAAAAGGACGCCACTGAAATATGTAAAGGAAATGAGTATACTGTAGGGTCCTCTCCCCCCTTCCCGACATCCAACCACCAACAGCCAACCCCCCCCCCCCCCCCCCACGAATAGGAAAAAAAAAAAAACAAAAAAAAAAACGAAAACTTTATTGAAGGGTAAGACACTTTACTTTCATCAGCACCAGGAAATAATAACAAAACATTTAAATAAATATCAAA
>NC_090752.1:52932597-52952597 GCF_036898095.1 Palaemon carinicauda
GCAGGCCGGCACACATCCCCCTATACTGTACTAGTATTCTTCAGTATAACATATACAGTAAGAAGAAAACTATGGTAAGGGTTTTGGTACAGCACTGTATCTTCTAACACTATTGTGTTTTCTTGCACATCCCTTTGCTGTTGCCCTACAGATAGGAAGCTGAGTTCTTTCCTGTCTATTATCCAGGATTTTAAAATCATTGCTTAGGTGTGAGCTCCACCTGTTTCCTCTGGAAACCTTGCATTGATTACTCTAGAAGAGATAAACCATTTTGATTTTATTATCTGGAAGTCTGCAACAATGGGTTGTGAGGGAAACACAAGTGTGTGTCTTTCCTTTATGAATTGTTATGCTATACTATGCATATCCAGTGATACATAGTTCACTTGATACTCATGGAAATTTCTTCTCTTTACAGAAGGACACTCCGAAGTGGGGAAGTGCTTTCTGCAATGTCAGCAGCAAGAACCTTTGCGGACATGAGTTTTGTAGTAGACACGCAGCATACGCTGTCTCCAAGGATGATCTCCGGTATTGGGACCCTCAGGTATGTACTGTGTGCACTAACCTGATTACTGAGACCTTTAATTCCCCTAGGACAGAGGAATCAAGGGATATAGCTAGGAAGAAGCTTCGTACCTGGGTAAGGGGCTTCCAAAAGAACACTTCTGGCCCTTATCTTCCAAGTGAGAAGATGAGGGCGTATCTTTTCCCTAAGGCATCAGCTGATGCAGTGATTCCCCAGCCTCAAGAGGAGATCCCCTAAGTTCAGATCCAGGTGGATGCTGAAGTCGCGGTCGTGATGCAAGACATCCAGTTAGATGACAGGATGTCTGATGTGGACGGGTGTCAGGAGGAAGACCTCCTGGCAGAAGCCCAGGATGAAGTTCAAGCCCCAGACGTTGTAGAGGTAGACGTCGACGAGGTGTCGGCTACTCCGGTTCAGATTCCGGAGCCTATTCCTTCTACATCGGCCGGTCTCCCAGTAGAGCTGGGACAGGCCCTCTCTTCTATTGTTGGAATGATCCAACAAATGCAGAAGGAGAATCAGGAGAAGGCGGCTGCAATGGAACTGCGAATGCAGTGCCTTGCAGAATCACATGGGCCCCAGAAAAAGCTCAATGTGAAAGACCTTCCCTTGTGCTCAGATGCTATCCCATGGAGGTATGCTGAGCACATGCCGATGACGACTGGAAAGATCGTCATCTCGGATAAGCTGGGCTCAGTTCCCCTGGAGGAGGTGGAATTCTGGCCCAGCAAGGCATCATATCCGGACTGTTATGTCCGGCTGAGGAAGGAACCAGCTTCAAAGGAGGAGACAGAGCCGAAGGAGGTCATAGTGATGGACCATGCTAAGGCTCAAGCTCTACTTTCATCCTCGATGAAAGAGAGGGGCTTCTCTAACTCAAAGGTAGCCGCATTGAATAGGAAGCTCCCTTCCTTTGTGTCCTCGCCTAGTAGAGCCTTCCCCTTTTTACAGAAAGGGTTTCTGGCTGTACTAAAAGCAGTCGAGGCCGGCAAGTCTTGCCCCTCCCTAGAGGAGTGTAAACCCTTGTCGCTGGCCCTGCCTATGGACCACAAAGACTGGAAGGACGTCCATCTTACGTTCTCAGTTGGGAAGTTGGAGGCTGATATTGCCGGACGTCAGTTCGGCAAGGACCTCCATAAGCTGTCTGACTTTCTTTTGCGAAGTGAGTTCGATACAAAAGAAAGACTGACTGCCTCAATGTCTCTTCAGACTACTCTCGAGACGATGGCAAGTGACCCCAAGGTCCATGAAATGTTCATGGTAGTGGCCAAGTCTCATCTGGCCACAGTGACGAAGGACCTTTATGGCTTCGTCAAGGCAAGGAGAGCTTGTAGGGAGTTCGTGTTTACCTCGGCTACGGTGAGGCACGAGCCAAAGAAACTAATCTCCTCCAACATTTGGGGAAAAGACCTTTTCCCTACCGACTTGGTCAAAGAAGTTGTTGATAAGGCCGCCTTGGAGAATAGAAACCTTCTCCAGAAGTGGGGCCTGGTTATCAAAAGAAAGTCTTCCCCGGAAGAGGGTCCTCAACCAAAGAGAAAGACTATGAGGACTAGGCTACCGTCTCGGCCAGCCAAGCCTCTTAGACAGCAACAGCAACTGCAATTGCCATTGCCCCCAGTGCCCCAGATCGTGGCACAAACCCCGACCACTTTTCAGTGGGTACCCCAGGCCGTGTCGACACAGTCCACGGCATTCACCCCAGCGTTCGAAGGGCAGTCTACTTCCTTTCGAGCAAAGCCTAGAGGAGCAGCCAGAGGCTCGTCTAAGACGCCCCTCAAGGGGAAGGGGATTCAGGGGTGGTCGTGGTCAGGAAGGCAAGACCTCAGGACGGCAGTCCAAGTGAGGTGATACCGGTAGGAGGGAGACTTCTGAAATTTCGGGATCGGTGGACCTTCGATCCCTGGGCCCACAGCCTACTCAAGAATGGACTGGGCGGGAGCTGGTACAGCACTCCACCCCCGTGCCTTCGGTTTTTCCAACGCTCCACCCCCGTTATGGAGGAGTACGTTCAAGAACTGTTAGAGAAAAAAGGTGATCCGAAGGGTGAAGCCCATCAATTTCTAAGGGAGGCTGTTTTGTGTTCCCAAGAAAGACTCGGAAAAGCTCAGAGTCATTCTGGACTTGTCGCCACTCAACAAGTTCATAGTGAATTGCAAATTCAAAATGCTAACACTGCAACACATAAGGACCTTACTGCCCAAGAGGGCATATTCCATCTCTATAGACTTGTCAGACGCCTATTGGCACATTCCAATTAGCCATCGACTCTCCCCCTACCTAGGGTTCAGGCTACAACGAAGACTATACGCCTTCGGAGCCATGTCATTCGGGCTAAACATAGCCCCAAGGATTTTTTACGAAGCTTGCGAGCGTAGCTCTCAAACAATTACGCCTAAAGGGAATTCAGGTAGTAGCCTACCTGGACGACTGGTTGGTGTGGGCAGCATCCGAGACAGAATGCTTGCAAGCTTCCAGTCAAGTGATCCAGTTCCTAGAGTACCTAGGCTTCAAGATCAACAGAAAAAGTCTCGACTTTCTCCATCTCAAAAGTTCCAGTGGCTGGGAATCCACTGGGACCTTTTGTCACACCGTTTCTCCACCCCGGCGAAGAAAAGGAAGGAGATAGCGGGTTCTGTCAAGAGACTTCTAGATTCCGAAAGGATATCAAGACACGAGCAGGAGAGGGTACTGCTCTCTCCAGTTTGCTTCGGTGACAGACCCAGTGCTAAGAGCACAGCTAAAGGATGCAATCGGAGTTTGGAGAAGTTATGCATCAAACGTGCGAAGAGATCTGAGAAGACCAGCCGCTTCGGCTAAGTACTCTTCTCAGGCCTTGTTCCCAAGCCAGACATCTAAAGAAGTCGGTTCTTCTTCAGCCACCTCCCCCGTCAGTGACGATTCACTCAGACGCCTCGAAGGAGGGATGGGGAGGTCACTCTCATCGGAAAAAAGTCCAGGGGACTTGGTCCAAGCTATTCAAGACCTTTCACATAAAACTTTCTAGAAGCTAGGGCAGTGCTCCTTACCTTAAAGAAAGTCTCCCCGCGTCACTCGATCCACATAAGGTTGGTGATAGACAGCGAGGTAGTTGTGAGATACTTGAATCGACAAGGATCGAGGTCACCACCTCTCAACCAGGTGATGTTGGCCGTCTTCCGATTGGCGGAAAAGAAGAAGTGGTACCTGTCGGCAGTTCACCTTCAAGGAGTCCGCAATGTGACAGCGGACGCTCTATCCAGGTTCACACCGATAGAGTCGGAATGGTCCTTAGACGCAGGATCATTCTCCTTCATTCTGAATCAGTCCCAGAACTGCAGATAGACCTCTTTGCGACGAAAGACAACAAGAAGTTGCCCCTGTACGTGCCCCGTACGAGGACCCCTTAGCGGAAGCAGTGGACGCGATGTCCCTCGACTGGAACAGATGGTCCAAGATTTATCTGTTCCCTCCTCACAACCTTCTGTTGAGGGTCCTCAACAAACTGAGATCCTTCAAGGGGTAGCGGCAATAGTGGCCCACAAGTGGCCGAACAGCGTGTGGTTCCTCCTGGCATTGGAACTGTAGCTGAAGTTTGTACCACTACCAGATCCAGTTCTGACCCAGCGAGTCCAGAAGTCAACTGTCTGCGCTTCATTACAGAAAACCCGGACCCTGCAGCTCATGATTTTCTCTCCCTAGCGGTGAGAAAGCGTTTCGGGATTTCGAAAGCCAGTATAGACTTCCTTGAGGAATATAAGTGCAAATCTACTAGAAGGCAATATGAGTCATCTTGGAGAAAATGGGTGGCCTTTTGTCAAGGCGAAGAATCCGCAGGAGATCTTGACAGACTTCTGCTTATCTTTCTTCTCCACCTCCATGGTCAAGGATTGGCAGCGAACACGATTTCAGCGTGTAAGTCTGCTTTGACAAGACCCATTCTATATGCCTTCCAGGTCGACCTAGGTAACGAGATCTTTAATAAAGTCCCGAAAGCCTGTGCTAGGCTCAGACCTTCAGCACCTCCAAAGCCCATTTCATGGTCTTTAGACAAGTTCTTCATTTCGCTTCTCTGTTGAGCAATGAAGAGTGTGCGTTAAAGGATTTGACACAAAAAGTTATTTTCCTATTTTGCACTCGCGTCCGGGGCCAGGGTTAGTGAGATTGTAGCCTCTCGAGAGAGGCAGGTCGTGTTCAGTTCCTGGATGGGGGAGAACTGAACCTGTTTCCGGAGCCTACGTTTCTCGCCAAGAATGAGTTACCCACCAACAGGTGGGGTCCCTGGAGAATCTGCCCTCTGAAAGAAGATGCATCTCTATGTCCAGTAGAATGCCTAAAGGTCTATCTTCATAGAACTTCAGACTTCAAGGGTGGTTAACTATTCAGGGGAGAAACATCAGGCTCAAATTTATCTCTGAATCAACTCAGAGCGAAAATCACATATTTTATTCGCAGAGCGGATCCTGACAATACACCCGCAGGTCACGATCCGAGGAAAGTTGCCTCATCCTTAAATTTCTTTAATTGTATGGATTTTGAACATCTCCGTTCATACACTGGCTGGAAGTCTTCCAGAGTGTTCTTTCGCCACTATGCGAAGCAAGTAGAGGAACTAAAAGAGATCTGTGGTAGCAGTGGGTCGCGGTGTTAACCCTACTGTTTAACTCTGCGAGGAACAGTGGTCTTAATTGGGACGATTAATTCCAGGGTGAGTGTGTAGTTACATACTGTACTACAAACTAAGTGAGGGCACTGTGTTGCCCATCCAGACTGTTCCATTTCCGAAGGTGAACCTAGCATAAGTGCAGACATGTGTGCCGAGCGTTTCTAACGCTAATGTCATTGATTTGTAATACAGGCTTTTATGACTTTGATACCTCGGTATCTTAAAAGTGGCATCTAATGTTTTTTCTTTCAGACAAACAAGCTCTGTTTACTATCATACTTATGCTTAAAGTTTTGGGTTATCCTCTTCTTATGTATATATATATATATATATATATATATATATATATATATATATATATATATATATATATATATATATAATTGTGGTTAACCTGTCTATTTATTGCCTGTCAATAATCTGGTTCTTGAGAACCTTGCGTCTCCTTCACCTGTGTCAATTTATTGGTATAATTGAGTATTCATTCTATGTACCTTATCTGGGATAATTCTAATAGAATTGTTACTTTATGCAAGCTATGTTGCATTGGTTTTCCTCCTATGCGGATATAAAACCTTTGTCCAATACAAGTATTGTGCGGAGAACTGGTCGATATTTCATATTGACGCAGTGGTTCTTTACAAACTATGCTTTACTTAATATAGGGCGAGACCACTATATTAGCTTGCCTGGTATTCATACATAGGTATATGTACTCTTCGAGACTTTTCCAGAGTCTAGTAGGACTCTTCCCTGTAGGGGGCAGGAAGCTCTAACATAGTTTATAGTTAGTTGAAAAGATGTATAACGGTAACATCTTAGGTCTCTAGGTCTAGTCGACCGGGAAAAATTACCTCCGGGGAGTACGGCACGTTCTGAGAATCCACAGATACAGTAATGCTCTGGTACACTTCCATCAGGACGACATGGCTTGAGCCCAAAAGACGGATTTTGAGCGAAGCGAAAAATCTATTTTTGGGTGAGATGGCCATGTCGTCCTGATGGACCCGCCCTTGCCTTTCTAAGAAAGGGCTGTAGGACCCCTCCCTACATACAGTATCTGTAGCACCTCGTGTACGCTACAAGGAATACAGATGGCGCCAGGATTGGCGCCAGGCACGCATACGAATCGGAGGATAGGGAAGCCTTGGGAGCGGCTCCCCTTTTTCTTTCCTGAATTCGTATCTCGCCAATCACCTCCTACGAGACGAAATCTCTGTCCAGGATGTAGATTGCCATGTGGCGTGTCTAGAATACGTCCTCTGATATGTCGCGATATCCCTTTCACGAGGGATACTCGCTCCAGGAGTTAGAATTCTGGTACCTTAAGGTAAATTCTCTGGGAATATCGCCGTAGTTGTAATATACCCTAGGAAGCTACCCTATAGGAACTTCCATCAGGACGACATGGCCATCTCACCCAAAAATAGATTTTTCGCTTCGCTCAAAATCCGTTATATATATATGTGTGTGTGTGTGTGTTTGTGTGTGTGTATCACTAACAATCGTGATTTCAATTAATGTAAATATCAACCACAATGGCATTTAATACCGAATTCTATTTTGGGAATATATATCCACTGGAATTCATTTATGGTAATAGCTTCTGGCTGGACAAAGATTCGAACCCCTGTCTATTATTATTATTATTATTATTATTATTATTATTATTATTATTATTTGTAGTAGTAGTAGTAGTAGTAGTAGTAGTAGTAGTAGTAATGAGATAGTAGCCATCTTGTTTCCAGTTTGAAAATCCAGTAAGCGAAAAATTGATGGAAAACTGAAGCTTCCGCAAAACAACTAACAAAAACTCCTCTTCTCATACCTCTGTTGTTTATTTTGATTGTGACGATTAAAAGGAAATGAGACGCATACCAGTGGGTACGTAACAAGGGCAAAGAGAGATAAAATAGGAGGAATAACTGAGTTACTGGGAATATTTAGGTCAGCTGGTGGTAGTTCATGGCAGTAGTGTATGTGATAGGTAGTACGAGGATTACCCAGCTATCTGGCTGTCTATATATATATATATATATATATATATATATATATATATATATATATATATATATATATATATATATATATATACATATATATATATATATATATATATATATATATATATATATATATATATATATATATATATATACTGTATATATACTTAAGCTGGAGGAGGGGTAAGAAAAACGAAATTCTGACCTAGCGTTTTCGTATTGTCATACCTCTTCCGGGCCACTATGTGTGTGTGCTTGTGTGTGTGCGTGCCTCATGCATTGATGATTCATTGGTTTAAAACTGTTATGTTCTGTTTAGATTCTGAAGCACACGTTAAAATCACGGACCAGGTGAAACACTTATCATTAGTTGAATTTCTTTCAGTATATATATATATATATATATATATATATATATATATATATATATATATATATATATATATATATATATATATATATACAGTAGAAGTTTTACTGAACATTGGCTTCATCTTGGATACAGCAGTTAGAGAATGAATGTGACTGACTTGTGCTTATTTTATTCTGAAGTTACTACTTGTCAAGGGAAACAGCTCAATGTTGACTTCTACAAGAAGGATAAATCTCCTGTGTAAATACGTTCACCACATAAGCCACTTCCTATTCACATGCAGTAATGCTATCGGACGATGGTAAAAACCCTTACACATACTTTATTATTGATTATTTTTGCACACTTTCTAGAGCTATTAGGATATCGCATATACTCCGTTGTGACCTCTTTATTTCAAATAGTTTTTAACAGTTATCAGTCAATCTATTTTTTGCCATTCTCTCCACAAGACTAAAACACCTCAAAATATTTTCATTTGGGTTTTGTTTCACCAATACTATCATTTCTACAACTTCTTAGCATTGAAATATTTTTCACTACTTTAATCATTCTTATTCTATGTGACACAAAACAGTTTTTTACAATAGCTTCAACGTTTTCAACTTTCTTATTCACCTCAACAGCTTCAACCTCTGTTTTTATAAAGGAGAATTAGCTCAAAAACCTCTCCCTCAATTCTCTTATGTGTCTTGCAAACGAATTCTGCTTCCTTCCATCCTGCGTTTATTCTAAGATTCATTTTCTCTTCTATACTACCATTATTTGTTACTTTTGATACTCCATGTGGACTTTCTTACATCACATTCACTTTCGGCTTTCACCTATTGTATAATCTTTCTCTAGTTTGTGCAGTTTATCTTCTCTATTCTTAAACACTGGACTTTCTGCAAAAACTAACTCCTCAAATACATTTCACAATGTTTTTGCAGTAAGGATGCAAAATGCTCAACATTGTCTTGGACTCTCATAGAATCTTCACATCTGTTAGGAACATTTTCTACAACGTTGTTTAATGGAAGGTCTTGCAAGCATTATGCAAGTAGTGTCTCTCATACTATGATGTTACAATGCAAGTAGTGTTTCTCATTAACTATAGCTATGTGTTACACAAAATCTAAATTCATATCTGTATCTAGGAGAATGATAAACCCCTTTAAATTCATGCAATGACATGCTCAGACAGGGAAGCCATATAATATCAGAGTCTATACTTATGTGTATCTGTATCCGATATAACCCAAATCACACAACAAGTATGTGATTTCAACACACTATCCACTGTATAACAAAACAAATGATTTTGCAATATAATGAAGAGGATTAGTACAGACATAGAGAAACCCAATGGTTGAAATCACAGATATAAAGATAATAGTGGAAATCACACAGAAACCTGAAACCCAATGGGGATAAATTCAGAATCTAGTAAATAGATCCTCTGTGAGGATGGTAAATGCAATTATGCTAAAAGTCTATCATACTTCTGTTACACACAATGTTTAGCTATTACATGTGTTCTCTTTGGTCTGTTTCTGCCCGAATGACCACTTTTTTTAAATTTCTTTTCTGGAAAATCATATAGGGGCAAGTGATGAGAGTAGCAAAGCCACTGTTTCACAATGACAAATCTAGATATGGAGACTTTTACCCCTGGAGTACCCCCCAATGACTCATGCTTTTGGTTTTCTTTTCATCTCCTTCCTTTTTTTTTTTTTCCTTTTTTTCTGACCTTGGGCTGAATAACGTTATTTCTTTTCCCATTCTATTGGCCACTGCAAAAAATGACCGCAACAGGTTCACTGACTTAGTTAGAATTAAGTATGTTACCACTCATCACAATTCTATTCCTCATCTGGTGTTTTTGGACTGTTTAAACACCGTGACATGGATAATATATAGTCAGTATGTAACCACATATATCTGTACATAACACCGATAGTCTACGGGCAATGATGTCCATGTTCAGAACTGCCGTCAGCCAGCTCAGGGCAGTCTCACAAAACTAGCCTTTTGGTTTCCTCACACAAGCGGATTTTTTCAGTACGGAAATAATTCCGCTCGTTAGAGGGAATGCCTTCACACGAGCGGATTTTTCCCGAGCGGCCTCGTAGTTTCTAAAAGCCGCTACATTGGAACCGCGCGGGTTAGCAGTACACATGGCTAGTAAATCACTACCGCTCGGAAGTTGTTCCAAGCGGCCAACATGTGAAGGGCCTCAATGATCTTCATTGACTTCTAATCTTAGTAGACAAAACCACACTTGTGAAGCGAGTCTTAAGATGCATTGGTCTCTCATATTTTTCTCATTTTTTGTTGCTAGATCAGGACTTGCACCCTCGACTCTCATATATTACCGTAATTTTTACAGTAAATAGAGACTTTCCTTCTCAAACTTCTCTATCATTACCATTGTTTCTCATGATGAGTCAGGGGTTCCAGTCTCGACCCACTCATATATTACCATCATTTATAACTGCCAATCAAAACTTGTCTCCGTTTCTGATATACTAGTGTACCTGAGCCGTCAACGTATATATATATATAATATATATATATATATATATATATATATATATATATATATATATATATATATATATATATATATATATATATATATATCCACACAGATTTATTCATTCTCACCGCTCGCCCTTTTCTAACTACTGTACAAACCCATAGTTCGGCAATTTGTGAGTAGTTTCCGAGTGTATCTGTCGAGGTAGCCTCTCTCACCAGGATATGACCACTCCCTATATATATATATATATATATATATATATATATATATATATATATATATATATATATATATATATATATATATATATATATATATAAAGTGTCTTGGGGTAGACTTCTCTTGCTTGAGGGTACACTCGGGCATACTTTTTTCCGGTTTTTATCGTCTATAAATGGAAGATCTATTTTAATGTTGTTACTGTTCTTGATAATTCTTTTATTGTTCATTATTTCTCTTGTAGTTTTGTTTCCTTACTTCCTCTCCTCACTAAGCTATATTCCCTGCCGGAGCTCTTGGGCTTACAGCATCCTGCTTTTCCAACAAGGGTTATAGCTTAGAAAGTAATAACAATAATAATAATATATATATATATATACATATATATACAGGGTATATATATAATTTATATATATATATATATCCTGTATATATATGTATATATATATATATATATATATATATATATATACCCTGTATATATATGCATATATATATAAATATATATATATATATATATATATATATATATATATATATATATATATATATATATATATATATATATATATATATATATACAGACTCTTGCTCTTTATCATATAGGGGAGATAATCAACATTCTCAATGGTAAAACGGGACTTACCGTCCAGACTCTTACCGTATATAATATACCGTCCATTTCGACGATAGATCGGGACTTCCAGTCTCAACCCTCCGGTAATCTACCGCCTTTTAGCCAGGTTTTTTATACCGTAATAAATGAATAAAACGCTAGCGTGAGGTATGCAACAGCCTAATTGCCCATAAACAAGTCCCTTCCTATGGCTGTGATATCAGCAACAGGAATCAGCCCCCATTATAGCGTTACTCAACGTGACGTTTGGCCACGCTTCGGTAACATGATCGTCCACATTAAATGGTTATTAGTTCCGTTAATTAGCTGTGACTGAGCGGCACAGATTCACAGGTGAAAACTGTTTTTTGAATTTTTGCTTTCGCTCATAATAATAATAATAATAATAATAATAATAATAATAATAATAATAATAATAATAAGGAGAAGAAGAAGAAGAAGAAGATACCATACAGTGACTAGTAATCTAATTCCAAAATTCTTGCTGAGAATCGGAAGAGTAACACCCTCTTGAGTATATAATAATGATGATAATGATATAGGCTATTATTATTATTATTATTATTATTATCAGCTAAGCTACATCCTAGCTGGAAAAGCAGGATGCTATAAGCCCAAGGGCTCCAACATGGAAAAATATTCTTATTTTCAAAAAGGAGGATAATCAAGGTACTTTCTCATAACATTAATTATCTGTATTGGATTCAAAAATACATTTAAAAACCATTAAAGTTTATGTGAATATTAATTTCTCCACAGTCAGACACAATGAGGTTTAGTCCTTTTTTCAAAATAATTTACCAGATTTAAAAACTTGAGGTCTATAGTCCGCTCATGAATAGCAGAAGCAATGGACAGTGACACTTCCATAGCTAGCAGGACAATGCCAAGGAGACGGACCATATATGCATATGATCAGCGCCCAAGACCCCTCTCCATCAAAGCTAGGACCAGGGAGGGGCAGGCAATGGCTGCCGATGACTCAGCTAGTAGACTTTTAGGCTCCCCCAAACCCCACATCCTTAGCTCACAAGGATGGTGAGGTTGAACACATCATAACAAACTATCGAGCTTGGCCGGGTTTCGACTCCAGGTCTGACAGAACATCAGACAGGGACGTTTCCAATAGGCCACTACAACTCAAACGGGTAGTTGAATCAGTAGAACTTCAAAAGTTTAAACTTGCGGCAATTTTTTTTTTTATGTTGAATAGGCTGATATAAGTTCTTTTATAGTTTATATATCAAATATCTGTTTTAATGTTTTAAATGTTTTAAAATATTTTATTTTAATTGTTCATTACTTCTTATATCGTTTATTCATTTCCTTATTTCCTTTCCTCATTGGGCTATTTTTCTCTGTTGGACCCCATGGGCTTATAGTATCTTGCTTTTCCAACTAGGGTTGTAGCTTAGCTAATAATAATAATAATAATAATAATAATAATAATAATAATATGCTGACCCTCTATTTCTCATAAATTAATCAACATGAACAGAGCTGGTGCTCACCTTATAAAAAAAAAAAAAAAAAAAAAATACTAGTGTACGAGACACACCAACAGTTAGATATTTAGATAAATATTTACACACACGCACACACACGTTCAACCGTTCCCACCCCCTCTCACTTGAGTATGACTACTCCTTCACCCCCTACCAGAGGAACGGGGAGAGACCGAGTAGTTATATGTCTGGCAATGACCCTGAGTGTGACTGGAAACATATATATATATATATATATATATATATATATATATATATATATATATATATATATATATGCAATGACCCTGAGTGTGACTGGAAACATATATATATATATATATATATATATATATATATATATATATATATATATATATATATATATATATATAGTCAGACATTTGTTCTTTGTTATATAAGGGAGATTAAAAAAACCATTGTTTATAACTACCACAACAGTATTGAGGTAACAAGGACTTCAATCCAGTACACCAATTTACCTTTTTAAAAAAAAAAAAAACGTTTTATACTTTGGATCGGAATCCAAACAATGCAGTTTTCCAACATTAACGCCTCTTTCATGTTTCCTGTTACTTTACAATTTAAAAAAAAAAAAATCGCTGGGGAACACAAAAGAGCCGCTGGTGTAATTGGATTGCTGGAATGCCGAAATTCAGACGTCCATGAGAGCCATATAACAACTCTCCGCCAAATTCCTCCGCCAGAATGGTCAAGTAGTGCGGAGGATCGACAGGAACTTGATGTAAAAACAATTTCCTTTTAACTTTTTGAATGATTGTAAGATTTCCTTTACGAAAAATTTCCTTACTTATCATTAACAATAATAAAGATACAAAACAAATTAGTTATTCAGCGGTTGTGATTGATTGACTTGGCAAAATAAACTGGCTTTGCAAAATAGGTGGCGATAATGAGCTTAAATAATGAAATCCACTATCCACCAAGAAAAAGCTAGTGGTTCACATATAACCAAGTTTACATTAGATAATAAACAAATAATGTATTAATAAATTTGTAATTCACTGATAAAAAATAAAAGAGAATCAATTACTTCCAGTTTAAAATCTCGTCTAAAATGATGAAGAGGATCAGTTCCTGCAAAATAATTAAAAAAAAAAAAAAGTTAATCAAAATTATACAGACAGACAGACAGACAAACACACACACACACACACACATATATATATATACAGTATATATATATATATATATATATATATATATATATATATATATATATATGTGTGTGTGTGTGTGTGTGTGTGCGCGTGTGTGCGCGCGTGTGTAAGCGATTGTATATATCTATGTATGTTTCAATTTTCCTGGAAATATAATTAGTACCATCCTTATCCTAGCATACAAAAGTCTTTTTATAGTTTATATATGAAATATCTGTTTTAATGTTAGTGTTTATAAAATATTTTATTATAATTTACATCACTTCTCATATCGTTTATGTATTTCCTTATTTCCTTTCCTCGATGGATTATTTTTCCTTGTTGGAGCCCTTGGGCTCATAGCATCTTGCTTTTCCAACTATGGTTGCAGCTTAGCTAATAATAATAATAATAATAATAATAATAATAATAATAATAATAATAATAATAACAATAATAATAATAATGATGATGATATATAGTCGGTATCAAACGATAACCGAACCAGATATACGACTGACTATTGATAATGAACCCTGTGTTACCCTTAAAATATTATTCAGCGAATTCTCAAAACTGCTGACAAGGACTCTCCTTGCCATTTCAAAAGATGCAGGAAAAGAGAAAAATCTAGTGATCGGTGTCAGAAACGTTATCATACTATCTTTTCTATGCTTATCTACACCTTTATATTCATCCTGTCTTACGCAGAATCTTAAGATAATTTGAATATTTTCTACATAATATTATTTTTTACTCTTAGTACTAATGAAGCATTCTGTAATTGAGATTTGTTTTTTCTGAAATGTAGTAATCTTTTTAAACTTCGTTGATTCTTTAACGATTTTTTTTCAATCTGCTTCAAAAACACGTCAACCTTCAATGAAAAAAATCAACTGAAAGACTAATGGGTTGCCTACGTTAGACACAAGTTCACTGATTCTAAATCCTTTATTTAAAGAAAACTACTGAAACAGATAAATTTACGAATACACTATTTACTTATGACCTCCGCTAACGAAGTTAGAAGGAGGTTATGTTTTCACCACTGTTTGTGAGTTTGTGTATTTGTGAGCACCTTCCTAGCTTCAATTTTAACCGTAGAATAATGAAACTTGCATGGATTAACTAATATGTAAAAAGTTGGAAATGATTAAATTTCGATGTCAAGGTCAAAGGTCAAGGTCCCTGTCATACAAAATCTTTAATTCACGTGATCAGCCATAAGTTTGGACATCGTTGTCACAGAGACTTCAAATTTGGTTCATATTTGTGAGTATGCAAATCCACGCCAATTGATACATGTTGAGGTCAAAGGTCAAGGTCAAGATCGAGCAAAAGGTTAAGAAATAAGCTGTAGCGGCGGAAGTCTGCGCTCTACTGAGTGTCCATGCAGTTTTAAGATAGTGATGATAATTTAATGTGTTTAATATAACTAAAGTTAGAAATTACGTTTTTTTTTTATTATTCTGTCTCGTGGTGAACAATATGCGTTGCTTATTAGAATACTCTTAAAAGATATCAACAAAAATATACATTGTTTATTCTCATCACATTTGTTTATTATTCAACATACGCTGATTTAAATTCTACCCGGAAATTCATAACCTCTTAGGTCTAATCAATGACCATCTGCTTATGCTTGGTCAATCCTCAAATGTACACAAACTTATTAGTAAATCAATAAAGGTGAATCGTCAATGTCTAATCACAATTTGTACTTATGTCACATCTGTCAAATATGGCGCTGGTCTGGTCGACGATGAATTATATGACCCTATACTGAATCACTGATGCCATATGAAATGAACGAGAACGAGAGAGAGAGAGAGAGAGAGAGAGAGAGAGAGAGAGAGAGAGAGAGAGAGAGAGAGAGAGAGAGAGAGAGAGAGAGAAGGTGTTGTAACGGTCATAGTCCCGCGATGGAAGGACCTAACAGTGGACCTTTGCGAAATGGATGCGATCATTATTTGAAGTCTTATCTGCCTGACTTTGTAATTGCGTAATTATGTGGCAGATCAAATTTTAATGGATGGCATCATATGTTTGGACCGATGAGAGAGAGAGAGAGAGAGAGAGAGAGAGAGAGAGAGAGAGAGAGAGAGAGAGAGAGAGCTACTACAGTATATTGTAGATGTGAAACATGACTTGGTACGATAGGTGGAAATAAGTTAAACTAAAGTGTCATGACTAGGCCTACACCTAAACCTACACAAATGGGTGCAGGCAACATTAATAAAGATATAAAAACCAATTGAAGAACCTATTTTTGCCAAATAGTACTTTTAGATATTGAATAACTGTTAAATAGTCAAAGGCTCACAACTAAATGTGATGAGGTAAGAATCGTTGGTCTAGGCAGGGGCTAGGCACAGTTTTAGCATTATCGATATTCTCTCGTGGTGACTCGCTTGCCTTATATGTGTTGTTAGGATATAACATTGACAGTTATGTAATCAATGGTGTACCGTTGTACTGTACTCATAAAAAATTGCCCTTTAACATTTATTCCTGTGCAACCAATGTTACAAATACCAACTACACAGATCTTGTTGTTATTATTATTATTATTATTATTATTATTATTATTATTTGCTAAACTACAACCCCAGTTGGAAAAGCAGGATGCTATAACCCCAAGGGCTCCAATAGGTAAAATAGCCTAGTGAGGAAAGGAAACGAAAAAAAAATATTTTAAGAAGAGCAACAACATGAAATAAATATCTCCTACATAAACTATAAAAACTTTAACAAAACAATAAAAAGAGCACGGTACAGAGGCTATGGCACTACCCAAAATTAGAGAACAATGGTTTGATTTTGGAGTGTCCTTCTCCTAGAAGAGCTGCTTACCATAGCTAAAGAGTCTCTTCTACCCTTACAAGGAGGAAAGTGGCCACTGAACAATTACTGTGCAGTAAGAAGAATTGTTTGGTAATCTCAGGTATATGAGGCAGAGGGGAATATATAAAAAATAAGCCAGACTATTCGGTGTGTGTGTGTGTGTGTGTGTAGGCAAAAGGAAAATGAACAGTAACCAGAGAGAAGTATCCAATATACTACTGTCTGGCCAGTCAAAAGACCCCAGAAATCTCTAGCGGTGTTATCTCAACGGGCGGCTGGTGCCCAGCCAACCTCCTACCTGTACACATTGCTACCAAATACAGCCAGTTAAGTCATGAATATTATCAAAGAATACAAACGGTCTGTTTCTGAGCGTACATGTTGAATTATCATCCATGCTACGCGCGCGCATGCGCTCACAAATACCCTGTCTCCGAGAAGGAATCCTAAATTGGCTACTCTTCTCGTGTCCCCAAATCTTCTCGTGATCTTACAATAGCAATTTGTCTCCTGCAAATTGACACCGACCACATCTCTCTCTCTCTCTCTCTCTCTCTCTCTCTCTCTGCACACCATGAAAACTGGTCTATGAACTCAGGGGGATGGAAAAGAATTATTCTTCTTATTTGATTAAACTGTTTTGTGAAAATAAATCTTTAATTTGCTTGTAGCACACTCAGATAGATTAATAACAGATAAATAGACCGATGAATCAATAGATTTGAAGTTACGAATAAATGATACATTGGCATCACAAAGGAATCTTGTGAAAGAAGACAACTGTTGTTAACCTTGCGTCGTAATCCAGTCTTGGATGCCAGGAAAATAAAGGCAATGAAATTGGTTCAACACCTCCAATAATATATATAAAAAAGATTTATTCATCGAAATGATAAAAAAAAAGCTTTGCTTCTGATTAAAATTTTACTTGTTAATCGTCATGTACTGACAATGGGTTACTGGGTAATACGTTACTCGTAGTTCGTGATTTTTCTTATAACAACTACAATAACAAATAAAGCCATTTCTAGCCCGCTGCAGGACAAAGGCCTCAGGCATGTCCTTATCCACGTCTGGGGTTTGGCTAGTTTTCATCACAACGCTGGCCACTACGTTTTGGTGAACTTGGTGTTGGTGAGAGATTTTCGTCTGATCGCTCACTGCAAACCAACGTAGTATGGGTATCCCTGACTAGTACATGTTTGCTGATCATGGCGATACGCAAACCCTTTCACCACGTTAAGGTATTCCCATTCAGAAAGGGATAAGTATATTCATGTAGGTACTTTGATAATTCTTATTTTGTCTATAAATCACTATGTATTTTCTTGTAGATCAGTGGATATTTGTGATAGGGACTATAATTAGCTTCGTATCTTCCTGCAGGTTATCAATGTTCATGATAGAAGTCTGGGTATTCTCCTGTAGGTCACTGGGTATTCGCATATTAAACAATTAGATATTTGTGATTCTGACCACACTATACTGGGTATTTTTGTAAGTCATCAGGTAGTCGTTGAGTATTGTTTATAGTTCAATTGCTCTTTGTAAATTTGCTTACAAAATATTGATAATTTGCTATTAGGTCACTGGGTACGGGTGGTATTGCCAATAAATCGCTGGGTAATGCTCCTTCTGGTTATCTAATATATTAATATCGATTCACATGATAACGACTCTCTCTCTCTCTCTCTCTCTCTCTCTCTCTCTCTCTCTCTCTCTCTCTCTCTCTCTCTCTTGGGTATTACGAGAATCTCGTGACCAGCTAACTTCTCAGAACACGTGGATAATTTCCTTGCAAAATTAAAGAATTGAAATTTCTGTATAAACACTGGAAGATACCTCTGCCCACCCGACCAACAGTGACAAAATTAGGACCTATTCAGATGGACTTGGAAAAGTCTACGTTGCTCCTAAAAACTCGAAAGTAAAATGTCTTATAAACTTTGAGACGTGTGGCGCTTTTTTACCTTTAAGAATAAAAAAAAAACATTATTTTACCTTTAAGAATAAGAAAAACATTAATTTATTAGAAATCTTAACCTCTAACAGAGTTTTAGCAGAGTAAAATCAAGGCTTTTTACAGTATTTTCAGTTGCCACTATACTGCACTCTTCAGACCTGACAGATTTTAACAGCAAAATTAAAAAAAAGTTTTTGCTATTTTTTTTCTTTTCTTTTTTTTTTCTTTTTTTTCGCAGGTTCAGTGACTAAGGTTCTTATAGCAATAGAAGTCTGACAACAAACTAAAGTAGTCATAGTAATCGAATTAAGAACCAAAATTATATATATATATATATATATATATATATATATATATATATATATATATATATATATATATATATATATATATATATATATATACATATATATATATATATATATATATATATATATATATATATAGACATATATATATATATATATATAGAGAGAGAGAGAGAGAGAGAGAGAGAGAGAGAGAGAGAGAGAGAGAGAGAGAGAGAGAGACTAGGTCTAAGGACACATGAAGAAATGCACGACACAAAGAACTTTCACCGTAGGGGATAACCTTCTTTCTCTAGTACCAATCCCTTCAACCCGGGAGCCTCTCTACAACGTGAAATCAACGCCCCATCTTGCATGAGTCATCTATGATCAACCTGAACGTCATTTTGATGTATTTGCACGCGATTTTTGCATCAATGTAATTCCCTTCATTCTCTTTTCCGTTTATCATCAATGCTGTGGCTATGTACTTTTTTTTATCTTATTTTCATCGTGAAAGGTATGTGGTCTATAGATCGTTAGAGCTAAGAGTTATAAAATGCCAATAATAATAATAATAATAATAATAATAATAATAATAATAATAATTACAAATATCATTACTAGAGTTAATGAAATAACGGTAATGATAATAATAATAATAATAATAATAATAATAATAATAATAATAATAATAATAATAATAATAATAATAAAGATGGTATTAAAAGGCCATATTTTCAAAAGGAATGAAGGAAATATTAAAGATTCTAAAAAGGCGAAAATTATTATCGAAAATCAAATGTCAAACACATGAGGCATAATAAGGTAAAAGGATAAAAAAAATGATAAATGAGTAAAATGATGAAAAGGTAATAGGATAAAAAGGTAAAATGATAAAAAGAAATATGATGAAAGGGTAAAAGGATAAAAAGGTAAAAGGATACAAAGGTAAAATGATAAAAAGAAAAATGATAAAAAAGTAAAATGGTGAAAAGGTAAAATGATGAAAAGGTAAAATGATAAAAAGAAAAATGATAAAAGAGTAAAATGATGAAAAGGTAAAAGGATTAAAAGATAAAATGATAAAAAAGTTAAATGACCAAAAGTAAAATAATAAAAAGGTAAAAGGTAAAACGATAAAAAAGTCAAGACGTGTAAAGGTCACTGTATTAGACAAATGGACACACCCACTTGAATAGTCTATGCATGATTGCACGGTGACAAAGAGTTGTGGTAGCCTATTGGAAACGTCCCTGCCTGGCGATCTGTTGGATGGAAGTTCGAGACCCGCTGAGGCTCGATTGTTTC
>NC_090752.1:52957823-52965323 GCF_036898095.1 Palaemon carinicauda
GCCTCATATACCTGAGATTACCAAACAATTCTTCTTACTGCACAGTAATTGTTCAGTGGCCACTTTCCTCCTTGTAAGGGTAGAAGAGACTCTTTAGCTATGGTAAGCAGCTTTTCTAGGAGAAGAATACTCCAAAATCAAACCATCGTTCTCTAATCTTGGGTAGTGCCATAGCCTATGTACCGTGGTCTTCCACTGTCTTGGGTTAGAGTTCTCTTGCTTGAGGGTGCACTCGGGCGCACTATTCAATCTTAATTCTCTTTCTTAATTCTCTTTCTCTTGTTTTGTTAAAGTTTTTATAGTTTATGTAGGAGATGTTTATTTTATGTTGTTGCTCTTCTTAAAATATTTAATTTTTTTCGTTTCCTTTCCTCAATAGGCTATTTTCCAAGTTGGAGCCCTTGGGCTTATAGCATCCTGCTTTTCCAACTAGGGTTGTAGCTTAGCAAATAATAATAATAATAATAATAATAATAATAATAATAATAATAATAATAATAATAATAATAAGATCTGTGTAGTTGGTAAGGTATTTGTAACATTATTTGCACATGAATAAATGTTAAAGGGCAATTTTGTATGTCTGTACAGTACAACGGTACACCATTGATTACATAACTGTCAATGTTATATCCTAACAACACATATAAGGCAAGCGAGTCACTACGGGAGAATATCGATAATGCTAAAACTGTGCCTTAGAACAACGATTCTTACCTCATCACATTTAGTTGTGAGCCTTTGACGATTTAACAGTTATCAATAGCTAAAAGTACTATTTGCCAGGATATGTTCTTCAATTGTTTTTTATATCTTTATTAATGTTGCCTGCACCCATTTGTGTAGGTTTAGGTGTAGGCCTAGTCATGACACTTCAGTTTAACTTATTTCCACCTATCGTACCAAGTCATGTTTCACATCTACAATATACTGTAGTAGCTCTCTCTCTCTCTCTCTCTCTCTCTCTCTCTCTCTCTCTCTCTCTCTCTCTCTCTCTCTCATCGGTCCTAACTTATGATGCCATCCATTAAAATTTGATCTGCCACATAATTACGCAATTACAAAGTCAGGCAGATAAGACTTCAAATAATGATCGCATCCATTTCGCAAAGGTCCACTGTTAGGTCCTTCTATCGCGGGACTATGACCGTTACAACACCTTCTCTCTCTCTCTCTCTCTCTCTCTCTCTCTCTCCTCTCTCTCTCTCTCTCTCTCTCTCTCGTTCAATTCATATGGCATCAGTGATTCAGTGTAAGGTCATATAATCCATCGTCGACCAGACCAGCGCCATATTTGACAGATGATGTGACAAAAGTACAAATTGTGATTAGACATTGACGATTCACCTTTATTGATTTACTAGTAAGTTTGTGCACACAGATGGTTGGGTCTAAGCATTGCCAGTGGAAATTGCGATATTGAGGATTGACCAAGCATAAGCAAATGGTAATTGATTAGACCTGAGAGATTATGAATTTCCGGGTAGAATTTAAATCAGCGTATTTTGAATAATAATAAAGAAATGTGGTTAACATAAACAATGCATATTTTTGTTGATATCTTTAGAGGGTATTCTAATAAGCAACGTGTATTGTTCACCACGAAACAGAATAAAAAAAAAAAACGTAATTTCTAACTTCAGTTATATTAAACACATTAAATTATTATCACTATCTTAAAACTGGAGGGGCACTCAGTAGAGGGCAGACCTCCGCCAGGGCAGCTTATTTCTCTTCCTTTTGCTCGACCTTGATCTTGACCTTAACATGTATTTATTGACGTGCATTTTCATACTCACAAATATGAAGCAAGTTGAAGTCTCTGTGACAATGATGTCTAAACTTATGGCTGATTACGTGAATTGAAGATTTTGCATTCCCGTGACGTTGACCTCTGACCTTTGACCTTGACCTTGACCTTCCAAAATTTAATAATTTCCAGCTTTTTATATAACAGTTTATACATGCAAGTTTCATTATTCTGCGGTTAAAATTATGACCAGGAAGGTGTTCGCAAACACACACAAACAAACACACAAACGGGTGAAATCATAATCTCCTTCCAACTTCGTTGGCGGAGGTCATAAGTAAATAGTGTATTCGTAAATTTATCTGCTTTAGTAGTTTTCTTTAAAAAAGGGATTTAGAATCAGTGAACTTGTACCTAACGTAGGCAACCCATTATTCTTTCAGTTGGTTTTTTTTCGTTGAAGGTTGACGTGTTTTTAAAGCAGATTAAAAAAAATCGTTAAAGAGTCGACGAAGTTTGAAAAGATTAATACATTTCAGAAAAAAAATATCTATTACAGAATGCTTCATTAGTACTAAGAGTAAAAAATACTATTATGTAGAAAATATTCAAATTATCTTAAGATTCTGCTTGAGACAGGATGAATATAAAGGTGTGAATAAGCATAGAAAAGATATGATAAAGTTTCTGACACCAATTACTAGAATTTTCTTTATTCCTGCATCTTTTGAAATGGCAAGGAGAGTCCTTGTCAGCCAGTTTTGAGAATTTGCTAAATAATATTTAGTTCAATCATTATTATTATTATTATTATTATTATTATTATTATTATTATTATTATTATTATTATTATTATTATTATTATCAGCCCTTGTTGGAAAAGCAAGATGCTATAAGCCCAAGGGCTCCAACAAGGAAAAATAATCCATCGAGGAAAGGAAATAAGGAAATATATAAACGATATGAGAAGTGATGAAACATTATAATAAAATATTTTATAAACAGTAACATTAAAACAGATATTTCATATATAAACTATAAAAAGACTTTTGTATGCTAGGATGAGGATGGTACTAATTATATTTCCAGGAAATTTGAAACATACATAGATGGATCCAATCGCTTACACACGCACATACAGTATGCACACACACACACACACATATATATATATGTATATATATATATATATATATATATATATATATATATATATATATATATATGTATATGTATATATATATATATATATATATATATATATATATATATATATATATATATATATATATATGTGTGTGTGTGTGTGTGTGTGTGTGTGTGTATAATTTCGATTAACTTTTTAATTATTTTGCAGGAACTGGTCCTCATCATCATTTTAGACGAGATTTTAAACTTGAAGTAATTGATTCTCTTCTATTTCTATCACTGAATTAAAAATTTATCAATACATTATTTTTTATTATCTAATGTAAACTTGGTTATATGTGAACCACTAGCTTTTTCTTGGTGGATAGTGGATTTCATTATTTAAGCTCATTATCGCGACCTATTTTGCAAAGCCAGTTCATTTACATCCGCTGAATAACCAATGTATTTTGTATCTTTATTATCATTTATTATAAATAAAGGCATTTTTTGTAATGGAAATCGTACAATCGTTAAAAGAGTTAAAAGGAAATAGTTTTTTTACATCAAGTTCCTGTCGATCCTCCGCACTACTTGACCATTATGGCGGAGGAATTTGGCGGAGAGTTGTTATATGGCTCTCACGGACGTCTGAATTCGGCATTCCAGCAATCCAATTACACCAGCGGCTCTTTTGTGTTCCCCAGCGATTTTTTTTTAATTGTAAAGTAACAGGAAACATGAAAACTGCATTGTTTGGATTCCGATCCAAAGTATAAAACGTTTTTAAAAAGACTAAATTGGTGTACTGGATTGAAGTCCTTGTTACCCCAATACTGTAGTGGTAGTTATAAACAATGTTCTTTTTAATCTCCCCTATATAATAAAGAGCAAGTGTCTGACTATATATATATATATATATATATATATATATATATATATATATATATATGTTTTCAGTCACACTCAGGGTCATTGCCAGACATATAACTACTCGGTCTTTCCCCGTTCCTCTATTAGGGGGTGAAGGAGTATCATGCCCAAGTGAGAGGGGGTGGGAAGGGTTGAACGTGTGTGCGTGTGTGTAAATATTTATCTAAATATCTAACTGCTGGTGTGTCACGTACACTAGTGTTTTTTTTTTATATATAAGGCGAGCACCAGCTCTGTTCATGTTGATTAATTTATAAGAAATAGAGGGTCAGCATATTATTATTATCATTGATATTATTATTATTATTATTATTATTATTATAATCATAATCATTATTATTATTATTATTATTATTATTATTATTATTATTATTATTAGCTAAGCTACAACTTTAGTTGGAAAAGCAAGATACTATAAGCCTAAGGGCTCCAACAGAGAAAAATAGCCCAGCGAGGAAAGGAAATAAGGAAATGAATAAACGATATAGAATGCAATGAACAATTAAAATAAATTATTTTAAAACATTTGAAACATTAACACAGATATTTGATATATAAACTATAAAAGAACTTATGACAGCCTGTTCAACATAAAAAAAAAAAATTGCTGCAAGTTTAAACTTTTGAAGTTCTACTGAATCAACTACCCGTCTGAGTTGTAGTGGCCTACTGGAAATTGGAAACGTCCCTGCCTGATGTTCTGTCAGACCTGGATTCGAAACCCAGCCAAGCTCGATAGTTTGTTATGATATGTTCAACCTCACCATCCTTGTGAGCTAAGGATATGGGGTTTGGAGGAGCCTATAAGTCTACTAGCTGAGTCATCGGCAGCCATTGCCTGCCCCTCCCTGGTCCTAGCTTTGAAGGAGAGGGGTCTTGGACGCTGATCATATGCATATATGGTCTGTCTTCTTGGCATTGTCCTGCTAGCTATGGCAGTGCCACTGTCCATTGCTTCTGCTATTCATAAGTTTTTAAATCTGGTAAATTATTTTGAAAAAAGGACTATGCTTCATTGTGTTTGACTGTGGAGAAATTAATATTCACATAAACTTTAATGGTTTTAAATGTAATTTTGAATCCAATACAGATAATTAATGTAATGAAAAGGTACCTTGATTATCCTCCTTTAGGAAAATAAGACCATTTTTCCATGTTGGAGCCCTTGGGCTTATAGCATCCTGCTTTTCCAACTACGATGTAGCCTAGCTAATAATAATAATAATAATAATAATAATAATAATAATAATAATAATAATAATAATAGTAGCCTTTATCATTATCATCATTATTATATGCTCAAGAGGGTTTACTCTTCCGATTCTCAGCAAGAATTTTGGTATTAGATTACTATAGTCACTGTATGGTATCTTCTTCTTCTTCTTCTTCTTCTCCTTATTATTATTATTATTATTATTATTATTATTATTATTATTATTATTATTATTATTATTATTATTATTATTATTATTATGAGCGAAAGCAAAAATTCAAAAAACCGTTTTCACCTGTGAATCTGTGCCGCTCAGTCACACCTAATTAACGGAACTAATAACCATTTAATGTGGACGATCATGTTACCGAAGCGTGGCCAAACGTCACGTTGAGTAACGTTGTAATGGGGTCTGATTCCTGTTGCTGATATCACAGCCATAGGAAGGGACTTGTTTATGGGCAATTAGGCTGTTACATACCTCACGCTAGCGTTTTATTCATTTATTACGGTATGAAAAACCTGGCTAACATGGCGTTAGGTTACCGGAGGGTTGAGACTGGAAGTCCCTATCTACCGTCGGAATGGGAAGTATATTATATCACTGTAAGAGAGAGTCTGGACGGTAAGTCCCGTTTTACCATTGAGAATGTTGATTATCTCCCTTATAAAATAAAGAGCAAGTCTCTCTCTCTCTCTCTCTCTCTCTCTCTCTCTCTCTCTCTCTCTCTCTCTCTCTCTCTCTATATATATATATATATATATATATATATATATATATATATATATATATATATATATATACTATTACTTGCTAAGCTACAACCCTTGTTGGAAAAGCAGGATGCTGTAAGCCCAAGGGCTCCGGCAGGGAAAATATCTTAGTGAGGAGAGGAAGTAAGGAAACAAACTACAAGAGAAATAATGAACAATAAAAGAATTATCAAGAACAGTAACAACATTAAAATAGATCTTCCATTTATAGACGATAAAAACCGGAAAAAAACACAAGAGAAAGAGAAATGAAATAGAAAAATATGCCCGAGTGTACCCTCAAGCAAGAGAAGTCTACCCCAAGACACTTTATATATATATATATATATATATATATATATATATATATATATATATATATATATATATATATATATATATATATATATATAGGGAGTGGTCATATCCTGGTGAGAGAGGCTACCTCGACAGGTACACTCGGAAACCACTCACAAATTGCCGAACTATGGGTTTGTAGTTAGAAAAGGGCGAGTGGTGAGAGTGAATAAATCTGTGTGGAAATATATATATATATATATATATATATATATATATATATATATATATATATATATATATATATATATATATATATATACATATACGTTGACGGCTCAGGTACACTAGTATATCAGAAACGGAGACAAGTTTTGATTGGCAGTTATAAATGATGGTAATATATGAGTGGGTCGAGACTGGAACCCCTGACTCATCATGAGAAACAAAGGTAATGATAGAGAAGTTTGAGAAGGAAAGTCTCTATTTACTGTAAAAATTACGGTAATATATGAGAGTCGAGGGTGCAAGTCCTGATCTAGCAACAAAAAATGAGAAAAATATGAGAGACCAATGCATCCTAAGACTCGCTTCACAAGTGTGGTTTTGTCCACGAAGATTAGAAGTCAATGAAGATCATTGAGGCCCTTCACATGTTGGCCGCTTGGAACAATTTCCGAGCGGTAGTGATTTACTAGCCATGTGTACTGCTAACCCGCGCGGTTCCAATGTAGCGGCTTTTAGAAACTACGAGGCCGCTCGGGAAAAATCCGCTCGTGTGAAGGCATTCCTTCCAACGAGCTGAAATATTTCCGTACTGAAAAAATCCGCTTGTGTGAGGAAACCATAAGGCTAGTTTTGTGAGACTGCCCTGAGCTGGCTGACGGCAGTTCTGAACATGGAAATCATTGCCCGTAGACTATCGGTGTTATGTACACATATATGTGGTTACATACTGACTATATATTATCCATGTCACGGTGTTTAAACAGTCCAAAAACACCAGATGAGGAATAGAATTGTGATGAGCGGTAACATACTTAATTTTAACTAAGTCAGTGAACCTGTTGCGGTCATTTTTTGCAGTGGCCAATAGAATGGGAAAAGAAATAATGTTATCCAGCCCAAGGTCAGAAAAAAAGAAAAAGAAAAAAAAAGGAAGGAGATGAAAAGAAAACCAAAAGCATGAGTCATTGGGGGTACTCCATGGGTAAAAAGCTCCATATTTAAATTTGTCATTGTACAACAGTGGCTTTGCAACTCTTACCACTTGACCCTATATGATTATCCAGAAAAGAAATGTAAAAAAGTGGTCATTCGGGCAGAAACAGGCCAAAGGGAATACATATAATAGCTAAACATTGTGTGTAACAGAAGTATGATAGACACTTGGCATCATTGCATTTACCATCCTCACAGAGGATCT
>NC_090752.1:52970323-52995130 GCF_036898095.1 Palaemon carinicauda
ATAGAGTAGGTGGATGTAAAAGGGAGCTAGTGAGGGTTGAAGAGCTAATAAAACGGGGGGTAAAAATTAAATATCAGGAAAGGTTGAAAATGACATATGACGAAGTGAAAGTAAGAGAAACGGCAATTTAGAGGAGGAGTGGAAGTTAGTAAAAGAAAATTTTGTTGGGATTGCAAGTGATGTGTGTGGCAAGAAGGTTGTTGGAGGCAGCATGAGGAAGGGCAGTGAATGGTGGAATTAAGGAGTGAAGGTAAAAGTGGAAGAGAAAAAGAGGGCTTTTGAAGAATGGCTGCAGAGTAATAGTATAGAGAAGTATGAAAAATATAGAGAGAAAAATGTGGAAGTAAAGCGTAAGGTACGTGAGGCAAAGAGGGCAGCTGACCTGAGGTGGGGTCAGGGATTAGGTCATTCATATGAAGAGAATAAGAAAAAGTTTTGGAAAAAAGTGAAGAGAGTAAGGAAGGCTGGGTCAAGAATGGAAGAGACAGTGAAAGATGGAAATGGAAGGTTGTTAAAAGGAGAGGAGGCAAGGAAAAGATGGGCAGAATATTTTGAAAGTTTACTGAATGTTGAGGAAAATAGGGAGGCAGATATAATTGCTGTTGCAGGTGTTGAGGTGCCGGTGATGGGAGATGAGAATGAGAGAGAGATTACAATAGATGAAGTGAGGAGAGCACTAGATGAAACGAGAGTAGGAAAAGTGTCTGGTATGGATGGTGTGAGAGCTGAGATGTTGAAGGAAGGGGGTGTGACTGTACTTGAATGGTTGGTGAGATTGTTCAATATGTGTTTTGTGTTGTCAATGGTACCAGTAGATTGGGTTTGTGCATGTATTGTACCACTATATAAAGGTAAGGGAGATGTGCATGAGTGTTGTAATTCAAGAGGTATTAGTTTGTTAAGCGTAGTTGGAAAAGTGTATGGTAGAGTAATGATTAATAGGATTAAGGATAAAACAGAGAATGCAATCTTAGAAATACAGGGTGGTTTTAGACGAGGTAGGGGTTGTATGAATCAGATTTTTACAGTAAGGCAGATATGCGAGAAATATTTAGCAAAAGGTAAGGAGGTGTATGTTGTGTTTATGGATCTGGAGAAAGCATATGATAGAGTTGATAGGGAAGCAATGTGGAATGTGATGAGGTTATATGGAGTTGGTGGAAGGTTGTTGCAAGCAGTGAAAAGTTTCTACAAAGGTAGTAAAGCATGTGTTAGGATAGGAAATGAAGTGAGTGATTGGTTTCCGGTGAGAGTGGGGCTGAGACAGAGATGTGTGATGTCACCGTGGTTGTTTAACTTGTATGTTGATGGAGTGGTGAGAGAGGTGAATGCTCGAGTGCTTGGACGAGGATTAAAACTGGTAAACGGGAATGACCATGAATGGGAGGTAAATCAGTTGTTGTTTGCGGATGATACTGTACTGGTTGCAGGCACAGAAGAGAAGCTTGGCCGATTAGTGACAGAATTTGGAAGAGTGTGTGAGAGAAGGAAGTTGAGAGTTAATGTGGGTAAGAGTAAGGTTATGAGATGTACGAGAAGGGAAGGTGGTGCAAGGTTGAATGTCATGTTGAATGGAGATTTACTTGAGGAGGTGGATCAGTTTAAGTACTTGGGGTCTGTTGTTGCAGCAAATGGTGGAGTGGAAGCAGATGTACGTCAGAGAGTGAATGAAGGGTGCAAAGTGTTGGGGGCAGTTAAGGGAGTAGTAAAAAATAAAGGGTTGGGCATGAATGTAAAGAGATTTCTATATGAGAAAGTGATTGTACCAACTGTGATGTATGGATCGGAGTTGTGGGAAATAAAAGTGATGGAGAGACAGAAATTGAATGTGTTTGAGATGAAGTGTCTAAGGAGTATGGCTGGTGTATCTCGAATAGATAGGGTTAGGAACGAAGTGGTGAGAGTGAGAACGGGTTTAAGAAATGAGTTAGCAGCTAGAGTGGATATGAATGTGTTGAGGTGGTTTGGCCATGTTGAGAGAATGGAAAATGGCTGTCTGCTAAAGAAGGTGATGAATGCAAGAGTTGATGGGAGAAGTACAAGAGGAAGGCCAAGGTTTGGGTGGATGGATGGAGTGAAGGAAGCTGTGGGTGATAGGAAGATAGATGTGAGAGAGGCAAGAGAGCGTGCTAGAAATAGGAATGAATGGCGAGTGATTGTGACGCAGTTCCGGTAGGCCCTGCTGCTGCCTCCGATGACCGCGGAGGTAGCAGCAGTAGGGGATTCAGCATTATGAAGCTTCATCTGTGGTGGTTAATGTGGGAGAGTGGGCTGTGGCACCCTAGCAGTACCAGCTGAACACTGTTGAATCCCTGGTTAGGGTGGAGGAACGTAGAGAGTAAAGGTCCCTTTTTTGTTTTTGTTTCATTTGTTGATGTCGGCTACCCCCCAAAATTGGGGAAAGTGCCTTGGTGTATGTATGTATGTATGATAAACTACGTAGTGTACTTCAAGGGAATCCTGACTGGTTGGGCCTTGTACCGTACACATTATTTCAGAGAATGTTTCATTTGATAGACCATCTCTCTCTCTCTCTCTCTCTCTCTCTCTCTCTCTCTCTCTCTCTCTCTCTCTCTCTCTCTCTCTCTCTCTCTCTCTCTCTCTCTTTTCTCCTGGGCATACGAAGGTTATATTTGGCGAAGCCTTAATCTGTATCAGGGCCTACAGGGTGAATCAAATGTAGAGTTACTGTAGAGGATTAACCTGTCGTGATCCAGTGTCAGTATGGTCTCATTTTGACATATGTGCGCTTATACCAAACCCTCTTCCGACACTAATAAGCAATAATGAAGTATTTTAACTTAGATTAAAGACTTACTTTGTCTAAACACACGAAAACAAAACTAACTCCAAAACTAAAATTTGTTGTGATTTTTTTTTAAAACTTGAAGGTTCAAAATTTAAGCTTTTAATCTCTCAAACACTTTGATACTTAATGAGATGTTTTAATATCATCTCCTGGTGATGGAAGTGTCCTACTCCTCAATAAGGTTTTTTTTTTTTTCTTTTTCTTTTTTTGAGGCAAGGGGGGGGGGGGGGGGTTGTGGTTGTTGGATGTGGCAACGGGGGTAGAGGACCCTACAGTATACTCATGCCCTTTACATATTTCAGTGGCGTCCCATTCACATCCTAACTGGATTTGCTTCCTGTCTTTAACTTGCCATATGTCTTCTTTGGTATCTTATCACTTGACTGTCCAACTTCTCACACTTTACCCTGTTTTCTTTTAATTCTTGTTTGAGAACAAGGTCTACTTTCTAGTCTTATGCCAGTCAGAAAATATGATTTGGTGGTCTTGGTAATAATAATAATAATAATAATAATAATAATAATAATAATAATAATAATAATAATAATAATAGTTCGTTCTGAAGATCGTCATAGTATAATAGTCGTTGTTTTAGGAAATAGGTAGATAACGCTGTTTTAGATCTTTCTAATCGGCAACAATTCCTCTGAAACAGGCATTAGGCTCATTAAACCGAAAGGCTAAAGATATCTATTACTGTTATGACTTCAAGGAATGACATAACTGATAGACCAATAGTATGATCTGGTGATATACATAATTTTTGTAATTTTAATTAATAGATGGCTTAGAGTAGTTGATGGTGGACACGTTAATGACGAGAGAGAGAGAGAGAGAGAGAGAGAGAGAGAGAGAGAGAGAGAGATGTTAAGTTTATTAAATAATTGCTAACTTTACCAATTGACATACATAAAAACTATCATTCACACACACACACACACACAGAGAGAGAGAGAGAGAGAGGAGAGAGAGAGAGAGAGAGAGAGAGAGAGAGAGAGAGAGAGAGAGAGTTACAAGGATTTTGGATTTCACTGACTTTTAGTCCATCCGGGGAGACTCCATTTGCTCTTGGGTAGAGCAATTTAGTTTGGATGTTTAGAAAGTGTTTATGATTTTATCTAACTTTCTTGAACTCGTTTACTACATCCGCTGGAAGTCTGTTCCATGTATTTGCTATTTTGTATTTAAAGAAATGACAACATTGAGTGGTGTTTTATCTTTTCAATTCCAGTTTGTATTCGTTACCTCTGGACTGATTTGTGCTAAGCGTGAATAGATTGTTATAATAGGCCTTTGTTATTCCTTTAAGAATTTGGAAACCTCTGTTAACTGTCCCTTTAGTCGTCGAGTTTCTAGATCAAATAAGTTCAAACGTTCCATCCTCCATTTATATTCAAATTGCCTTAGTGTTGGGACTAGTTTGGTGGCCATAAGTTGTACTGCTTCCAGTCTATATACATCCTTCTGAATACTTGGACCAAGTATTCTAGATGGGATCTTACTAGTGATGTGTACAGCTGAAGTACAGTGTCTTTGTTTCTGTATTTGAATTGTCTCTTTATATAACCTGTTAGTTTTTCTGCTTTCTTTTCAGCTTTTATGCTCTGCTTGGTGAACTTCAAATCTTTGCTAATAATAATGCCGAGATCTTCCTTCTGGTCCACACCATCTATTGCTTTACCAGCACTGAGTAATCTGTTTGTGGGTTACTATAACCTATGTGTATGACTTTGCATTTCCCACTGTTGAAAGGCATTTGTCATTTTCCGGGCTATTCACCCAACTCAATTAGATCCTCTTTTAAGGCTTCTACGTCTTCTGAGTTTGCAGCATTTATGCCTAGATTAGTATCGTCGGCAAGTTTGGCTATTCTACTAGTTAATCCTAAATCTGTGTCGTTAATGTAGATCAAAAATAGTAATGGGCCATCTACGGATCCTTGAGGTACTCCGTGAAACAGCTGCCCACTCTGAGGCTTCTCCATTTATTACAACTCTGTTTTCTGTTTATTAGCCAATATTCTATTCATTCAACTGGATCATCAATGATGCCGTACTCTAATTTCAATCATCAATTTTCTTATGAGAGACTCTGTCAAAAGCCTTTTGAAATTCTAGGTATATGATGTCAATTTCCTTACTATTGTCATCAATGCTAAGCATGTGGAAAAATTCCAACAGATTTGTCACACATTGTCTCTTTTGTTTAAAACTATGTTGCTGTCAATCACAAGATTGGTTTTTTTTTCTATATGTTCGACTATTGAATCTACTATAATTGATTAAAAAAAGTTGTAAGGCACTGAAGTTAGACACATAGGTCTGTAGTTGCTAGATTCTTCTTTTGGTCCCTTCTTGTAGATTGGAGGAACATTGCCTAGTTTCCATCATTGTGGTGCCTTTCGTTTGCTGTCTTTCGGAACATTGCGTGTGTGTGTGTGTGTGAGAGAGAGAGAGAGAGAGAGAGAGAGAGAGAGAGAGAGAAAGAGAGAGAGAGAGAGAGAGAGAGAGATCTAAAATGTGCAGGGCCCTAGTAAAAGATACGACCTTGGTGTACAATCAGAGACCTAGAGGATGTAGACGGTTAGTGGGACGAGGGTCACTGCAATAAGCATTGGTGGTTACCCCTCCTGTACCCTCTCCCTCTCTCCTCTTTACCCCCCTTCCCCTCTCCCTACCTACCCTCCCCTCTCTCCTTTCTAACACTAACACCAGCATAGTTACAAAAACCATATTACAGTATATCTATCCGTCCATTTCCTTATTCCTATATCACCACTATCACCAGCCATGAACATGTTTATTTTTCTCTTAAAGGCCGCGCATGAGTGGCAGATGCAAGGGACAGTAACATTGCCCTATCAAGCAGGTCAATGCCCTAGAGACTGACCATGTTACATATGATCAGCCCCAAGCCCCCTCTCTACCCAAGCTAGGACCAAGGAGGGCCAGGTTGTGGCTGCTGATGATTCAGCAGATAAACCTATAGGCTCCCCCAAACCCACCATCCTTAGCTCACATGGTGAGGTTACAGCGATCAAAGAAACTAAGGAGGTTGAGCGGGACTCGAACCCCAGTTTGGCTATCACCCGTCAGAGACGTTACCACATCGGCCACCAAAATTATTATCAAAATTATTACTAGCTAAGCCACACCCTTAGTTGGAAAAGCAAGATGCTATAAGTCCAAGGGCTCTAATAGGGAAAAAAAAGCCTAGTGAGAAAAGAAAATAAGGAAATAGATAAACGATATAAGAAAAAAATAACAATAAAATATCTTAAAAACAGTAACAACACCAAAACAGATATGTCATATGTAAACTATAAAAGAACTTATGCAAGGCTGTTCAACATAAAAGTTTGAACTTTTGAAGTTCCACCAATTCAACTACCCGATTGTGAAGATCATTCCACAACTTGGTCACAGCTGGAATAAAACTTCTAGAATACTGCGTAGTACATCTTTCTATCAACATCCTCATCATCACCAACACCATCAATGTATCATATCTTGTCATGAATGTTACAACCTCTAACTTTATTTACAAATAACCACAGTATTTATTTGAATTTATGTAGTAAATCTAAACTATGTTAATTGCATGGGCTCTTCCTCTGTGATATCCTAGCGTAATTGTTAATATATCCCATATATAATAAAGAGTAAGAAGTATATGTATATATATATATATATATATATATATATATATATATATATATATATATATATATATACAGTATATACATTATATATACATATATATGTGTGTGTATGTATGTATATATCATTATCATCAGCCAATGCTATTCCACTGCTGAACAAAGGTCTCAGACATATAATTCTGTTTGTGGTCTTGCTATGCCAGTCCACACCATCAAACTTTCTTGGTTTGTCAATCAATCATCTTCTTCTTTTGTATTTATGTATAGATATATATATATATAAATTTATATATATATATATATATATATATATATATATATATATATATATATATATATATATATAAATTTATATATATTTACATATATATATTAACCTTTATAATCTAAAAGGAGAACAGGTTGTAATTCAGGAATTAAAGAAGTAGGGAGAGAATTCTAAAGCTTGGATTTATAAAATGAGAAAAATTGTCCGTGCAGCGTAATCCGGTTTTCCATTGCATTTAGATTCTTTAAACTGTTTTTTGTATTGAGAGACGAGAGAACCCTATTACTAAGACACAGAAATCACGGGTGTTTGGTTAATAAAATAGTTTTATTAGTTTGTTAGTTGATTTACCTGTATTTGTTTTTTAACCATGGTATCAAGCCTTATTGCAACTAGAACGTGCACTCAGTTGAGCTCATACCTTCACCACCGCCACTTTTGTCAATGATATCACCATATCATTTTGTATATAACAAGATAGGCAATTGAATTATGCACATTATACCATTAGTTCCAAGCAAACTAGATAAAAATTATCCAAGGTATGGCAAAATAATTTTGACCTTTTCGTGAACTTGGCCTTGACTTTTGACCCAGTCACTCCCAAAATCTATTAAAATTGTCCTTGAATCATGGCCAACCATCCCACCAAATTTCATGATATTCGGTCAAATAGTTTTTGAGTTAAGCGAATCACAAACACACAGACAGACATACAAACAAATACACGCCTATCAAAACATAACCTCGAAGGTAATTAGGTATTGGGTAAAACTCAAAGGCGTAATATGATAGACAAACACACCTTATAATAATCAGGCGCAATTGAATCTTGTAGCAAAAGTAGTTATAAAATAACGATAAAAACCCAGTCACGAAAGAAGCCTTCAGGCCCACTGTTCTATCTTATTTATCTTCCTCTTGTTTTTACAAGTTTTTATAGTTTATATATGAAAGATGTATTTAATGTTGTTACTGTTTTTAAAGTAATATATATTAAATGTTCATTACTTCTCTTGTAGTTAATTTATTTCTTTGTTTCCTTTCCTCACTTGGCTATTTTCCCTTTTGGAGCCCTTGGGCTTATAGCATCCTGTTTTTCCAACTAATGTTGAAGCTTAAGTAATAATAATAATAATAATAATAATAATAATAATAATAATAATAATAATAATAATAATAATAATATAGATGCGATCGCACTTCAGAATAAGTTACCAGACCAAGATTAAAAAAAAAAAAAAAAAAATCTGCGACAGTGCCACAACTGTTTTGAAACTACGACACACGATGACACATTTACAAGTGGCAATAAAGCTTCAACAAGAGGCAAAAGGTGTTTTGATATTCATGAGCATTTACTTCACTTGATTTACAGCGACAAGTTCAATTTGGGAAAGAGATTCGAAATCATAATTGCCTCTTCTTAATGTCGTTCGAGTAACAGCGGTCTTCTTAAGATTTCAAGAGCCACGGCTCTGTCGTTATGAGACCACTCACTACACGGCGTATGAAAGATATACTCTTAGTTCTAACTCAAGTTACTCTATAAATGGTTTTAGTTGACACATATATGCTTACAAACAATAATATCTATCTGTCTATCTATCTGCTTGGTGATACACTTGGGCACACTATTTTATCTTATTTTTCTTGCTATGTTTTTTTTATAGCTCATATATGAAATACATATATATATATATATATATATATATATATATATATATATATATATATATATATATATATATATATATATTTTAATGTTGTTTCTGTTGTGAATATATTCTATTTCAATTGTTCATTACACCTCTTGCAGTTTATTTATTTATTTTCTTATTTCCTTTCCTTACTAAGCTATTTTTCCCTATTGGAGCCCTTCGGCTTATGACATCCTACTATTCCAACGAGGATTGTACTTAGCTAGTAATATATATATATGTATATATATATATATATATATATATATATATATATATATATATATATATATATATATATATATATACACACACACACACACACACATATATATATATATATATATATATATATATATATATATATATATATATATATATATATATATAAAATCTCGTTTTGTTTACCTAAAGCTCACCACCTAACGTTTATTCTTTCAATGTCGGTCTTATGTCCTGGGGATATACTTACTGTCTGTCCTAAGTTCGTATTTTCATTAACAATCTCTAGAGATTCGTCCATAACCATTATCTGTCGTCACTGCAGTTTCATTGAACAGCATCTAAGTTTTACACATTCATTTTCAGTCCTACATTTCTGCTTTCCCTTTTCAAATCTTCTATCATCTTTTGCAACTCTTCCAATAAGTTAATAAATAGAGCTATGTCATCTACAAATCTTGAGTTGGTATGGCATTCGCCATTAAAGTTAATTCCTACATTTGTCCAATCAAATTCTTAAAAACTTCTAGGCACACTGAGAATAACTTATGAGCGATGGAGTCTCCCTGTTTGAAAGAATCAAAAGCTTTATCACAGACTATAAATGTCATACATAGGGTTTGTCATACTCTTTTGGATTTTTCATTAGCTAGGAAATTACATGGGTATGATCACTTGTTAAAAATCCACCTCTAAACAAGACTTGACGATTGGAACTTATTTGATCCGTCGAAAAGAATTATGAAGTAATTTAATGGCCATAATTTAGTGGAAGGGGAAGGATGACTCTGTCTTTTATGATTATGATGCGTTATGAATGAGGAGTAATCAAAGACGAATGATAAGAGGCATTGATTAAAAGATAAGAGATAATTGAACTAATATGAGTAAGGAATATTCATATATGGAGAATGAATGGGAAAAGGCTGAATATGATAAATGAGGACTGATAAAGGCCTTAACGTGAATATTAATTAGTAAATGAATAATGTAGAATTATGAATGTTAAATAATCAATTGTTAATGTAGAATTGTGAATGTTAAATAATCAATTATTAATTTAGAATTATGAATGTTAAGTAATCAATTATCAATGTAGCATTCTTAAAGAAAATCGATAAATAATAGATTACTCCTTTCCTCACTGGGCTATTTTTCCTTATTGGAGCCCTTGGGTTTATAGCATCTTGCTTTTCCAACTAGGGTTGTAGCTTAGATAATAATAATAATAATAATAATAATAATAATAATAATAATATAATTATTATTATTATTATTATTATTACTAGCCAGCTATAACCCTAGTTGGAAAAGCAAGATGCCCAAGGGCTCAAATAATAATAATAATAATAATAATAATAATAATAATAATAATAATAATAATAATAATAATAATAATAATAATAATGAATAAAGGTTAATGAATGATTAATTGATAATATAAAAAGAAAAGAACACACAAACAAGAAATTTCAGTAACAAAGAGACAAATTGCTTATGTAACTCGCAACGAAGCCAAAAGTTACAAACTCGAACGAGGGCGAGTTAGAACCTCCGCAGGGCAAAAGATAAGCAAGTGGTATTAATAGATTCAATTTAACTCGTGAGTTGTGGTGAAGAATAAAGACATCTTACTATGTTTGCTGTGAGTTGATATCGAGCGTAAAATTCATATGTCACGTTTGGTGATTGTTCACTTAAAATTATTATTATTATTATTATTATTATTATTATTATTATTATTATTATTATTATTATTATTATTATATATTATTTTTTATTTTTATTACTACTATCATTATTATAATAATAATTATTATTATTAGCATTATTATTATTATTATTATTATTATTATTATTATTATTAGAGTACACGACCCGTCAAAAATGATGGCATAACTATTTTCATAGATATGTGCACGCACACACGCACCTTACTCTCTCACCATGGTATGGCTACTCATCTCCCCATACCCTAGGGATGGTAGCGCTGGGCGTGACCGGAATATATATATATATATATATATAAATATATATATATACTATATATATACATACATACATATATATATATATATATATGTATATATATGTATATATATATATATATATAACCAGACACTTGCTCTTAATTATAGTGAAGTTATTATTATTATTATTATTATTATTATTATTATCTTATTATTATTATTATTATTATTATTATTATTATTATTTATTATTATTCAGTGCTGTTAACATAAAACAATTTACATAACACCCGTAAGTAATGAAGGTTGATGAGCTATTTTATTGATCAATTTATTAATAATTTATTCATAATCAATTGCTCATTGATATTTGAAATGTATTAATGAAGTCTTTTCCTCGATGCACTTCATATCTACTTTTGCGTCCTCTTGCTAAGTAATTCAATAGGAATTGTGTTTTGTTTTTCCAACAACATTTTAATGATAATAACGACAGTGATTGACATATATTTGTCTGCCTAATAATGTTCCAGTTAATTCAGAGGTCATTGCCCTTTGGTATGGTTATTGCAGTTGTGAACAAATTGTGGAATGATCTTCATAATGAAGTAGTTGAATCGGTGGAACTTCAAAAGTTCAAACTTGCAGTGAATGTTTTTATTTTGGTCAGGCTTGACATAAATCTCTCTTTTATAGTTTACATATGAAAGATCTACTTTAATGTTTTTAGTGATCTTAAAATATTTTATATTAATTGTTCGTTTACTCCTCTTGTAGTTTGTTTATATCCTTATTTCCTTTCCTTACTGGGCTATTTTTCCCTATTGGAATTCTTAGGCTGAAAGCATCCCGCACTTCCAACTAGGGTTTTAACTTAGTTTACAATAATAATAATAATAATAATAATCAATAATAATAATAATAATAGAGGGAAACGTTAAGGTTTTAGTGCTAAGTTAGCATCTTTAAAAGCACACTGTAGAAATGTAATGCATGAAAGCTTAAGAAGAGGAATTTTTTTATTGTTGTATCTTACGATAGATAGAGCATCAAAGAGATAGACAAAGCATTAGAACCCTCTCGACCATGAGTGGTCTCATTATCGGGAAAACTTAATGTCTTTATCACACATTCCATAGATAAGATAAAGCCTCGAAAAAAATATGAAAATCCTTTAAATTTTCATCATATTCTAGATGCATTTTATTAGAATATGGAAATTGTTCGTGTCAATATCAAGCACATTCACACATACATTATACTGTATATATATATATATATATATATATTTATATATATATATATGATATATATGTATACTATATGTATAATCATCATCATCATTATCATCATCTCATCATCAAAATCATCATCATCCCCTCCTCTCCTACGACGATTGACGTAAAGGGCTTAGGTTAGATTTCGCCAGTCCTCTCTATCTTGAGCTTTCAATCAATACTTCTCCATTCATCATCTCCTATTTCGCGCTTCATAGTCCTCAGCCATGTAGGCCTGGGGCTTCCAACTCTTCTAGTGCTTTGTGGAGCCCAGCTGAACGTTTGGTGGTCTAATCTCTCTTGGGGAGTGCGAAAAGCATGCTCAAACCATCTCCATCTACCCCTCACCATAATCTCATCCATATATGATGCTCGAGTAATCTCTCTTGAAGTTTCATTTCTAATCATGTCCTGCCATTTAACTCTCAATATCCTTTTAAGGGCATTGTTCTCAAATCTGCTAAATCTTTTGGAGATTGTTTCATTGTCATACCATGACTCATATCCATAGAGTAACACCGATCTCACTAAACTGATATATAGCACACACACACACACACACACATATATATATATATATACAATATATATATATATACACACACACACACATATATATCTATATATATATGTGTGTGTATATATATACATTTATACATATATGGCTATATATAAATATATATATTTAATATATACATATATGCATATGCATATGCATATATTATATATATATATATATATAAAGAGAGAGGATGAGAGAGAGAGAGTGAGAGAGAGGAGAGAGAGAGAGAGAGTCCTTCGTAAGAAAATTCAAGAATTATGCAAATAACTCATTTCTTTTAAGAGTTCTTGAAATAGTTAGAAAGCCATTATCATGCAAGCTTATTCTCTTATCACATATTCCGCATGATAAGATAATTCATATTTTAGATGTATGTTATTACGTTAAGCGATATGATTTTTTTGAAAATCTGTTCTTGAAAATATCAAGATAATAATTAATTCATAAAATCATTTACTAATTATTTCATATGAAAGAAAAAATTACTGAAAACAGAACAGAAGTTAACATGGTTGGGAGAGAGAGAGATAAACTAAATTGAAATAAGATAATACTAATAGTTCATGTCATTATTAGGCCTATTCTGAATTTTTTTCAATACCCAATCATAATGTTTCTTTCAGTCTAAATATGATTTAGACTTTCCAACTGGGGTCCAGAAGGTACTAGAAGAGTTGGAAGACAACGAGCGTGAAGTAGCAGATGATGAATGGAGAATGATTGATTTAAAATTCAAGATAGAGACGACAGGTGAAATCTAACTGAGGCCCTTTGCGTCAATAAGCGTAGGAGTATATGATGACGATGATGATGATGATATATGATTTAGGTTTATTCCTTCTAATGCTTCGAGAATCGTCTGTCCTATTTGATGGTTGAAAATTTTCATATAGATTTCTGATTTTGTTTGTCTCCAATCGTTGTAGCTCGGTTTCAATCGATGAAGTCCATCTACTTCTTTCCCTATCAAAAGTGGTTTTTTATCCATTGCATTTACGTTATATAAGATTAACCACTTAGTTTTGTTTGTTCCACTCTTACCTTCTCGCTTCATCGAGGGCACAACGAGGAACGTTCATTAAAGATTTCTCCTGGCCCCACTTAGGATTAGTATATCTGACATGTGTATTGGTTCATTAGTGTATAGGTCACATGATAATTTGCAGCACTGACATCACCTAGCTTCCTTTTTCACAGGTGATAGATTGAAGTAAAGTGTGACTATGGACCCAGTCGAGTACCGGGCAGTGATCGAGTTTCTATATTTGAAAGGTCGCGCGCCCAAACAGACCTTCGATGAAATAAAACAAACTTCATCTAAATTCAAGGTATTTAAGTGAATTTTCACTAAAGAAATTTCAATTCCATAACACACAAATTGCATTAGTGGCTGCCCCCCCAAAAAAAATACACTTAGCAGAAATTTTCTAAAGTACTCCAGTCATCTTGTAGGATCCCAAAAATGACACTTAACACAACAGTGTTTAGAATTACTCATGCATTCTATTTACGAATAAAACTTTAGAAAATACACATTATCATAGGAGAATTAAATAAGCTTTAAAGTCCTAATAAAAAATGAAGAATTCAAAATCATTTCAGCAATGTCTCAACGACAATAAACCATGTTAGGATGCTGTTCTCCAAGAACAAATGGAATATATGAAATTCGTGTAGCTATCTTAAAAAAAGCCAGTTACAATCGAGCCAAATTAGATGAAAAAATAGCGAAGAAATATGGAAGAAAAATCAAATGAGAAAGTCATCGATACCGAAATGAGGCCTTGAAAACAATTTAAAAAAAAATTGTATTATTATTATTATTCTGATGATGATGATTATTATTATTATTACTACTATTATTATTATTATTAGCTAACCTAGAATCTTAGTTGGAGGATGCTATAAGCCCAAGGGATCCAACAGGGAAAATAGCCCAGTGAGGAAAAGAAGTAAGGAAATAGATAAACTACTATATATAAAATGTAATGAATAATGAGTATGAATTATCTCAAGATTAGCAACATTAAATAGATGTCATATATAAAATGTGAAGAGAGACTTATGCCAGCCTGCTCAAATAAATCATTTACAGCAATTTTGAACTTCTGAAGTTCCACAGCTTCAACTACCCGATTAGGAAGATCATTCCACAGTCTGGTCACAACTGGAATAAAGCTTCTAGAATACTTTTTCTCTTGCTTGAAGGTACGCTCGGGATCACTATTTTATCTTATTTCTTTTCTTCTTGCTTTTGTTAAAGTTTTAATAGTTTATATAGGAAATATTTATTTTAATATTGATACTATTCTAAAATATTTAATTTTCCTTGTTCCTTTCCTCACTGGGCTATTTTCTCTGTTGGAGCCCCCTGGGCTTATAGCATCCTGCTTTTCCAACTAGAGTTGCAGCTTAGCAAGTAATAACAACAACAACAATAATAATAATAATAATGATAATAATAATAATAATAATAATAATAATATTATTGAGCCTCATGATGTCTCAGTCATGCGTACAGGGATGGTACTGTCTAGGAAGATATGAATGTAAAGGATGGTCAGAATTACGAAAAAATATTATGAGGTATTTGGAAAGCATCTACTATAAAATTAAATAAGGAGAATTAAATAAAATAGAAACAGAACAAGGCAGAACTGCAGTGAAGGCCCAGTCGAATATCACGACTTCGTGAACACAATAGCGCAAAACAGATGTCACTTGTTTACAAAAAGTTTTTTCTGCTTTATACCAATTCTTTCAATTATCGTTCGTATCCTCTTCCTCTTCTTCTTCTTCTTTTTTTTTAGGTTAATTTTTAGGCTGTAGTGTTTATTTCTGGTTGTGATTTCATATGATAGATAATAATAATAATAATAATAATAATAATAATAATAATAATAATAATAATAATAATAATAATAATTATTATTATTATTATTATTATTATTATTATTATTATTATTATTATTATTATTATTATTATTATTATTATTATTATTATTATTATAGCCGTTTAACTGTAACATCATTATTTTATTTTCAGTAACCTTATAACTTTAAATTTTATCATTATCATTATAATATCTCTCTCTCTCTCTCTCTCTCTCTCTCTCTCTCTCTCCTTATGCTCTTGAGCATTTGAGTGCGGGTGCTTATCCAGGTGGTCTCATATATACATTTGTTCATGTGTACCTTTACATGTGTATGATGCACATATGCGCATACATGTACAGTATGACTCGAGTTTATCTCAGAATCGTTCACAATTCGACAATAGATGAAGATGTATAATTGTGAAACCAACCATCTTTTACGCTCATTATGAACAGTAATGTAAATTAATTGCACGAAATTGCATTCTTATTTTTATTTGTTGCAATTTGTGTTTACATCCGTTAATTTGTTTTACGCAGCGCTGCATTGCATTCAAGTCAGCAGCGCCTGCCAGCACTTGTATAAAAAAAAAAAATAAGAGTTGCTGTTTACTCTACGCAAACACAGCTGATTGTTGATCTTTACCGCGAGGTCATTGCATGGCTTGCGATAGGAGGGACCTGTTGCGCATGCGCAGGATCACTCACAGACGGAGTTGCAACTAGTCTAAATCGATAATGGAATGGAAGTGAGCTCAGATAACCAACTCCCCTCATCTCGAACAATGGCCGTATCCTTTACCGCATTATCGTTCATCCCTTTATCGCTCCACATCGACTGCTACTGGCTACGTAACCCTATCTTATCCGGCGCACGCATCCCGCACTAACTCCCTCACTTGTTTGTTGCGTGTTTCAGGTCTCGTTACAACCCATGGGTCTTTGCAAAATTCGTTGTGGATGGATGTAGGATTTTTGGTGCAAAGGGCTTTTGGTATTATTTGGCGGTTACCCATCCTATTGCTGATCAGACCCAATGCTGTTTAACTATTACAGATGGAGAGCCTAGCATGGTATTGAATACTGTATATGTAGATATTTATATACATTTGCACACACACACACACACACACACATAGATATATATATATATATATATGTGTGTGGTGTGTGTGTGTATATCCATAAATACATACATACATATGTATGTATGTATGTATGTATGTATGTATGTATGTATGTATACAGGCCAGTGGAGAAAGAAGAATGGTTTTAATTCAGAAGGGTGGGAAACCCTGCTGCTCTGTATAGCAGGTAAAGTATTTTTTTTTTTAATACAAGTATCGGCAGTACTAGTATGATAACATGTATTGAACCGTGCAATTAATAAAAAGAAAAATCATCGTCTTATAAGTACTGAACTCGGTCACACGATCTCTTCAGTCACACGTCTAATCCCCAAAATGGTTAAATATCTAGCTAACTATCCTCATTCTTCTTTCGCCCATATTTCCTATCAGCTAAAAAAATAATCATCTTTTCTTTCCTGTTGCAAATTTCAACAGACGAGATCGTTCTCCCATTTTCGAGTCTCAGCTTACCAATGCTAACTTTCTAAGACTGCTATTTGACAATCGCTAACCAATGGCTGTCTGCCGTCAGCCACCCGTATCCTCCCTGTCCATTATTGTCTGAATCCGTCAAACGTACCCTTAATATTGCAAACAAGTTTGCTAAGGGCCCTTTTGACTCATGTGGGCTTCTTTGTCTTCATCTACGTCCATATCTCTATCCAACTCCGCTGCTGCTCAGCTGAAATTGACACAAAACAGGATTCTTTCTTTGGCCTTTGCTCTGTTACCTTTCACGGCTGTAAGAATTCTCTGACTCCTGAAATTTCCTTCATTCAAGTCCATAGGCTTAACCATATATATATATATATATATATGCATATATATATCACGTGTGCTTGTGATATATAAAGTATATATATATATATATATGTATATATATATGCATTTATATATATGCATATATATACATATATATATATATATATATATGTATATGTATATGTATGATATATGCATATATAATATATATGTATGTATGTATGTATGTTTGTGTGTTATATGCAACCGTCGACATCTGACTTCGGAAGAATGATCAACCCAGACGGTTTGATCTGTTTTGACTCCTGGTTCGATCGCTTCCTCGTCTCGTGATAATCTCCCTGAAATAACACGGGGGGTCCGTGTCACGATACCGTTATCTCTTATCAGCAAACCATAACAAGAATTTCGTTGCCATGAGTCTGACATTGACCTTGTCAGTAGGGTGTTAATCAATTGGCCTTCTGTGTTAGTCAATAGAGGGGTCTCGGTCGCTCCCTCGTCTTCGCTTACACGAGTACCTGTTTGAAATCCGCCTGTTGCTCTTGACCTTTTTAGAAAGGATCGGGGGGTTTGTTTAACTAAGAGGTTGGTAAGGGGCTGGTGAGGAGAGGAGAACGAAACACATGACGAAGTGCAAAATGAAAGGTTCTGTCATGAAGATCAAGGGCAAAAGAGAGAGAGAGAGAGAGACGAGAGAGAGAGAGAGAGAGAGAATACTCATGACTTGATTTAGCCTTTGCATTGATTTTCGACATCGTGTATCTTTCTATTCATTTAATTTTTGAGAGAGAGAGAGAGAGAGAGAGAGGAGAGAGAGAGAGAGGGAGAGTTTACTCATGACTTGATTTAGCCTTTGCATTGATTTTCGACATCGTGTATCCTTCCTATTTATTTAATTTTGAGAGAGAAGAGAGAGAGAGAGAGAGAGAGAGAGAGAGCAGGATGTTGGGGGTATAGGTGCCGTTCATTTAGGAAAGGAAATGTCCATCTGTATATAGAGGAAGGGATATCTTATCGATGCAGCTGGGGGAGAAGGTGGACATGCTGGTATGAGGAGGAGCCAGATAAGTTGAAGGAGGAGGAGAAGGACTTACAAATAAAGAAAAGATAGGTGGCACTTCAGGACTTGTAGGACTTAGAGGGACTTAGAGAACTTAGGTGCCCGCTGACTCCAAGGGCGAGTTACTGTTGGAGAGAGAGGACGTCGTGCAGCTGGAAACGAAATTATAGGTAAATTGAGGGGGTCGACCTCCAGCTGGAGGAGGGCATAGACTAAAGTTCATGATTAAAAGAGTTGTAGCTGGCGATAAGGATGAGGTGTAGTTGTGTGAGGACTGGGAAGGAAGAGAGTCGAAAAGAAGAGTTAAAGAAGAAAAAAATTGGAGACTGATATGATATACAAATGATCGTTTGAAGAAGCCTTTGTCAGCCCTTGTCTGCGCTGATAAGGTGATTGTAATGATTAGGGAAATGTGGGTTGAAGTGTCGTCATCAAGATGAAAAAAGAATACTTTTTATGTAAAATTTATATTTAGATTCTCTTTGGAATAGACTTTGAACACTTTGATTAGGTCTTGAAGTTTTTTAAGGAAATATATATATATATATATATATATATATATTTATGTATACATATATATATATACATATATATAATATATGTGTATGTACATATATATATGTATATATATACATATATATATATATATATATGTGTATATATATATATATATATATATGTACATGTATATATACATATATATATATATATGTATATATATATATATATATATACAGCATCATAAAAAGCAACCGTTTCTAGTCCACTGCAGGCCAAAGGCCTCAGATATGTTAGTTCATAAAGTTTGGGGTCTGGTTAGATATTTATCACCACGCTGGCCAGTGCGATTGGTGATGTGGAAGATCTTCGTCAAATCCCTCACACCAAACCAACCTAGTATGGGTGGCACTGACTAGTACACCTTTGCTGATCATGGTGATACACAAATCCTATCACCCTTGCAACAAGTCTTATGGTTTTAGAAAATAGAGAGAGAGAGAGAGAGAGAGAGAGAGAGAGAGAGAGAGAGACATAACACTTATGCCTATTGTTATGATTTATATAGTATGCTTATTCTAAAGAGACTGTAGAGAAAGATTGATGAAAAGCTAGGAGATGAACAAGAAGGATTTCGAAAAGGTAGACGTTGTACTGACCAAATTTTTATTTCGAGACATGTACAGCAATGCGTAGAATGTAGAAATCCCCTTTTGATGGTATTTGTGGACAATGAAAAGCCTTTGATAGTGTGCACCCCCCAATTTTTGGAGAGTCCTGCCTATTGTGGCATTCCTCTTGAATATGTGAATGAGCATAGCAAGTGTAAAGTTGATTTTAATGGAGTCCTATCAAATGAATTTCCAGTGAACAGCGGATTACTCCAAGGGAATGTGTTGTCACCTATGTTGTTTATCCTCCTCATGGATTTTGTAAGCGTAAAAAAGAATGGTATCAAAAGGAGAGAAGAAGAAAGGAACATCTAGAAATGAAAACCGATATGTGAAATTTCAAGTATTGGGTAGTAGCAGTAGTAGTAGTAGTAAGTAGTAGTAGTAGTAGTAGTAGTAGTAGGAGAGAGAGAGAGAGAGAGGAGAGAGAGAGAGAGAGAATTACAATATTCATGACGGTTACTTAAGTCTTTGCATTGATTTCCGCCATCATTTTCCTTCGTGATTATTTTATTGTTTAGAGAGAGAGAGAGAGAGAGAGAGAGAGAGAGAAATCTTAGTTCTGACTAAAACAAATCGTAAAAAATTCTACGGCAAAAGAATGTCCTTCATCAGAATCGTTTGTATTGGAATTGAAATTTATCCGAAAGGATATTTAATATTAATCAGGTCGGTTAGGTTCGAATCACACCGTGGAGGAGGATATGTAATTTTTTTTTTGCTGATTGGACTCTTGTTATCTCTGTATCCTATTCAATCATCGATGCATGTTGGCTATTATTATTATTATTATTATTATTATTATTATTATTATTATTAGTGCACGCAACACGTCAAAAATGATAGCTAAACATTTGGATAGATATGCAAACCACATATACACAGATTCAACCCTTCCACCCGCTCCCCCTTCCCTAACTACAACCCGCAGATGGTTCGGCAATTTGTGGGAAAGATCGCTTCTAAGTATAACTCCCGGGGTACCCCCTTTGACAAGGGTATGACTACTCTCCCACCTTAGCTTGACAGGAAAGGTATATGTAAATATGTATATATATATATATATATATATATGCATAAATCTGCTCTTTATTATATAATGGAGATTATTATCATCATTATCATCATTAATGATATTATTATTATTATTATTATTATTATTACCTCCGCCAGGAGGGTATGTTTTCGGTTCGGTTTGTTTGTTTGTTTGTTTGTCTGTCTGTCTGTGGACAACGTAGAGGCCACATTTCTACACGGAATCACTTCAAACTTGGCCAAGTAGTTCCCCAATGTGTATGGAAGAACTGATTAAATTTTGGTCAATGTCACCCCAAGGTCAAGGTCACAGGGGTCACTGGTGTCACTATGACATAAGTGGCCATATCAAGAGACAGAAATAAAGCACTGACTTTTGCATAAGCCAACAGGGAAGTCCTAGTCCAGGCGCAACCCATGGGTGATGTTCAAATTTATAAAGGTCAAAGGTCAAGGTCATATTGGTGCATTATATCAATGTCATATTAAGTATCAGTGGCAAATGAACAAAGATCACTTGAAGGTCAAAAGTCAAGCAGGTCACTTGAAGGTCAAGGTCACGTGAAGGTCAAGGTCACGTGAAGGTCAAGGTCACCTGAAGGTCAAGGTCACGTGAAGGTCAAGTACATTTGAAGATCAAGGTCACTTGAAGCCAAGGTCATGTGAAGGTCAAGGTCACGTGAAGGTCAAGGTCACTTGAAGGTCACGTGAAGGTCAAGGTCATGTGAAGGTCGAAGTCACATCAATTCATGATTCTAGGACATATGGCGCTCTAGGTCACCTTGGCGGAGGTATGTCCTCTACGAGGACCATGTCCGCGTTCAGGACTTGCTCACTTGTTATTATTATTATTATTATTATTATTATTATTTCTAGATAGTGCTAGGGGCTCACCAGAGAGATTAACTCCTAGTATATCCATAAAGAGTTGGAAGAAAGAGGAAAAAAATGACCACCTTGCAAACAACGAGCACCAAGGCCACTTATCCCTATCCCTAAAATGTTTGTCCATGCAATCACGTAAAACAATTTAGATAAGCGAGATAAGGCCGAGTATATTCCAAGATAAGACACAGTTACCTTTTTTTAAGCGAAACAAATTGAAACATAGTTTTCTTATTCAACATTAATTTTCCATATTTAACTGTCGGACAATACAGACGAAGTTGCGAAGGCAAGTTTTTCCTTATTTTATCTCTTCGTTTTTCATTGTTGTAACTGTATTTCTTCTTCTTCTTCTTCTTCTTCTTCTTCTTCTTCTTCTCTCTCTCTCTCTCTCTCTCTCTCTCTCTCTCTCTCTCTATTTGTTAATCTTTTCTTCCATCTCGTTTGTCCCTCGGTTTTCCTCCCCCCTTCTTCTTTTGATACCTTTCTTCTTTTTTCCTATCTCTCTTATTCTGTTCCATTTTCATTGTTTCATAGCTCATATTCTCAGTTTGCTTCCTTACTCTCCCTCTATATCTCTTTATCACACCTTTAGCTCTTCTATGTATATTCGATTATCTTTCTCATTTTTTTATCTTCTACCTGTCCTTTCGCATCTTATCTCTTCTTTTGACCTTGTTATCTCTCCTTGTTACTTCGATTTCTCTCCATTTCTAATCGGTTTCATCTCATTCATGGACCCCTTTTCCTTTCCTGTTTTGTTTTGTTCCATAAATTGTTCTTTTATCTGTGGCTGATTCTTCTATTTTTCTTCTTAACTCTCTATCTTTCCTTCCTTTGTTTCATTAGATCTCCCCCCCCCTTTTTTTTTAATTTGTCAGCTTTTTCTGACCTAATTCCCTCTTGGTCTATATTTGCCTTTCATTCCATCATTCTCCAGTCATATCCATTTGTCTCTCTATTATTGCTCCTTTATATTCTGGGAGTTAATTTTTATTAATTTTAATACTTTTTTCCTCCCTTGCCTCTCTTTTAATTATTGTCTATTCCTCTATATTTTTAGTGATATTCAAAATATTAAATGTTTCATCGTTAAGTTAATTATTTATTTGATTTTTATCTCAAGTAAGTTATTCATTTCTGATTTTTACCGGAAGTTATTTCTTCATTAAGCATTCTCCAATCAGCATTAATGTCCATTGACGTTATGATGCCAGATTATTATTTTTATTATTATCATTATTATTATTACTTTCTAAGCTACAACCCTAGTTGGAAAAGCAGAATGCTATAAGGCCAGGGCTCCAACTGGGAAAATAGCCCAGTGAAGAAAGGAAACGAGGAAAAATAAGATATTTTAAGAAGAGTAACATTGCAATAAATATTTCCTATATAAAACTATAAAAACTTTAACAAAACAAGAGGAAGAGAAATAAGATAGATAGTGTGTCCGATTGTACCCCCAAGCAAGAGAACTCTAATCCAAGACAGTGGAAGACCATGGTACAAAGGCTATGTCACTACCCAAGACTAGAGAACAAGGGTTTGATTTTGGAGTGTCCCTCTCCTAGAATAGCTGCTTGCCATAGCTAATGAGTCTCTTCTGCCCTTACCAAGTGGAAAGTAGCCACTGAACAATTACAATGCAGGGAAGTATGAATCCTTAAAACCACTATCTGATAAGAATATGCAAGATTAGAATCATTAGTGTAAGATATAGCACATTGTACATAAGGGAAATTACAAATCATTCATTTATTCGAGGTGAGGGGGATGTGGTGCCTTGGGGTGGGGGTAGGGGGTGGGGGGGGGGGGAGATGGTGGTTATATCCACCAGAAGACGTGAATAAAGAAAAAATAACAGTGAAATTGAATAGGGGGGTCACGTGGACCCGAAAAAATAGATCCCCCTGGCGTAACCGAGGAAGGGAGGTGGAAATCGGAACAAGATCTGTTGCAACTCGAACCTTTGCTTTTGCGCAAAGCGAGTTTGCATCGAGGTCGAGAGATAAGGCAGGGTTAGAGAGAGAGAGGAGAGAGAGAGAGAGAGAGAGAGAGAGAATACTTTATGCTATTATGTTTACAGTATCTGGTTGTTTTATCTGTCACAGGTCGATGTTTTCAAAAAGTAAAAGAAAAAGAGAGAGAGGAGAGAGAGAGAGAGAGAGAGAGAGAGAGAGAATAATGTATGCTGTGTATGCTTACAATATCTGATTATATTTACCTTGTCACTGGTCGATGCTTTTGAAAAAGTAAAAGAAGGAAGAGCAAAGAGAGAGGAGAGAGAGAGAGAGAGAGAGAGAGAGAATAATGTATGCTATTAAGTTTACAATATCTGATTATTTTATCTTTGTCACTGGTCGATGCTTTTGAAAAGTAAAAGAAGGAAGAACAAGGAGAGAGAGAGAGAGAGAGAGAGAGAGAGAGAGAAACTATACCCACGTACGCTATCCAACGTGCAACTACGTTTGCTTAATAAGTGCTAAATAATGAAAAAATAAACTTTAAGATGGAATGAAAAGTTAAATAAACAACAACAACAACAACAACAAATTGGAGCCATTTCTAGCCCACTGCAAGGAAAGGGGCTCTGACATGTCCTTAGTCATGTCTGCCATTTTCATCACCACGCTGACCACTGCGGATTGGTGATGATGGACGACTTTAGTGTGATCGTTCACAGCAACCCAACCTTGTATGGTGTCCCTGACTAGTACAGCTTTGCTGATCATGGCGATACACAAACCTTTCACATTTTTCGATCCCCACTGGGGAATGTAGAAGTAAATAACATTAAGGAATTGGTTATTAAGTTCTGATAGTATGAAAAGGATCCAATATTTCTTAAATTAACATTAAATTGCCCAGTTGAAGATTCAATGCAATGATACTGAAAATTTTGGTTATTGGGGGCATTATTGGTAACGTCTCTGCCTGGTGATCACCAGACGGGTGTTTGAGTCTCGCTCAAACTTGATAGTTTCTTATAGTGTCTGCAACCTCACCATTACTACGGTTGCAAGTGTGCAAGAGCCCGTTACTGGCCATAAGGGCCAGGCAATCTGAAACAACAAGAAGGATGGGTGATTTGGTAGTCATCAGCAGCCATTACCTGCCCTCCTAGGTTGTAGCTTGGGTGGAGAGGAGCCTTAGGCGTTGATCATATGCATGGTCAGTCTCTAGGACATTGTCCTGTTTGTTAGAGCAGTGTCAGTGTCCCTTGCCTCTTCCATTCATGAGCGGCCTTTAAATCTTTAAAGATCAAGTTGTTCAGTTCGAGAAATCTTATTTTCACCTTGGGCGATTTCCTACTTCAGCGAAGCCTCTTGTTTAAACTAAGAAGGTTTCAATTTAACACAACCATCCCACCAGTTTCAAGAAATTTCTCAGTAATCGTTAAACAGGTATTCTTGATAGT
>NC_090752.1:52995630-52998130 GCF_036898095.1 Palaemon carinicauda
CGCATAGGTCTACAGCAAACAATAATAAATGCAGCTGTTTTTAGTCTAGTGCCAGACAAAAGCCTCAGATATATCTTTATTCTTGCTTGGGGTTTGGCTAATTTTCATCACTACGTTGACCAGTGCGGATTGGTGATGGTGATAGGCTTTATTCTGATCGCTCACAGCAAACCAGCCTAGTATGGGTAACCCTGGATAGTACAGCTTTGCTGATAATGTCGATGCACACAGTGTTTCACCACGTTAGGGTTTCCCCCACTTGGAAATGTGTGTGTGTATATATATATATATATATATATATATATATATATATATATATATATATATTATATATATATATAATGTATATATATATAAATATCTATCTATCTATATATATATATATATATATATATATATATATATATATATATATATATATATATATATTATATATATATGTGTGTATATATGTATGTATATGTATATATGAATATTATATGTATATACATATATATATATTATATATATATATATAATATATATTATATAATACATATATATATATATTATATATATATACATATATATTATATATATATTATATATATATATATATACATAAAGATAATACATATATACACAAGTTTCTGGGTCTGTGGACCTACAAAACATATGCAAATATGTGTTAGTAGAACCGTAACTAGATTGTGTTTACTGGTAGGGTTGCGGCCGTGTCGATTTCCAAGCAATCTTTATTTTTTTTTACTTTTTACCCATGTATATTTTTGTTAGTCTTACTATTTTTTTTATTTGTGTAATCTTGAGCAAGGAATTCACGATAATAATATAATGATGATGATGATGATAATAATAATAATTAATAATAATCATGATAATATTAATTAATAATAAACAGTTAATTTTTTTTTCTCATTATGAATATTTTGAAAAGATATTTTTGAAGAATTTTAGGTATTTGTGTATTTTTTAATTACTTGGTGAATTCAAATATTTATTTTAATTAATATTTCCGTGAGTGGTAATTTTATTTTCAAAAGCTTAAAAAGCAAGTTAATTGAAGTGCAGTTTTGAAAAATTAGTAAAGGACTTTGTTATACGTTCTAAAGGCATTTCTAAATCTGAATAATAAAATGGTGTTTTTTAAAGTTAATACTAAAGGATATATTTTTTAGTTTATAAATGAAGATTTTTTTTTACGGTTAAATTTTTTTTCTTTTATTATAAAAATACAATTACGTTTTACTCATTTACATATCTTGTGTAATTGTTCTATTTACAAAAAAATAACAAAAGTATAACAAAATATAGATATGAATTCATGTTTACAAATATAGATAAATCAACATAAATCAAAGTCAAAATACATAGTCTAAAAATTCTTCTGTTTAAAGTTTCTTTATTTTGCATATTCGGCTTAAATTCTTGTGAATAATAGTCCACAACTAATAATTCAGGCTAATCACTTTAAACCTAATCATGTGATTACAGAATGCAATTAAGAACAGGGATATTATATGTCCTTTCTAGTAGGCCTATAAGAGTTCTCCCGACCTATAGGCCTACCGTTAATCTCGTACTAAATCGATATGAAATACTTCCCCAATTAGTTCCATTGTTTGTCCCATGTAGTGAAATCTTTACAGATAAATGGACAACCGACATTTAGGTTTATTGTAGGTAACGCCGGACTCAGAATAGGCCTAAATGGAAGAAGTATCCTATGCATAGAGATAGGCCGAGGATGCGCGTGGTACTGTATGGTAATTTCGTGTGGTGAGACTCGATTGTTTTATGAGAGAAGAGAAAGGGCAGATGTGACCTACTGTATATTGTAGAATGTCTCTTCATTCTTGTTTTTCGTTCGTGTGTTGGTTAAACATCTTTAAGTGACAGACTGAGAACGACGTTGGACATCTGCTGTTAGCCAATAATGCCACCTTCAACTAACTTGCGCGAAGTCAGTTTTTACGGCTAACTTATTGGTGACACGATGTAGATACAGAATGTAAGGGTAGCGCTGTTTTAATAGCATTTTTACATTAAGACAAGTAATTATAAATTTCAATAATCTGCGGCTACTAGAATATATATTTGCATTCTCTCTCCGGCCCCTTTGCCTTGGCCTGGATAAACAGCAGTTGATTAACTGCCTGGTACGTAATTCATCAATCGTATCAACATTTATATTCACACCAGGAATTGATTGATTGGCCTTGAATCACTAGGCTGGGATTCTCTTTTTTTCAATAGTGGATTTATTTCGGATTAAGATATTTCATCAACATTGCTCTAGGCTCTACAGTCTAGACTCTTGCTAATGGCATTGGTCAAGCTGGTTTGAGAACACTGGTGTTTGAACCCTGTTAGGGTACGATGCTCTTAAAGGGCGTCAAATCAATTATAATTGTGGTGTCCCATGTGTTAACGCCCCTGAATGATGATTGCCAGCCTGGGGTTCGAGTCCCACTCACACTCGCTAGTTCCTTTAGTCCCTGCA
>NC_090752.1:53003130-53008130 GCF_036898095.1 Palaemon carinicauda
AAATATCTCATTAGATGTTAGAAATAATCCTAATTTTTTTTTCTCTGGCAATAATTCTACAACTACATTCGGGATTATCTAATATCCGATAAAGGTGTAATATATCAAATTCTTATTTTGGACAATATTTCTTCGGTCATATAAAAGACTAGATTCTCTTTTACATCACTGGAGAGCAATATTCTTAATGCTTATTTGTGTTCAGATCAGCTGCACTGTAGTAAGTAAGACGGAAAGTTCACCGCCCTTTTTAAAGGCAAAAGTACCATATCTTGTAAAATAACAAAATCTCTGTCGAATCTTAATTTAATTGGATATGATTATCTCTACTTAAGTAGAGGATATTCTAACAACACGTAAGAAATAGAAATGGACTTGAGCAGGACATATAATGAGAACGACAGATAATAAATGGACATTAAGAATAACAGAATGAGTCCCCAGAGATTGCAAAAGAAGCAGTGAAAGGAAGATAAGACGAGGGATTGACTAACTAAGAAAGTTTGCGGTTGTGGACTGGCACAGAAAGACCATAAACAAACGCAAGTGGAAGGACATGTCTTAGACCCTTGTCCTGCAGTGGACTAGTAACGGCTGATGATGATGATGTATCCCTATAATAGTATTTCATCTGCATTTGGAAATATCTAGGAATGACAAGTTGTTGGGGAGAAAGGATGTTTCGCAGCTGACAGTATAGGTATCCTCTTACCCCTATTATATTAGTGGCATGTGTTGCAGTCTTTCAGGCCTCAGTCCCCATGCAGATTATGACTATTATTACTCGTGTACGCGACCTGTCAAAATGATGGTTAAATAATTAGATATGCGCACACAGGTTCAACTTCTTCTACATCCCGAGGCCCCCTCCACCAGGGTATAAATACACCTTCTTACCCGAGGGATGGGGAGAGACCGAGTAGTCATACGTCTGGCAAAGTTGCTCAGCGTGACACACACACACACACTTCTCTCTCTCTCTCTCTCTCTCTCTCTCTCTCTCTCTCTCTCTCTCTCTCTCTCTCTCTCTATATATATATATATATATATATACACATACATACATACATACATACATACACACACACACACACACACACACACACACACATATATATATATATATATATATATATATATTATATATATATATATATATATATATATATATATATATATATATATATATATGTATGTATGTATGTATATATTATTAAGGGATATTATTAGCCAAGCTACAATCCTGGTTTGAAAAAGCAGAATTCTATAATCCCAAGGGCTTCAACAAGGGAAGTAGCCAGCGAGGAAATAAATAAGCAATGAACAATCGATACAGTATACCTCAATAATGTTAGTAACAAAGCTAAAATTGATCTTTCATTCATAAACCATAAAGAGAGACATGTGTCACCCTGTTTAACATGAAAACATTGAGGGTTTATGAAAGTATAAATGTTTCTTTATATATACATGCATGTAATACAGCTTATATGTTTGTTGATATATACATGTACAGAATACTGTATATATCAAGTGATAAGTATGTTTGTATTTTATCCACAAATAAAATGAAATAAGTATTGAATATCTTTGAAGAAGCAAACTTCCAATTAGGATAAGGAAGGATGACGCCCCTTGGCCACGCTGATAACAACACTTAGCGCCTTTAACACATCCACAAAGGCTTCTCTGTTCGTAGGAAAAACACACAGGGGACTCGTGGTGGCGGTATCGAAGGGGCGCTAATGCCCTCCTACGAGCAATGTGTTTGTGTGTTTTTTTTTTTTTTTTTTTTTTTTGAGGGTGTGTATGGTCTATGGACCTGGTCTCCTCACCCCCCCCCCCATAGATGGGATGAAATAGGGAGATAAGTTGGCAGGCAGCTGTTCTATTTGTATGTATGTATACACTGATGCTAGTTTATGTAATGTATTCATAGATGAGTTATTGCATGGTACGTGTTTTAAGGGAGGACATGATATTGGTTATGTATTGTTCATAAGTTATTTGTGTAGTATTGTACTTGAGGTTTATGGAAGATATATGAGATCGCTATGTAGTTTGCATGACTTTATTACTAGTGTACGTAACCCGTCAAAGAATATCGGGTAAAGATTTAATATTTACATAGATATACAGACACGCATCCCCTTCTCACCAAGGTATGATTACTCCCTCTCCAACTACCCGAGGGATGGGGAGAACTTACCGTTATTGGATATATATATATATATATATATATATATATATATATATATATATATATATATATATACACACAGACACTTGCTTTTTATACTGTAGAGGAAATTTTAGTAGTATATGTGTAGGAGCCGAGAAATCTTGTGACTTATTTTTTTTTTTCGAAGACATTTTGATATGTATGTAGTCTGTTTGATCTGTTGTGCACTTGTGCATTTCCACGCTTAAATTACTCTTAGTTATACTTAACTTTCCAAACTATTCTTTACTAAGGTTAGCTACCTAACTACCCCCATTCTTCTTTCACCCCTCTTCCCTATCAGGTAAAAAAAAGTGCTGAAAGATGGAGATTATTTTTAGACCATTTGGAAGGGAGGTTGGCGGAAAAGGATGTCTATAGCTTTGGGAATACTTGAAATAGAACCAGTTTTAACCCCCCCCCATTTCGAGATGTGTCTGTTTGGGAGGAGGGTTGAGTTACTGGTTACTGTACTGTTTTATGCAGCTGTATTGGTTTCTGTCTTTTCGTTTTTAATTACTTGGGACTTTATCTGTTAATACCTCTTCCTACTAGGCTGTCAACTTTTTTATTTTTATTTTACTTTACATATTTCATAGTATTTTTTTTAACAAGAAAATTATATCAATCCTACACTATATAATGAAGAGTAAGTGCCTGGCTATATATATATATATATATATATATATATATATATATATATATATATATATATATATATATATATATATATATATATATGTATACTGCATATATATGTGTATATATATATATATATAAATTTATATATATATCCAGACATATACTGTGTGTGTGTGTGTTTGTATATATATATATATATATATATATATATATATATATCCAGACATATACTGTGTGTGTTTGTGTATGTATATATATATATGCATATTTATGTATATCCAGACATATTGTGTGTGTATATATATATATATATATATATATATATATATATATATATATATATATATATATAGCCAGACACACACATATATATATATATGTATATATATATATATGTATATATATATATATGTATATATATATATATATATATATATATATATATATATATATATATATATATATATATATACATACACACAGTATGTATGTGTGTGAATATATTTTCCCGTCATGCTGAGCGGCAGGGGAAGGGGGGAAGTCATACCCTGGTGAGAGGGGGTAACTTAGAGGTGCACTTGGAAACCACAAAATTTCTCACTAACTGCCGAACCAGTGGGTTGTAGTTGAGAAAAAGGGAAGGATTAAATGTGTGTGTGTGTGTGTGTGTGTGTGTGTGTATCGATCTGAATATTTAGCAGTCATTTTTGGCGGGTAGCGTAAACTAGTAAAATAATAAACATCTAATTTTCACACAGATTCGCATGAAATTTTTAAAAAGCCAGTCGTTATGAGTGATAAATGTCAGTCTTTGAAATTTGCTCAGCATACAAATGACATTTATACGTAAACTCTTCATTTCTTCAATGTACATTTTGAGCTTCTTAGCACAAGGAGGAATCGCTTCCGGAAGTCGTATCTTCCTCTTCATAAATCATTCATCAGCTTCTTGTTGAAGATAAACCCATCATCAAAACCTCTCGTGTGCTGGTTTAAGCTTGTTTATTTATTTTCCTTTTTTATTTGTGGATGTCTGGCCAGCTGCTTTACATCCAGGGATGCTTGCCTTTGGCATAGATGAAAATCTGAGAGTTCTAATTCGATTGAGATAAGGTGGTGGATTCTATTCTTTGTTATGTGATAAGTAAATGCCAGTCAAGCTAAAAGTCAACGTGTAGCACAGTATTAAGATCAGTGTTAATTTAGAATACGCATCGGAAACGTGGGGTCTTAAGACAAAAAGAAGCAAACGGTTGAGAGAACAGAGGTGAGAATGCTTAGGTGGATTATGGGAATATCACTGCTTGGAATATTGGAAAACTATGAAATAAGAATGGCAGGCGTAGTAAAGATTACAGAGGGGATACGAATGGCACGACTGAGATGGTGTGGGCACGTGTTGAGAATGAATGGTGGGGAGGGAGTAAGGAGGGCTTGTGAGGAACATGTTAGGGGGGGATGATCAAGAGGGAGGCAGAGAATTAGATAACGAGATAAAGTGTAGGATGATATGGAGAGAAAGAGGTTTGGTGGAAGCAGATGCCTCTGATAAAAGACATTGGAGAGGGTACATCAGGCAACCGACCCCTTAATGTAGGGATAATGGTGGGAAAGTTTTGGACAGAATGAGATGTTCAGTGTCAAGGTTTAAGGTGTTAGATTCTATTCTTCGGGTGTACGGGAGTCTCTCTCTCTCTCTCTCTCTCTCTCTCTCTCTCTCTCTCTCTCTCTCTCTCCTTTCTCGTGACGCTTTTAGCATACTTAAAAGACCTTTGGCAAGACGTTCGAGTCCCAGATGGGAACGTTCCTAAAAATTAAGACTGTCTCTTCCCCTAAGCAGCAATTTAGGAACTTGTCAGAGAGGCGGGACACTTTGCTACTCATGTACACACCTCAGGATTATGCATGTAATCGATGGATAGGTTTTGCTTAAAGCAAAAATGTGTTACATACTAATGCGCACACAGACAAAGCCACTCCAACACCTAAAAACATATCAGACACCTCACACGTCTCGAGCTGTCGACCCAACCAGGCGAGGACTCCTCGCTGTTGGGAGGAAGGACGCTTGTGACTGGCACAATACTTGAACATAAGCTACCGTCTAAGCGATGTCAGGCAGGGCAGCCGATCGAGA
>NC_090752.1:53010630-53018130 GCF_036898095.1 Palaemon carinicauda
GTTAAACAGAACAAAGTAAATAAGGTGTTTATAATCGATATATGGTCATATGCGGGTTCCTATCTTAGATGCTTCTCTCTCTCTCTCTCTCTCTCTCTCTCTCTCTCTCTCTCTCTCTCTCTCTCTCTCTCTCTCTCTCTCTCTTCATTACTCCATCTAAATGTATAGTATCAAGGGCCTCGACTTCGGTGAATCCACTACGAATCTCTCGTATAAATGTATCATGACAGGTAATTTCATTTTAATGTCTATGTACGTAGAAAATGTCACTCAGGGGGAACTGTTACTGAAAATAAATTACAAATTAGGACCCACCAATTTTCCTGTTTCGTTCATCAGATTGGACAGTAAATACAGGACTCAATTACGGGAATAATTAGTAAAATTGTGCAAATTATAAAAATGTAAATCGTATATTATGTTTTCGCCCCTTTTTGTGTGAGTGTCTGTGAACTGCTTCTTGACCTCAATTTGAATCGTAGAGTAATGACACTTGCAGGAATTAACTGTTATATAAAAAGCTGGAAATTATTAAATTTTGGAAGGTTAAGGTCAAAGGTCACGGTCAAGCAAAATGTCCAATTCACCTAATCAGTAACAAGTTTGGATAATGTTGTCACAGACTTAAACTTTGTTTATATTTGAGTGTATGAAAATCCACGCCAATTGATAAGGTTAAGGCCATGGTCAAGCAAAAGATCGAGAAATAAGCTGCCGCGGCAGAGGTCTGCGCTCTACTGAGTGCCCCTCTAGTTTTAACTTTAACAACATCCAAGGTATCTCCATCCACGTCAAAGTTCAGAACACTTACTCGTGATTGCAAGATTTACAAGTTTATCTCGAGAAGAAAGAAAGTTAGCTCGAGGCAATGACAAATTACGCAGACGTGTGTTGATGGAACACGCAACCCTCAAATACTCGTAGTCATCCGACTGAAATTGCTTGACCGAGAAAATTAACAATGACTTTTTTCCTGTGTCTGGGACGTTGTCAAGGAAAGCAGTCCTTGATGCATTCAATCTCAAGGCTGTCTCTGACTGTGGAGGTCGCAATGCGTATCTGGGTCTGATATGGATTTTGAAGGTTGTGATGTCACGTGCGTAAATTTACGCTTTTGTTACCATGGTAGGGTTGATTATATACTTCAGAGGAAGCAAAGTTCATCTGTGTCAGTAAGGAGGTTCAATTAGAAGTTACCATCATGGGTTTTGACTTTGATTAGACGATTTTTAGTGTAAGAGGGGAAGAGAGTTTTATTTGGGTCACTGATAATTCAAAGGATAATTATAGGAATCTATTTCTTCTTTTTTTATTCACCGTGAATCGATTATATTAAACCAAGAGAACTGTTACCGTGTTGCTTTTTGAATTTGCTAGTTTTTGTTTGACAATGTTGCGCTGCACTTTAAGCATTGCTAAATTCAAGAAACACAGCATCAATCAGTATGGTAAATAAAAGCCTCACTACAAAGGCCCCAGGTCTCTCCAACCCTCCCATTTGCAAAATGCATAAGCATCAACTTAAACATCAGAAAATACCACGCCATTAGGCAAGAATACATGAAAACAAAAAGTTGAAGAAGAATAAAAAATTGTACTATGTTCATTTTACAACCGTAATAAGAAAAATTTGCCATTTACATAAGTAAAATTGTGGTTAAGCTACACTTTATATTACTCTTACTATTACTTATCTTTCCAAACTATTCTCTACCATGGCTAAACTAGCTAGCTGTTCTCAATCTTTTTTCACCCACCTTTCCTATCAGCTAAAAAAGAAAAGAAACAAATTGTCCTTACAGTTTCCCTTCGGCCAATAGCTACTCTTTATTATTATTATTATTATTATTATTATTATTATTATTATTATTATTATTATTATTATTATTATTATTATTATTATTATTATTATTATACCGTGCCTCTTGTTGTTGCAAGGTCCCACTTTTACTTCATAATACAAGGGGATTACATCTAGGTATATCCCTCTATTGCGCTTCAGCATGGAATGGCCTCCCCGGGACCAGCAATAGTCCCCATAGCCCTAATTCCATAAATACAACCTTATATATTCTGGTTCTACGGCTAAAGATGTTTTCCTGGGGGAAGAAAGTGTGGTTTGAGTTTTTATTATTGCGAAGTTTATAAGTTTTCGGAAAATCTCTTTCTCCTCTTCCTTTGAGAATATCCAAAATGTATGAATGCTTTGATATATTCTATATTATAATTGTTCATTACTTCTCATATAGTTTATTTATTTCCTTATATACTTTCCTCACTGGGCTGTTTTCCACTGTTGGAGCTCTTGGGTTTATAACATCCTGCTTTTCCAACTAGGGTCGTAGCGTGGCTAGTAGTAATAATAATAATAATAATAATAATAATAATAATAATAATAATAATAATAATAATAATAATAATAATGTAGTCTTGCAAAGTAAAAAAATGTGACAGTAAAATGTGTTTACACTTGATGACCACTATGGAATGACATCTCAAGAATTTTATAACTAAAGAAATAGTATATAAATCAATAGTGTACAGTATCTGCGTATGTTATGTAAATAATATTGTTAGTGTACATAAGTGAATAATATAGATAATATAAGTGATAATAATAGGAAACATTTGAATTTCCTTACAGTTAAAGAAATCTATTAATATTCATTTGAAACTTTGAAGAATCCGTTTAACTTATATTCATGACTTGATAATCTGATGTTTTTTCCTTCGAGATAATCTTGAAGATTCTAGTCTGGAATTGATTTTCTCGGTAATGTTCTTGGGTTTATAGTTATATTTTGGTTTTAATCTATGTATTTAAAATTTTTCTTTTACTGGATTTTTTTTTGTCACCCGAAAACTAGTTTAACATACTGATATTATTATTATTATTATTATTATTATTATTATTATTATTATTATTATTATTATTATTATTAAATGCTAAGCTACAACCCTAGTTGGAAAAGCAGGATGCTGTAAGCCGAGGGGCCCCAACAGGGAAAATAGCTCAGTGAGGAAAGGAAACAAGGAAAAATAAAATATTTTGAGAATAGTAAAAACATTAAAATAAATATTTCCTATATAAACAATAAAAACTTCAACAAAACGAGAGAAAGAGAAACTAGATAGAACAGTGTACCCTCAATCAAGAGAACTCTAACCCAAGACAGTGGAAGGCCATGGTACAGAGGCTATAGCACTACCCAAGACTAGAGAACAATGGTTTGATTTTGGAGTGTCTTTCTCCTAGAAGAGCTGCTTACCATAGCTAAATTGTCTCTTCTAACTTTAACTTGTTTGCCTTTATTAATACATATTGTTGTTGTTATTATTATTATTATTATTATTATTATTATTATTTTTACTATTATTATTATTATGATTTTGTAATAAGTCATATTTACTCTCAAACAATACCCATAAATAATAAACTCCACGCATAAGGCTCTCTCTCTCTCTCTCTCTCTCTCTCTCTCTCTCTCTCTCTCTCTCTCTCTCACACACACACACCAGTTACCTATTTATGAAAGGGAAGTGACGCAACGTCTTGTCATTCATCTCATATGTTACATCATGTCTCATGTGGCAGACATTTAATTGTTGGGTCTGATAACCACCTGTGTGGAGTAGAATATCACGCGAGAGAGAGAGAGAGAGAGAGAGAGAGAGAGAGAGAGAGAGAGAGAGAGAGAGAGAGAGAGAGAGAGCAACCTGTAAATCTGTTCCTCCCTCGGGAGTTGAGGGGGGCGATTTCCCCTTGAGAAAACGACTTAATCGAGACATAATTACGTCATTTGTAGGATGACATCTTGTGAATAGAGTACATCAATCACAAGGATATCTTAATCAAAGGATGTTCTCTCTCTCTCTCTCTCTCTCTCTCTCTCTCTCTCTCTCTCTCTCTCTCTCTCTCTCTCTCTCTCTTCCATTTTCTCAGTTTTAATTGGAGAGGTAGAAAGATTGTTTGTTTTGTATATTGTATGATGATAGATGTAAAAGAAAATGTTGGTGTTATTCAGCACCCTTACCACACGGCCAAATAGAATATCATACTGTCTGGAGACAATATAAGGTTTTTAATCAGTATTTTATCTTAAATCAGGGAGGATTCTATATAATAGTGATCCTTAGTATATTCTTAGTATGTACAGTATATCTATTATTTATATACACGCATATATTGTTTACCGATCTTCTCGAATGTAATTTTTATGGACTGATATTGTTTTCGTGCTCATTCATCAAACATATCAGCTTGATCTTTAATCAGACTATTTGAGTAGTGTCTGTAATAAGGAATTTTTTTCTTTTACTATTTATCAGGAAAATCAAAACAGATAAATAGATATTATCAAAATCAAAACATATATAAAAAAGATAGCATCAAAATCTAAGCAATTAAATAAACATGCTTGAAAGGAAAGGAGCCCGAGACATCATGAGGTGTATATTACCTGGGTGGGACAGGTGGACTTGCAACTTCTCAAATTATCCTATGAAATTATTCTCCGCCCGGCAACCAGCGAGCGATGTTTTGCAGTGTCTTTGCCAGTTGCATTGAAACGTGACCAAGTGGAACTTGCATACTGCCTTTGTGGTTTCTTCTTCTTCCTCTTCTTCTTCGTCTCGAGCGACTTCCAAGTACAACAACCTTGAGTTCCTAACTGGAGACAGCGCCCTCTGATACCTTGCAAATCAATCAGTCCTTACTGGAGATAATTGAGAAGGATTTGGATGGTACGATTGTTGAGTACTGCTCTCAATTACACGGTAGTTATTAGTATCAGCCTTTAATAGTCCCCTACAGAACAAAGGCCTCAGGCATATCATTCCAATTGCCAGTTCACGCCCTTATACTTCCTTAGTTCGCGGCTGTGTCTGTGTGTGTGTGTATATATATATATATATATATATATATATATATATATATATATATATAGATATATATATATATATTTATATATATAAATATATATATATATATATATATATATATATATTTATATATATATATATTTATATATAAATATATATATATATATATATATATATATATATATATATATATATATTTATATATAAATATATATATATATATATATATATATATATATATATATATATATATATATATATATATATATACAAGCTCATCGACATCTCCAGACGTATAACTACTCTCCCCGTCCCTAGAGTAGCGGGGTAGGGAGTAGTTATGCCCTGGTAAAAGGGTGTATCCTTAGAGGTACACACGGAAACTAGAACTGCCGTGTTGTAGTTAAAAAAAGTATGAGGGGTGGGAAGGGTGAGTTTGTATGTATATCTATCTAGGTATTTAGCCGTCCTTTTTGACGGGTCGGATACAATAGTAGTTGTATTTTTCAGTATGCTTCCATTTCTTCCAAGAGAGAATTAACTCCTGCAGGTATTAAGTTTTCTGGTTTTAATTAGATGTAGGATGAGGTTGCAAGTCCATCTAATTTTGAACTCCCAGCTGATCTAGTGACCCATTAACGTTTGGGTCGACTGGTGGGTCGGCAGAGTTTGGTTCAAACCACGAACCTAACGATGGCAAGTCGAGTATTTCACCAGTATGAGTTTCAAAACCCCTGAGCCCTCTGCTAATCTAAGCATTGAATTAGTCACATGGTATTCAGTCAGTTGTGTTAGATATAATGTATTTCTGTATCAATTTTGACCTATTTGTATAGATTGAGATGTAGTTCAAGGCTCCTCTTGATATCTAGTTAAACTTCTTGCCGGTATACTAGAGTGAGTACGAACCTATCAAACTCAAGTCGAGCGTTGCATCACCTTCTCTCTCTCTCTCTCTCTCTCTCTCTCTCTCTCTCTCTCTCTCTCTCTCTCTCTCTCTCTCTCTCTCTCTCTATATATATATATATATATATATATATATATATATATATATATATATATATATATACTGTATATGCAGGCATGATTATTAGCTACCTTGCCTTATATTGGAAGAGGCGAAGAGTTCAGTCCCAATGAGAAGTAATTATATATATATATATATATATATATATATATATATATATATATATATATATTTATATATATATATACATACATTTCAGTTTTGTCAGGTTTCTTTTTTGTGTGATTTTATTTTCTAATTCACTTAGTACCCCGAAGAAGTGTACGTATTACACGAAAGCGCGTGGTACCTGGTCTTTTACACTCCTGTTTCCCATGGATTTTACACTTTCACACGCACACACACACCTATGTGTATATATATATATATATATATATATATATATATATGTATATATATATACATAGGCTATATACTGTATGTATATATGTATATATATATTATATATATATCTGATCTGAGAGAGAGAGAGAAAGAGAGAGAGAGAGAGAGAGAGAGAGAGAGAGAGAGAGAGAGAGAGCCTTATTGCCTTATTGCCTTATTTTTTGTTTGGGTTCCCCCAGGTCCCTCAGTGTGAGGCACCTCGTATATCCACCAGAGAGTTGCTAATGCATCTTCCGGTGTATTTTGCATCTTCCAGTCTTGGATGGTCTGGGATGCATCTTAGGTATTTATCGAGCTTATTCTTAAACACATCTACGCTCACTCCTGATATGTTTCTTAGATGAGCTGGCAGCACATTAAATAGTCGCTGCATTATCGATGCTGGTGCGTAGTGGATTAATGTCCTGTGCGCCTTTCTCAGTTTACCTGGAATGCTTTTTGGCACTATTAATCTACCTCGGCTTGCTCTTTCTGATATTTTAAGCTCCATGATGTTTTCAGCAATTCCTTCTATTTGCTTCCATGCTTGTATTGTCATGTAGCGTTCTCTTCTCCTTTCTAGACTGTATAGTTTTAAAAATTGCAGTCTTTCCCAGTAGTCAAGGTCCTTAACTTCTTCTATTCTAGCAGTATAGGACCTTTGTACACTCTCTATTTGCGCAATATCCTTTTGGTAATGTGGGTACCATATCACATTGCAGTACTCGAGTGTACTACGCACATAAGTTTTGTAAAGCATAATCATGTGTTCAGCTTTTCTTGTTTTAAAGTGTCTGAATAACATTCCCATTTTTGCTTTACATTTAGCCAACAGTGTTGCTATTTGGTCGTTGCATAACATATTTCTATTTAAAATTACACCAAGGTCTTTAATTGCTTCCTTGTTTGTGATTGTCTCATTATTAGGTCCCTTGTATGCATACACCATTCCTTCTCTGTTTCCATAATTTATTGATTCGAATTTATCGGAGTTAAATACCATCCTATTTATCTCCGCCCATTCATATATTTTGTTTAGATCTCTTTGTAGTGAGTTCCTATCTTCATCACAAGTAATTTCTCTACTTATTCTTGTGTCATCGGCGAAACTTCTCACTGCGGAGTTTTCAACATCACAGTCTATGTCTGAGATCATAATAACAAATAGCAGTGCAGCTAATACCGTACCTTGTGGCACACCAGATATTACCTGGGCTTCGTCTGATTTC
>NC_090752.1:53023130-53028130 GCF_036898095.1 Palaemon carinicauda
AATTGTATTCAGGATTCTTGAGGCAGTTTTTTTTAATTTATCTTTTTGTAATTGTATTCAGGATTCTTGAGGCAGTTTTTTTTTTTATTTATCTTTTTGTAATTGTATTCAGGATTCTTGAGGCAGTTTTTTTTTATTTATCTTTTTGTAATTGTATTCAGGATTCTTGAGGCAGTTTTTTTTTATTTATCTTTTTGTAATTGTATTCAGGATTCTTGAGGCAGTTTTTTTTATTTATCTTTTTGTAATTGTATTCAGGATTCTTGAGGCAGTTTTTTTTAATTTATCTTTTTGTAATTGTATTCAGGATTCTTGAGGCAGTTTTTTTTAATTTATCTTTTTGTAATTGTATTCAGGATTCTTGAGGCAGTTTTTTTTAATTTATCTTTTTGTAATTGTATTCAGGATTCTTGAGGCAGTTTTTTTTATTTATCTTTTTGTAATTGTATTCAGGATTCTTGAGGCAGTTTTTTTTATTTATCTTTTTGTAATTGTATTCAGGATTCTTGAGGCAGTTTTTTTTATTTATCTTTTTGTAATTGTATTCAGGATTCTTGAGGCAGTTTTTTTTTTATTTATCTTTTTGTAATTGTATTCAGGATTCTTGAGGCAGTTTTTTTTAATTTATCTTTTTGTAATTGTATTCAGGATTCTTGAGGCAGTTTTTTTTAATTTATCTTTTTGTAATTGTATTCAGGATTCTTGAGGCAGTTTTTTTTAATTTATCTTTTTGTAATTGTATTCAGGATTCTTGAGGCAGTTTTTTTTTATTTATCTTTTTGTAATTGTATTCAGGATTCTTGAGGCAGTTTTTTTTTAATTTATCTTTTTGTAATTGTATTCAGGATTCTTGAGGCAGTTTTTTTTTTTATTTATCTTTTTGTAATTGTATTCAGGATTCTTGAGGCAGTTTTTTTTTATTTATCTTTTTGTAATTGTATTCAGGATTCTTGAGGCAGTTTTTTTTTAATTTATCTTTTTGTAATTGTATTCAGGATTCTTGAGGCAGTTTTTTTTTTATTTATCTTTTTGTAATTGTATTCAGGATTCTTGAGGTAAGCCTTTTTTTATTTCTCTTTCTGTAATTGTATCCAGACTTTTCCGAGGTAAGCTTTTTTTCTATTCACCTTTTGTAATTGTATTCAGACTTCTTGAGGTAAGCTTTTTTTCATTTATCTTTTTTTGTAATTGTATTCAGACTTTTACGAGGTCAGTTCTAAGGGAAGGGAGGAAATATTTTTTTTTTTATTCATCGTTGGGATATTTTTAAGTTTATTTTGTGGAAGCATTTCCTAAGTCTTGAAGGATTGGAATCTGTCACTGGGATTTTCTGCGTTGTCTATGTTTGTTTCGTGTAAGTTTATATTATGTAGATATATATGTTATGTATGTATGTATATATATATATATATATATATATATATATATATATATATATATATATATATATATACATACATACATACATACAGTATATGTATGTGTGTGTATGTAATGTACACACCAAATTTTACATTCCCTTTACCAGAAAATGATCATTAAGGTATCACATGATATCACCACTTTCTCCCGCGTCATCACAAGATGCAAAAGGATTGCAATAAATCAACATTGCTAATTCAGGGCTGTAAATAAATAGCTTGTATTGACTGCGTGATCAAGGCTGCGGAGAGCCCTTTAATTCCGTTGCAAACTTTTTTGTGCAAAGGGTTAATTAAGGTGATTATTCACTGGAACGTTTTCATTTCTGGGGTCACCATTTTAGGTTGATCGTGTAACTCTTTTGTTATAATGAGAATTCTTTATATGATTTTGCTCTTTTGTTTTTATTAAGAGATTGAAAAAGATTGAAGCCGCGGATTTACTTTGCTATATTTTAGGGTAATATCTCCCTAAAAATGAATAAATATACATTTCCTGTAATGTTCTTGATTTGTATTGGATTTCTTGCCTCGTACTTAATCCTTTTTTTTTATTGTTATTTTGTTAAAAGTGACTATATTAGCATACAATATATATATATATATATATATATATATATATATATATATATATATATATATTAATTGATTTGGTTAAAAGTGACTATTAGCATATATATATATATATATATATATATATATATATATATATATATATATATATATATATATATATATATCCCTTTTTGATGACAGGGTTTGTGTATTGCCATAATCAGCAAAGCTATACTAGTCATAGCCACCCATACTAGGTTAGTTTGTTGTGTGATCAGACTGAAATCTCCCACCGTCACCAATCGGCAGTGTCCAACGTGGTGATGAAAATAGCCAAACCCCAGAAATAGCTAAGGATGGCAGTCCTTTGTAACTACAGTGGAGTAGAAATGGTTGCACGTTTGTATACATACATACATATATACATATTGTATATATATAATACACGTAAGCTGTTTTTATCAATATGTATGGATATATAGCTGTTGCTTAGACCCCAACATGTAGATAAGCATCACCCATTCGACCAATCGATTATTCCCATATGTCGAGTTGCATACCTGTTGAAGACATTGCCTATGCAACAGGCCCCCTTATCTGACATTGTTATGGAGTGTTAGAATTAACCCTTTGCCAATGGTAATGACAACAGCTTCGTTTCTGTCATTTCAAATTTAACCCATGCACGTAGGATAGCCAATATAATCTCGAAGCATTTGGGTTCGAAGTTAGGGTTCTAAAATGTTATAGGTTCCGAAGGTGAAGTTTTTGCTTCATTTAGGTTCAAAGTTAAGGTTTTAAAATGTTATAGGTTCGAAGGTGAAGTTTTTGCATCATATAGGTTCAAAGTTAAGGTTTTAAAATGTTATAGGTTCCGAAGGTGAAGTTTTTGCTTCATATAGGTTCAAAGTTAAGGTTTTAAAATGTTATAGGTTCCGAAGGTGAAGTTTTTGCTTCATATGGGTTCAAAGTTAAGGTTTTAAAATGTTATAGGTTCCGAAGGTGAAGTTTTTGCTTCATATAGGTTCAAAGTTAAGGTTTTAAAATGTTATAGGTTCCGAAGGTGAAGTTTTTGCTTCATATGGGTTCAAAGTTAAGGTTTTAAAATGTTATAGGTTCGAAGGTGAAGTTTTTGCATCATATAGGTTCAAAGTTAAGGTTTTAAAATGTTATAGGTTCGAAGGTGAAGTTTTTGCTTCATATAGGTTCAAAGTTAAGGTTTTAAAATGTTATAGGTTCCGAAGGTGAAGTTTTTGCATCATATGGGTTCAAAGTTAAGGTTTTAAAATGTTATAGGTTCCGAAGGTGAAGTTTTTGCTGCATATGGGTTCAAAGTTAAGGTTTTAAAATGTTATAGGTTCGAAGGTGAAGTTTTTGCATCATATAGGTTCGAAGTTAAGGTTTTAAAATGTTATAGGTTCGAAGGTGAAGTTTTGCATCATATAGGTTCGAAGTTAAGGTGCAAATGTAACTGCTATCTAGTGAAAGTACAAATATAGTGGTACTCGTATCTTTATTTGGGCAACTGAATATATATTAAGCGAAAACATTAGATAATTACATATACCTTGTTTAAACAGACGAAGTATTTTGTTTAGAAACAATCGGTAGAAACATGAAAAAAAAAAAAAACAGAAAATCTCTATGCTAATTCACACGTAAAAACTAGTTTTTAAAATCATCCTAATATTTATAGAACATAACATTAAACGAACCTTTTAACTGTATTAAATAAGAGCTATAAGCAAAGCACCAAAGAATAGTGGTGGCCGATGTGGTAACGTCCCTGACTGGTGAACATCAGACTTGGGTTCGAGTATTGTTCAAATTCGTTAGTTTCTCTCGTCGCTGCAACCTCACCATCTTTGTGAGTTAAGAGGGGGTATTTGTTGGAGCCTATAGGACCCTCCTTGGGTGGAGAGGGGGCTTGGGCGCTGATCATTGGTATTGTTCTCCTGTCTGGTCTTCAGCTGCTGATTCTCATCTTAATTTGTCTATTAAATTCGTTATTCCTGATCTAGATATTAATCTTTGGCACCGTCGTTCAATTAGATCATTATGCTTTTTACATAAAATTTCTCATAATTCTGACCATCCTTTACATTCAGATCTTCCCGGACAGTTCCATCCTGTTCTTAATACTAGGCAGGCAGTTGATTCTAATAGCCAAGCCTTTTCCATCATGTGGCTCAATACTACACAGTATTCTAGAAGTTTTATTCTAGCTATGACCAAGTTGTAGAATGATCTTCCTCATCGGGTAGTTGAATCAGTAGAACTTCAAAAGTTTAAACTTGCAAATGTTTTTATGTTGAACAGGCTGACATAAGTCATATTATAGTTATATATGAATTATTTGTTTTAATGTTGTTAATGTTTTTTCTTAAATATTTAATTTGAATTTTTCATTACTTATATCGTTTATTTATTTCCTTGTTTCCTTTCCTAACTGGGCTATTTTTCCCTGTTGGAGCCATTGGGCTTATAGCATCTTGCTTTCCCAGCTAGATTTGCAGCTTGGCTAGTAATAACAATAATAATTATAATGATACATGGTCAGTCTCTATGGTATTGTCCTACTTGATAGGGTAGTGTCACTGTCCCTTGCCTCTGCCATTCATGAGCGGCCTTCAAACCTTTAAATACTCTACATGATTTATATCTGCATTTGTAAGATGTAGTTCTTCCCTCTATTAAATGGAGCTCTGTTCCCTTGAGGGGACGTACGTACGCTTTCACCCTCCTGCCGTTTTTTAGGGTTTGTGAATTAGAGGATGTTGGGGGAAATAAGGGATGAAGGGCGGGGTGTAATTACGTTGTCTTTTGTTTGCTTGTTTGGTGTGTTTGTTGCTGTTCTGTTTTGTTTGTTTGATTCGCAGGTTTGCCATTTATTGTTGTTTTGGTTGTTTCTTTGACACATACAGTATTTACTTGTGTTTATATCGTTTGCATCAATATACACTTGTCTAACACAGACATTTTATATATAAATATATATATATATATATATATATATATATATAT
>NC_090752.1:53033130-53035630 GCF_036898095.1 Palaemon carinicauda
GACTGTAGTACGTCCTAGGCAGAAATCTGTAAGTAACAGAACAACAACAAATACAGTCGTTTTTAGTCCACTGCAGGACAAAGGCCTCAGAGATGTCTTGGTCATGTCTGGGATTTAATGCTATTTTCATTACCATGCTGGCCAATGCGAATTGGTGAGGGTAGGGACTGTAGTCTGGTTGCTCGCAGCAAACCAACCTAGTATGGATGTCCCTGACAAGTACAGCTTTGCTGATCATGGCGATACGCAAACCTTTAAACACGTTAAGGTATCCCCAATCAGAAAAGGAGTAACAGGGCAGGAAAGAAAGAAATAAGACTTTGATCAGTGCTTCGCTTGTAATATATTCTTATATGTTTTCTATAATTTTCGTTAAGTTTCAAATTTACCGATTTTGGCTTTGATTATTAATTAGGTGGTTAGTTGTGGGGAATCGCTCCAGGTCAGGACGGTGGTGGATCTTGCGACATCATCCCTAACTTATTGGCCGATAACCTGAAAGTTACCTACTTCTGTAGCTACCCCCACCCCCTCTAAGGAAAATAGTATTGTGACATAAACTGATGCCTCTCTCTCTCTCTCTCTCTCCTCTCTCTCTCTCTCTCTCTCTCTCGTAATCCCATATCATTGTTAGAGAATATCATTTCCTTATATTTTTTTCTCTTTAATTTTCATGTACCAAAGGAAGAATGATCAAGTATCACGTCTCTCTCTCTCTCCTTGTGGTGAACCTTTCTTCTTGTGTTTGAGTCTTACCTTTTGAGTGTCCTTGTGGTGAGTCTCATTTTAACTAGTCTTTCTCCTTGTGATGAGTCTCAACTTTTGAGTCTCTCTCTCCTTGTGACCTTGTGACGATTCTCATCTCATGAGTCCTTGTGATGAGTCTCAACTTTTGAGTCTCTACTTGTGATGAGTCTCATCTCTTGAGTCTCTCCTTGGGACGAGTCTCATCTCTCGAGTCTCTCCTTGGGACGAGTCTCATCTCTTGAGTCTCTCCTTGGGACGAGTCTCATCTCTTGAGTCTCTCCTTGTGATGAGTCTCTTCGTCCTGGCGTGATTGTTAATTTTGGATGGCCGGATGAGGATCATTTGCCGAATCAAAATTCCTGGGGTCCATCGACGGATCACATTCTGTCTCTGCACTGGGTCGAATGCAGACGTGTCAGCTGGAGAGAGAGAGAGAGAGAGAGAGAGAGAGAGAGAGAGAGAGAGAGAGAGAGAGAGAGAGAGAGAGAGTTTATTGTTGTTATTATTTTATTATTATTATTATTATTATTATTATTATTATTATTATTATTAGCTAAGTTACACCCCTAGTTGGTAAAGCAGGCTGCTATAAGCCCAAGTGAGCAAACGGGAAAATAGCCGAGTGAAGTTCGGAAATAAAAGAATAAATAAGGTTACAAGATGAGTAATGAACAATCGATAAAAATATTTTAAGAACAATAAGAACATCAAAGTTTTATATAGAGATTTTATATTTACTTTAATTTAAAATAAGAAAAAGGTGAAGTAGAGAGAGAGAGAGAGAGAGAGAGAGAGAGAGAGAGAGAGAGAGAGAGAGAGAGAGAGAGAGAGAGAGAGAGAGAGATTAATATAACGATTTTAATATCCAGACTGACTCATCTATGCGTTTACTCAAGGTTACTCAATTTCTTAATTGGTATTATCACAATTGTTGGCCGATTTTAAATAATCATGAACTCTCTAATGAGGCGAAACGAATACTCTCTCTCTCTCTCTCCTCTCTCTCCTCTCTCTCTCTCTCCTCTCTCTCTCTCTCTCTCTCTCTCTCTCTCTCTCTCTTCTATTGAAACAGTAATGCTTCTGCAATTGCTTTTCATGGTGTCAAATTCATATGTTCAACATATTGAAAACTCAACTATTTTTGGGAAATGTAGATTAGGAGAATTTACTGTGTAAATTTGTAAAATAATTACTATAAAAACTTAATAAGTTTTATATTAAATAAAACTTGCTGTTAAACCACACTTGATACTAATCATTATTATTATTATTATTATTATTATTATTATTATTATTATTATTATTATTATTATTATTATCATTATCATTATTATTACTTGCTAAGCTACAACCCTAGTTGGAAAAGCAGCATGCTATAAGTCTGGGGGCTCCAACAGGGAAAATAGTTCAATGAGGAATGAAAATAAGGATACAAAAAAAGTAATTAAAAATTAATATTTTAAGATCAGTAACAACATTGAAGTAAATTTTTCGTATATAAACAATAAAAACAAAAAACAAGAGGGAGAGAAATTAGATAGTATAGTGTGCCCGAGTGTACTCTCAAGCAAGAGAACTCTTGACCCAAGAAAGCGCAAGACCATGGTACAGAGGCTATGGCACTACGGACACTTAACTATTCTTTATTAAGGTTTGCTAGCTAACTACCCTCATTCTTCTCTCACTCATCTTTCCTATTAGTTGATAAAAAAATGCAAAATAAATTGGAATAGAAAAAAATATAGTGTCATCT
>NC_090752.1:53045630-53049268 GCF_036898095.1 Palaemon carinicauda
TTGTGTATATGCTTTGGTTACATGTTTGTGTACATACTTTAGTCTCATGCTTATGTGTACAGTTTGTGTACGTTCTTTGGTTATATGCTTCTGCGTACAATTTGTGTACATACTTAGTTACATGCTTATGTGTACAGTTTGTATACATACTTTGGTTACATTACATTTACATACTTTGTTTAATGTGTACATAAATTTGTTTACAGTGTAAATGTTTTAGTTAACACTGCACATACTTTGTTTACAGACGTGCATACTATTTACTGACTACGTACTTAATTTGTTTACAGTTTGTGTACATACGTTTATAGTTTGTAAACACTTGCATTTAGTTTTAATACATAATTTTAATGTGTCCAGGTCTTGTTTACAGTGCATTCATATAATACTCACAATGTATACATACAGTGCTTATAGATCATATACATACGTTGTTTACAATATGAGCACATACTATCCTTACATTTTGTATGCATACTTGGTAACTGTTGGGGACATCCTTCATGAGAAGGCTATTTTAAGTTAAGGATCTGGTTGAAAATTATCATCATCATGGCGTCTGCAAAGGACATTAAAGGCCAGTGCATTCTGAGAAACCTAAAAGTCTAGGGAAATACTTCGGTAGCCCAAAGGAATTCTCTCTCTCTCTCTCTCTCTCCTCTCTCTCTCTCTCTCTCTCTCTCTCTGTTATTTCATTTTGGGCATGTTTAAATTCGGAGTATACTCCTCATGATATCCATTTATATGAAGTTTTTTTTTCTTTTTCTTCTCTGACAATAGAATAGATATTAAATTATTGTAGTATCGACGAGAGAGAGAGAGAGAGAGAGAGAGAGAGAGAGAGAGAGAGAGAGATTTATCTAGTAATTGAATGGTTCATTGGAAGATCTTTCTTTGGAATTGTTACCCATAGGATAACTCCATCCCTCCCTGGGTGGGGGTGGGGGTCGGGGGTGCGGGTACCTGTAAGAAGCCCTATCCTTTGAGGTCCGGGGATTTTAAAATTGTCGAATAAAGAAAAGAAAAATAAGCTTTTCATTCGCGGTCCGCTAGCCCGCCATGGCATAGACTCTCCTGTGGTAGCCAGGGAAGGTTGGCTTAAAAGTGCTTATTCACTAACTCAAAAGCGCGCGAGCGCGCACACATGGTCAAGTCATCATGGGCATTGTGCTCTCTCTCTCTCTCTCTCTCTCTCTCTCTCTCTCTCTCTCTCTCTCTCTCTCTCTCTCTCTCATTGTCCTTAGCGCTGTGATGATAATGTAACTTCTTGTTTTTGTAGTTATTTTAAATATTTTTTTTTGTGGTGTTCATTACCCTAACGTCTTTTGAACTTATGAACTTTTGAACTTCCTTGTCTTATCCTCCATTATACAAATCTCCTTTGTTCATCTGTGTATTTCTTCACACTAATCAGGATGCCAGAAAATCAATGATATGGTCACCATCACCTTCCAAATGAAAATATGTCCCTTTCCCAGTTATTGGCGGATTATAACAATGAAGAGAAAAAAGATAATAAGAACAATAGAAAAAGTTAATTACAAAATTAACGCCACTGAGACAGCAATCACTTTCATGTAAACCAATAGAAATGATATTGTTATTCCAGGTTTCTGGAAATAGAAACACTTGATGATAAATTGGAAGGAAAATATTAAAGAAGGAGATATTCAAATCTGTGAAATCAAGAGATCATATCATTTGATATAATCTATAGAGAATTAAATAGATATATTAAGATTATAACAAATCTATAATTATGTCATAATCGGTAGGCATCGGAAAGTTGCAGATTCTATTAATAAATCAGATGAGTATATCAGATGATAAAATATTCTTAATCAGGTGTATATATACAGTAAATATGTAATAATACATTGGATATTGGTAAACAATCATATCAGGAAGTACAGAAGATGACTGTATTTGTAGACAATAACAATGGTAAATACAAAATTTTATTTCTGATTCATATCAGGAAGTACAGATATCTGTATTTGTAGACAATGTGAGGAAATAAAAAGGTTAATGAGATGGGCAGCTGTTTGTTTGTTTCCTAGACTAAGCTTAGCGAGGAAAAGGAAGAAAACATTCAAGAAACTAAAATCACAATAGAAAGAGGATTACAAAGCTTGGCAGTGGAAGGAAAGAAACTTGACAAAAGTTTACCTTTGCAGTACTCACTAAAAAAAAAATCGTTACTCGTAATGGTTCAGATGATTAGAATTCTTGTCTCATTGCCTCTTGCAAATATTCCTATGATTCGTTGCAAGTTTCAGTAACATTATTATTACTAGCTAAGTTACATCCTTACTTTGAAAAGCAGGATGCTATAAGCCAGAGGGCTTCAACGGGGAAAATAGCCCAGTTAAGAAAGGAAATTAGGAAAGAAATATAATAGTGTGAATAGGGTATACCCTAAGGCAAATGAACTCTAGGCTAAGTCAGTGGACGACCATGGTACAGAGGCTATGGCATTACCTAAGACTAGGGAACAATGGTTTTATTTTGAAAATCCTTGGTATTTTAGATGCAAGGCTGTTGACTCTATTCTAAACCCTCCTCTTTATTTGAGCTAGGGACCACAATGAGGCCATAACCTCATAAGAGGCAACGTTATAGCCATGGACAACGAACCTGAAATTTTTATTATCGTACCCTGACAACCTTACCGGTCATCAGAGCTTACGATTTTAGGTTATTGTGTTATAATAATGGAATTGTCAGATTCTGCATTCATGAAAATATAGTCAATTGCATAAGTAAACATAAAGTACTTGTTTAAACATAAGCCTAGAAATGAAGCAAAAGCATATGGGGGGGGAGGGGGACATGGAATAATCATCATAATCATCAACCTTATTAGCATTTATTACATCAGATTTTACATGTACAGGGTTATCCATGAAAGAAGTCTACTAGTCTCCCCGTCTCGTACACATTAAACCTGTATTCTACATGATCCAGGCTTTCATTTATGCCCTTCCTTCTTGATTTTTTGGCCATGCTTTCTCCATATCTGACATATCTACCACTGCGCAATCCCCATTGCCATGCAACCATTATTCCATAGTTTATCCATGTACATGATTATCCAGAGAACCTTTTTGTTGTTTTGATTCCTATTTCGGGAACTTGCGCAGAATAACTCTGTTGCTGGAACTCATGCTACTATTAATCAGTCATGCTACTTTGCCTTACGTGATCATTTTTATTTGATTATTCGGTGTGTTTGTGTGTGTGTTATTGATATCCATAGGTGTTTGGTATATTTTCTGGGCTCTGGTTTGCTCTTTAATTCGCTTACATCAAATTTATATGCTTATGTATATATAGTATATATATATATATATATATATATATATATATATATATATATATATATATATATATATATATAATATTGTATGTATATATATGTATATATATATTTTTCTCTTAATGCTATTGTCATTTTCTATAAGAATGATGTTTTGGTATATTTTCCTGACCGCAGTTTTCTCTACTTTGCGTACAGCAATTCTATCTGCAAAATTTTTCATTAGGTTAAAGCATTGTCATGTTCTATACGAATGTGTTTTCCTTTTAAATAATGCTACTAATAGCGATCATAATGCATTAGTAAATGCTGATGACCT
>NC_090752.1:53049768-53069768 GCF_036898095.1 Palaemon carinicauda
ACATCGTTATCACAGGGATTTCTAACTTGATTCGTATTTGCGTGTATGAAAATCCACGCGAATTAATACATGTTGTCAAAGGTCAAGGTCAAGATCGAGCAAAAGGTAGAGAAATGAGCTGCCTCGTTGGGAGGTCTGCGCTCTACTGAGTGCCCCTCTAGTTTACTTGATCCTTCTGTAAACAGAACACGCGTAGTTTTAGAAGTTAGTGATGCGATTCAGTTGAAGGAACGTACTGGTATCTTTACATGTTAATCAAGAATTAAACATTTATGGGGAGATGTTTATCAAGAACTAAAAAATTTTATGTAGAAGTTTATCAAGAATTAGAAATTTGTGTAGGAGATGAAAATCTAGAATTAAACATTTATTGGGGAGATGTTTATCAAGAATTAAAAATTTATTGGGGAGATGTTTATCAAGAATTAAACATTTTTATGGTAGACGTTTATCAAGAAGTAAACATTTGTATAGATGTTTATCAAGAAGTAACATTTATTGGAGAGATGTTTATCAAGAATTAAACATTTTTATGGTAGATGTTTATCAAGAATTAAACATATGTACTGAGTTGTCCATATTCATAACTGGTGATTTGAATATAGAGATGTTAATATTATTTTGAGGAACTATTTATGTGTATCTATTAAAAACAATCCTGGATAAAGGATTTTCGTTTTACGTCCATCATGTACAGTTGGGCACAGTAGTCCATGGCACACCTCGCTCCGAAGAAGTGCACCCTGTTACACCCTTATTTCACAGCGAGTAACCAAACAGATAGTACACTTGTAGACTTTGAAAAAGTGGATAACATAAAGTAGCATTTTTAGATTTTTTTTTTTTTTGTTCTTTCAACCTCTCTTATTTTATTAGTCTTTTTTTATCTGGGGGCTTCTTTCGCTATTCGAGTCCTCTGCTCGTAACGTCTTGGTTTTAAATTTGTTTTGTAACTTGGTTTATGAGGATGATGATAATAATAGTAATTAATAATGATAAAGTTATCGATTTTTTCATTTTGAATAAGATACAGAAATTATTAGAGATTTTAGTTATTGGATATGTATGACCTCATGGCTTAAAAGTCTAATTTATAGAAAAACCTAAATTTTAGCCTGACACTTTTGCTCTATTTGTACAGGTTTTGATCTTTACCGGTGCAAGAGTATAGTTAATACCAAGGAATTTAGTTAGAAAACAGTCTTGGTAATGTGTTAGTTATTGGGTGCAAGTGTGTCTCTATGGCTTGAAAAGCTAATCTATAGAAAAACCTGAGTTTTAGCAAGACAGTTTTGTAGCGTTTGTACGTTTGTACAGCCTATAATCATAGGCGATACGAAGGTAATGTAGCCTCTCTACAAGTTCAGTTTATACCAAGGAATTTACTTAGTAAGTAATCTTAGTCATGAAGGATACCAGTGATTGATAAGGACAACTGCAGGATCTCTGTGGAAATATTGTCTCAGGCATTTCCCCTGCACAGAAAGCACAGATCCGCGAAGGGGTTTTCAGAAATTAAAATGTTTTAGTTTTATTCATATCGGAGATTAGTTGTGAGACTTATTATTTTGTGCAAATATGTAAAGGATGAAGACTATTTCGAAGCATAAACTGTGTTTTATGTGTAGAAACTGTGGTTTAAGCACATTTTAATCATATAAAGGTACATTTTTCTTGTTGGTCCTTTGGAAGTTTATATAGTTTATATGTGAAGGATCTAATTTAATGCTGTTCCTGTTCTAAAATGTTTTATTTTCATTGTTTATTCTTCTCTTATTTCTTTGTTTTCTTTCCTCACTGGGCAATTTTTCCCTGTTGGAGGCCTTGGGCTTATAGGATCTTGCTATTTCAACTAGTTACAGCCTAGCTTGTAATAATGATAATAAAAATGATAATAATAATAATAATAATAATAATAATAATAATAATAATAATAATAAGATTATTTGGCAACATATGACCACAGTGAAAGGTATAAATTTGTCAGAAGACCATAGAATAAGAAAGATGAACGGCCTAGCATGAATGATAGAATAGGAAAGATGAACAGCCTAGCATGAATGATAGAATAGGAAAAATGAACAGCATAGCATGAATGATAGAATAGGAAAGATGAACAGCATAGCATGAATGGGTCCAGAAGTGAGATTGAGTGGGAGTGAATATGACATGATGAATGAACGTTGAAGCGATGGGGAGTCTGTAGCGTGTGCGTATAACCCTAATGAAGGAACTCGTTGTTGATTACACGTTGCTCGTGTGAGTCCTAAAGGGAGGGACTTGAGATGAAAACTGAATCATTTGGCCATAGTATAAAATTCTCTCTCTCTCTCTCTCTCTCTCTCTCTGTATGTATGTATATATATATATATATATTATATATATATATATATTATATATATATATATATATGTATTAAATATAATATACATATATATATATATATATATATATTTATTATATATATATATTATATGTATATATATAATATATATATTTATATATATAAATTTATATATTTATATATATACAGTATATATGTGTATATATATATATATATATATATACAGTATTTGTATATATTTAATATATATATATATATTATATGTATATATATATTGTATATATTTATATATATATAAATTTATATATTCATATATTTATATATATATATATATATATAAAAATACACACACTGTATAACTGGCCAAACCCCAGACATGAGTAAGGACATGTCTGAGGCCTTTCTGCAGTGAGTAGAAACGGCTGCATTCGTTGTAGGTGTATATATACATATTATTGTATTATGCACGTATATAATATATAAGTATTATATTTATAAATATATGTATATGTATATATATACACACAAACCTATTCTGTATATATACACACACATTCTGGGAAAGCCATTTCTATTTGGGCTTTGCATCAGAGGGGTGTTATAGCACGTGTTCTCAGCATGCCTCTTTGGGATGAGGCTGTTTGTCCAATCGCCATTGCACCCCAGGTTTTGAGCCACCTCAGTCAACTTAGTACCAGGTACAAGATTTTCTGCCCGAGCCTTGTAACAGTTAGGCCTAATCTAATTCTGTCTTCATCGTCTGAATTAGAAATGGAATTATTAGCTTACTTATTTTTTTTTTTTTGGTTTAGTTTATATTCGTTTAATTTAGATAAATTGATTTATTCTGTTTGTGCGAATTCCCATTATTATGTTAATGTTAGAATTGAAATATATGGGTGGTTTCCCATAACCTAAAATTAGTTAATTAATTCTGAAATAAAAGATATATTTGTCAAGTATTAAAGATGTTTATTTTGTTTACAAGATTCGGTGACAATCATATTTCTTAAACGATGTCCCTACAATTTGATGTAATTATATAATCACAAATAGGAGTTTTCTAATCTAATTAAGTTCAAATTTTATTTAGAATTCATGAATGATTTTCAAGACTTTTAGATTGATTGATTGACTTTGGTTTTCTTGCATCCTGACACCCAAGGTCATTGACGCCGAAATCTCATTAAGCAATATTCTAAGGTCAAGTTTTCAAGATGTCTTTGTTTTAAGATGAAAAGTTTTGGTGAATGTGACTTACAGAATGTACATGCATCCGTTGGTACCGCAGTGTATGTATATTTCTTGCAGTTGGTTAAATGCGTATGTGTACATTTTGTGTATATGCTTTGGTTACATGTTTGTGTACATACTTTAGTCTCATGCTTATGTGTACAGTTTGTGTACGTTCTTTGGTTATATGCTTCTGCGTACAATTTGTGTACATACTTAGTTACATGCTTATGTGTACAGTTTGTATACATACTTTGGTTACATTACATTTACATACTTTGTTTAATGTGTACATAAATTTGTTTACAGTGTAAATGTTTAGTTAACACTGCACATACTTTGTTTACAGACGTGCATACTATTTACTGACTACGTACTTAATTTGTTTACAGTTTGTGTACATACGTTTATAGTTTGTAAACACTTGCATTTAGTTTTAATACATAATTTTAATGTGTCCAGGTCTTGTTTACAGTGCATTCATATAATACTCACAATGTATACATACAGTGCTTATAGATCATATACATACGTTGTTTACAATATGAGCACATACTATCCTTACATTTTGTATGCATACTTGGTAACTGTTGGGGACATCCTTCATGAGAAGGCTATTTTAAGTTAAGGATCTGGTTGAAAATTATCATCATCATGGCGTCTGCAAAGGACATTAAAGGCCAGTGCATTCTGAGAAACCTAAAAGTCTAGGGAAATACTTCGGTAGCCCAAAGGAATTCTCTCTCTCTCTCTCTCTCTCTCTCTCTCTCTCTGTTATTTCATTTTGGGCATGTTTAAATTCGGAGTATACTCCTCATGATATCCATTTATATGAAGTTTTTTTTCTTTTTCTTCTCTGACAATAGAATAGATATTAAATTATTGTAGTATCGACGAGAGAGAGAGAGAGAGAGAGAGAGAGAGAGAGAGAGATTTATCTAGTAATTGAATGGTTCATTGGAAGATCTTTCTTTGGAATTGTTACCCATAGGATAACTCCATCCCTCCCTGGGTGGGGGTGGGGGTCGGGGGGTGCGGGTACCTGTAAGAAGCCCTATCCTTTGAGGTCCGGGGATTTTAAAATTGTCGAATAAAGAAAAGAAAAATAAGCTTTTCATTCGCGGTCCGCTAGCCCGCCATGGCATAGACTCTCCTGTGGTAGCCAGGGAAGGTTGGCTTAAAAGTGCTTATTCACTAACTCAAAAGCGCGCGAGCGCGCACACATGGTCAAGTCATCATGGGCATTGTGCTCTCTCTCTCTCTCTCTCTCTCTCTCTCTCATTGTCCTTAGCGCTGTGATGATAATGTAACTTCTTGTTTTTGTAGTTATTTTAAATATTTTTTTTTGTGGTGTTCATTACCCTAACGTCTTTTGAACTTATGAACTTTTGAACTTCCTTGTCTTATCCTCCATTATACAAATCTCCTTTGTTCATCTGTGTATTTCTTCACACTAATCAGGATGCAGAAAATCAATGATATGGTCACCATCACCTTCCAAATGAAAATATGTCCCTTTCCCAGTTATTGGCGGATTATAACAATGAAGAGAAAAAAGATAATAAGAACAATAGAAAAAGTTAATTACAAAATTAACGCCACTGAGACAGCAATCACTTTCATGTAAACCAATAGAAATGATATTGTTATTCCAGGTTTCTGGAAATAGAAACACTTGATGATAAATTGGAAGGAAAATATTAAAGAAGGAGATATTCAAATCTGTGAAATCAAGAGATCATATCATTTGATATAATCTATAGAGAATTAAATAGATATATTAAGATTATAAACAAATCTATAATTATGTCATAATCGGTAGGCATCGGAAAGTTGCAGATTCTATTAATAAATCAGATGAGTATATCAGATGATAAAATATTCTTAATCAGGTGATATATACAGTAAATATGTAATAATACATTGGATATTGGTAAACAATCATATCAGGAAGTACAGAAGATGGACTGTATTTGTAGACAATAACAATGGTAAATACAAAATTTTATTTCTGATTCATATCAGGAAGTACAGATATCTGTATTTGTAGACAATGTGAGGAAATAAAAAGGTTAATGAGATGGGCAGCTTGTTTGTTTGTTTCCTAGACTAAGCTTAGCGAGGAAAAGGAAGAAAACATTCAAGAAACTAAAATCACAATAGAAAGAGGATTACAAAGCTTGGCAGTGGAAGGAAAGAAACTTGACAAAAGTTTACCTTTGCAGTACTCACTAAAAAAAAAAAATCGTTACTCGTAATGGTTCAGATGATTAGAATTCTTGTCTCATTGCCTCTTGCAAATATTCCTATGATTCGTTGCAAGTTTCAGTAACATTATTATTACTAGCTAAGTTACATCCTTACTTTGAAAAGCAGGATGCTATAAGCCAGAGGGCTTCAACGGGGAAAATAGCCCAGTTAAGAAAGGAAATTAGGAAAGAAATATAATAGTGTGAATAGGGTATACCCTAAGGCAAATGAACTCTAGGCTAAGTCAGTGGACGACCATGGTACAGAGGCTATGGCATTACCTAAGACTAGGGAACAATGGTTTTATTTTGAAAATTCCTTGGTATTTTAGATGCAAGGCTGTTGACTCTATTCTAAACCCTCCTCTTTTATTTGAGCTAGGGACCACAATGAGGCCATAACCTCATAAGAGGCAACGTTATAGCCATGGACAACGAACCTGAAATTTTTATTATCGTACCCTGACAACCTTACCGGTCATCAGAGCTTACGATTTTAGGTTATTGTGTTATAATAATGGAATTGTCAGATTCTGCATTCATGAAAATATAGTCAATTGCATAAGTAAACATAAAGTACTTGTTTAAACATAAGCCTAGAAATGAAGCAAAAGCATATGGGGGGGGAGGGGGACATGGAATAATCATCATAATCATCAACCTTATTAGCATTTATTACATCAGATTTTACATGTACAGGGTTATCCATGAAAGAAGTCTACTAGTCTCCCCGTCTCGTACACATTAAACCTGTATTCTACATGATCCAGGCTTTCATTTATGCCCTTCCTTCTTGATTTTTTGGCCATGCTTTCTCCATATCTGACATATCTACCACTGCGCAATCCCCATTGCCATGCAACCATTATTCCATAGTTTATCCATGTACATGATTATCCAGAGAACCTTTTTGTTGTTTTGATTCCTATTTCGGGAACTTGCGCAGAATAACTCTGTTGCTGGAACTCATGCTACTATTAATCAGTCATGCTACTTTGCCTTACGTGATCATTTTTATTTGATTATTCGGTGTGTTTGTGTGTGTGTTTATTGATATCCATAGGTGTTTTGGTATATTTTCTGGGCTCTGGTTTGCTCTTTAATTCGCTTACATCAAATTTATATGCTTATGTATATATATATATATATATATATATAATATTGTATGTATATATATGTATATATATATTTTTCTCTTAATGCTATTGTCATTTTCTATAAGAATGATGTTTTGGTATATTTTCCTGACCGCAGTTTTCTCTACTTTGCGTACAGCAATTCTATCTGCAAAATTTTTCATTAGGTTAAAGCATTGTCATGTTCTATACGAATGTGTTTTCCTTTTAAATAATGCTACTAATAGCGATCATAATGCATTAGTAAATGCTGATGACCTATAATATTGCTATATTCTGAATAATATTGCTATAGGCCTGGGAGGTCACAGTCTCTCTTAATAGCGTTTGTAAAGCCTCAAAACTTGGGTACCTTTGCTTGAAGTTAGTTTAGCAGGCTTTGGAAATCTGGTTGTGAATGTATGTATCCGTATGTTATGTTTTTAATGGCAAAATAGGTCTTGTGAGATTATTTTTTATCATCATGACTAAGAGCATGTTTTTTTTTTATGAATTCATTTGTGTTTGATAACGCATAGTACGCAGTCATGCTTTTATTATTAATCTCCCCTAATGTAATAAAGAGCAAGTGTTTATATATATATATATATGTATGCATATATATATATATTTTATACATATATATATATATATATATTATTTATATTTATATCATATATTTATATATACAATACATTATATATATATATATATATATATGTTTGTATATATATATGTACATATATATGTATTTTATATATATATATATATATATACTGTATATATTATATTTACATAATGTGTGTGCATATTTCTTTCCGTTCACGGTCACCAACATTGCCAGAATTATAATTACCCACTGGGTTCTAGTTAGGAAAAGGGGGAGGGGGTGGGAAGGGTTGAATCTATGTGTACATATCTAAGTAAATATTTACCCATCATTTTTTGACGGGTCGCTTGCACTAGAATTAAAGAACCACTTACACACATCTTTATTTCATCATACATTCATTCATCATACTATTAAAACCTTAGTCATTCTGAACGCTTAATTCTCATTAACACAAAAAAAATCACTGATCCACAGCAAGTCTCCGGTTGAAAGCTCTGCCATAAGGCCAACGCCTCCCTTCTTGCCCGCTCCCCTTGTTTGTTTACATATGATAAGGCGGCTGTTGTGTCTCAAGAGTCGGGTCTTGTTTATAGCATTCACTCGCGTGTATGCTTAGCAGTATTCATGTACTACATTTTTTATAGTTTATACAGTATAGATGTAATTTAATATTACTAATCTTAAAAAGTTTTATTTTGATTGTTTATTACTTCTCTTATAATTTATATCCTTGTTTACTTTCCTCACTGGGCTATTTTTCCCTGTTGGAGCCCTTGGGTATATACCATCGTGCTTTTCCAACTAGTGTTTGTGGTTTAGCTTGTAATAATAATAATAATAATATAATAATAATAATAATAATAATAATAATAATAATAATAATGTGCTTGTGCATTTTGTATTCCATCGGTCTGTGCATAGTGTGCGTATTGAATTTAATACAACATATAAGTATGTCCTGCCTCTCTCTCTCTCTCTCTCTCTCTCTCTCTCTCTACTGTATGTGTGTGCATTTTGTATTCCATCGGGCTGTGCATTGTGTGCGTATAGAATTTAATACATATAAGTATGTCCTGCATCTCTCTCTCTCTCTCTCTCTCTCTCTCTGCATGTGTGTGCATTTTGTATTCCATCGGGCTGTGCATTGTGTGCGTATTGAATTTAATACATATAAGTATGTCCTGCATATCTCTCTCTCTCTCTCTCTCTCTCTCTCTCTCACTGCATGTGTGTGCATTTTGTATTCCATCGGGCTGTGCATTGTGTGCGTATTGAATTTAATACATATAAGTATGTCCTGCATCTCTCTCTCTCTCTCTCTCTCTCTCTCTCTCTTACTGCATGTGTGTGCGTTTTGCATGTTAGCGTGTATTGTAATGCGTGCGTAGATTTGTATAATTTGTGTGCAAAGGTAATATGTTTGTATGCATATATGTATGTATGTATGTATGTGTATATATATATATATATATATATATAATATATTTATAAATTTGTATATATACATTATATGTATATATATATATATTTGTATATATATATACATATAGTGTATTTATATCTTATATATGAATGAATGCACATATGTTATTGTGTATATACTGTATATATGTGAGCATTTATTTATTGCTAATTGTATTGGATATGATTTTTATAAGCTCAAGTATCGTATTGCATATGTTAAAATACTGAAACTGTTTTGAGTATATTATATTCCACAAATTTTTGTATTACATTTAACTACTGCACTGTAATTGTTTAGTGGCCACTTTCCTCTTGATAAGGGTAGAAGAGACTTTATTTATGGTAAGCAGATCTTCTAGGAGAAGGCACTCCAAAATGTAACCATTGTTCCGTAGTCTTGGGTATTGTCATATCCTCTGTATCGTGGTCTTCCACTGGCTTGGGATAGAGTTCTCTTGCTTGAAGGTACACTCTCGGACACACTGTTCTATCTTATTTCTCTTCCTCTTGTTTGTTGAAGTTTTTATAGTTTTATATGAAAGATCTAATTTAATGTTGGTATTGTCTTTTGAATATTTTATTGTAATTGTTCATTACTTCTCTTGCAATCTATATTTCCTTATTTCCTTTCCTTACTAGGCTATTTTTCCCTGTTGGAGCCCTTTTTATCATCCTGTTTTTCCAACTAAGATTGTAGCTTAGTTTGTATAATAATAATAATAATAATAATAATGATAATCTTAATATTTGATATTATCTTGCTTATACTGTATATACATTACTGCTGTATACATAATAATAACCTTTTCAAACGCGTCCTCTGAAGATGTTTTCATAACCTTTCCAAACGTTTTTACTCGATCGTTTAGTGGGATTCGCCTGACTTAAAGAGATAGTGCATTGATTGTTTATATAATTTCTTATTTGTTGATACGATTCTCGCTTCGTGTTTGTAAGAATTTAAACATTTATGCTACTTACTCTCCCTCTTGTTAGGTTTAATCATCTTAAAATTTTTATGCATTGTTTAAATTGATAAATGACTCGATAATAGTCCCCCTATCACGTGTAATATATTTGTAATAGTGTATGCGATACGTCAAAAAGAACTGTGCCCCCCTACCCGAGGGACGGGGAGAGCAGAGCGTTCGGTTCCGACTTCTTTTGAGCCTATGGTGGCATAGTTGCAGCGACCTGGCCTCTCATTAGAAGGGGCTAGGGTTCGATCCCAGGTACGAGGTTAGAAATTTATTTCTATTTGAGCACGATGTTGTTTTGATATTTATCCATATATATATGTGTATATATATATATATATATATATGCGAATTACCTTTTAAAGCTTTTTATTTACTATCTCCGTATTCAGTATTTCACGGCCGAATACATGAAATATGATAGTTGTTAATGGAAGTTGACTGTAACATTTTGAACATTATACATGGCACCATCATGAAGGGTGCCAACAAACCTCTATTTTATAATAGGGTGCTATATATTCGGAATAGTGGCACTCTTGGAGTGCCTTTCATGTAATGAATGTTCAACACGGTGAACTTAAACCACCATACTAGTAAGAAATGTTCTTATGGGAAATGAAAATTCTGATATTTTACTATGTCAGTGTAAAGTAAAATGATAAGTATAAAACTTAATACTAAGAAAAATGTACCTTCATATAAATAAAATTGTGATTAAACCATGCTTTACACTATTCATACTAATAACTTTCTAAATTTTTCCCTACCATGGTTAGCTATATAACTGCCCTCATACTTCACCCAACTTCCCTATCAGGTAAAAAAAAAAGATGCCTAATGTTTAATGACGGTCGTCAAATAATCTATAAATATCACTATAGGATATTGTTACATAAAACAAAACAACGTTGAGTCCATTAAACTGTTTGCATATTGTATTCCATTTTGATGTTGATAGTAGTAACGGCATTGGTATAGTAAAATCTCCCCTATATAATAAAGAGCAAGTGTATCTCTCTCTCTCTCTCTCACTCTCTCTCTCTCTCTATCTATCTATCTATCTATATATATAATATATATAGTATATGTATGTATGTGTATATTTATATATATGTACATAGATATATCTATCTATCTATCTATCTATATATATATATGATATATATATATATATATATATATGTTCACGCTCAGTTTTACCCGTCCTTCGGGTGGGGCGATAGGAAGCAGTCATACCCTGGTGAGGGGCGGGGGGGGGGGGGGCGGCTGTGTCCTTGGCATGTTCATATCTATCTAAATTTTTACCACTCATTTTTAACAGGTCATATACACTAGTGACAATATAATGAACAGCATAATTGATATGTCAAGCACTTTAAAAAAAACATTATCATCGTAATTTCTATGCTATACTCTAAATAACTGCTATAGACACACACACACACACACACACAAGTTTGAATATATTACAACGGCATCGGCCTATCGCTCTCTGCTGTGTGTTGGGTGTCTCTGCCACTTCCGCTGTCACCATCGAAGCGTAAATAATGTCGAGATGAGACGGAGGATTCAGTCTTCATGCGAAGTCAGTAGACCTTGTCATTCGGGTAATATAATATTTGCGTGTGTGCCGTTGAAATAGTAGCATTGGTATTTTCAGGGTTTACTCAGAGTTATCTGAGTACTCCCCCATATGTTTTTAGTCTTGGTTAAATAAACTGGGCGGAAGGGCGTTGCCAATTAGAGCTTTTTGTAGGGATATTGTTTTGAATAGATTTTATGTTGGCTTGGGAAATTATCTACTCTTCTGACTTACTGCAATTACTTAGGTGGTGAGGTTGCTACCCTCTCTCCATGAAGGTTTAAAGGTCGCTTATGAATAGCAGATGCAAGGGACAGTGGCAATGCCCTTGTAGGACAAGCTCCTGGAGACTGTGTATATGATCAGCGCCCTAACCCCTTCTCCATAAGAGCTAGGACCTGGGATAGCCAGGCAATAGCCGATGGCCTAGACGGTAGACCTACAGGCTCCTCCTCCTCCTCCTTAGCTCACAAGGATGGTGAGGTTGTAGACACTACAAGAAACTATCGAGCTTGAGAGGGTCTCGAACTCCAGTCCAGCAGATCTCTAGGCATGGCTGTTTCCTATAGGCTAAAACACCCTTACTTCATGGATGCTTAAGGATCTTATGTGCCGACGGCCTCTTGCATACATTGTTACCAACGACTTTCCTACACTACTTTTTGGTGTTACCAATAGAAATTTCGCCATCTTTTGCCACTGTTGTTAACACCGTTGCACCCACTTCATAACTGTGACAATTAGAATGCCCACCTCTATTCCACCTTTTTTGTGCCACCAACATATTTCTGCATATTTCTAAGTGCTGCCAAAGAACTTCACACTTTGTAAGTGTTATCAACTGCTTCAACACTCACTAAATTAAGTTTTCAACTGTGCAAATATCAACAATTTATATACAATATATGTGTTAATAATACACCTTCACACTGTTGGTAAACCACTATTGCACACTAATTGTTATCAACACATTTTTCGACTCTTAAAGTGTTATCAATGCATTAATATAATTAAAAGTGTTATCGACATACTTCTCAGTTTGCAAATATTATCAACACATATCAATCACTTAGCAAATGTTATTATTTAATTTTTCGCACAATTTGCAAATGTTACCAACGCTATCCTCTCGCGTCCTAGTAGTGATATTCCTTCCTTCCTATTCAGTGTTACCAGCGCAATATTTTGTCCCTCATATTCAGTGTTACCAACACAATATTCCTTCCTTCCTATTCAGTGTTACCAATAATTATCTATCCATTTCAATAATACCATATCAATACATCCTCCCAATTCCCAGTCTAAATAATTTCATCAGTAAATTATCTCATTATAATATTATTGTCAAACGAGCCGTCAGTAAATAGCTGCTTTCATGCATAAATATTTTTGCTGTGATTGTGTGAAGAAATCAATTGCCTGTCAATCATCTCTCGGAATATCAGGACGTTATGCCATAGGGGACTTATTACAGTTCAAGGTCGAATAGCAAATAGAATTATTTTGCGCTGACTTCTGTATGACCGAGAGAGAGAGAGAGAGAGAGAGAGAGAGACAGAGACAGAGACAGAGAGAGAGAGAGAGAGAGAGGAGGGGGGGTGACAAAGTATGTTATGCAATATCTCCCCTATATACAGTGGTAAAGAGCAAGTGTTTGGCTATATATATATATATATATATATAGTATGTGTGTATAATATTGTCACGCTTAAAGGGGAAGAGGGAGTAGTCATACACCAGTGACAGGGGGTACCCCAAAAGGTGGACTCCTAAAGGAAAGGGACGAATCTGTGTCTTTACGTGTGTGCATATCTATCTAAATATTTAGACGTCATTTTTGACGGCTCGGTTACACTAGTTGGATAAGAGTCAATGAAAGCTTGGACCACAGCAGGACGAGCTGAAGTTTTCTTTGTAATTTGATCGTTTTTTTTTTTTTTTTTTATGGAAAGCGATTAGATGGACGAAACTGAATCTTTCTCAATGGGAGGTTTTGATTCCAGGAAAAGGTTCGTGTCAAGGGGAGTCTCCCGGTAATAGATAGGCTGCATTTATAATTTGGGATGTCCAAGGTTAATTTATCTCTCTCTCTCTCCCCCCCCCCCCTCTCTCTCTCTCTCTCTCTCTCTCTCTCTCTCTCTCATATATATATATGTATATATATATATTTGTATATTTATATATAAATATTTATATATATATATATATATATATTTATATATGTATATATATATTTGTATATTCATATATATATATATATATATTTATATACTTCTATATATATATATAATATATATATATATATATATCATCGGACGCAACTAGTCCACTGCAGGACAACAGTCTCATGGATGTCCTTCCATTACCGTCTGTTTATATAAGTCTTTCTATGCCAGTTTGTACCCGCAAATTTTCTAGTTCGTCAGTCCATCGTTTTCTCTGCCTTCCCCTCTCTCTCTCTCTCTCTCTCTCTCTCTCTATATATATATATATATATATACACACATGTATATGTATATATATGTGTGTGTGTATACAGTATGCGTTATTTATTCAATGTTAATATTATGCACGTGTATAAATTAAATTGTCACACTTAAAAACAACGCATTTTTTTCCTTGAACAGTGCTCGCGTGCGTTCACGTCCATCCCCCCTCCCTACTCTACCACGCCGCTTCTTTCATTCTTTAACTATACTAACTGATGATAAGCCTCAGTAACGAGTGGCATCCGGATGGCCCAATTAGGAAGTTATCATTTCAGTCTGCCTGGCCACTTCCCTTGGCCGGGCAACTGTCTCTAGTGGCAGGTGGTCTGTTTCGTGATGGACAAACTCTCTGGGTGAATGATCCTTTTATTTTGTAGTATTAGTGTAATGTATTTATTGCCTTGGCCAAAGTCAAAGATTTGGCATTGGTATGTATTCACCATTAACCTTAACGTTAACTTTAACATCAACTTTGCACTTGCTATGTTCAAAGTCCTCAGAAGGATATTGGCAGGACAGTATAAGAAAAGAAACTATAAGAGAGATTACTCCAGTGCCAGATGTAGACGAGATCATGATGAGGGGTATAGTCGAACCATTCTGTCGTGGCCGCTGAGAAGAGCTCATTTCCAAAAGGTATCGTGTTCGAGTGTAAACACTTGGTTCATTTTCATTTGAAGGAATCACTCTTTAGAGACAAGTCGAAAACCTTTGAAAACAACGATAAAGCCAGATTAAAAGATTAGGCACCCCATTTTCCTCACCCTTTCTTTACAACTGTACTAAATCGTCTAAAAATATCAGCTTTACTATACTTCCTTAGTTATTGTTTTTTCTGCTGGCACACTGCAATATATATGGAGATATTTCAAATCATTTTATTGTGCTGCCTTTGTCAGATACTTATCTTTCATAACTGATATCTCCAAACTTATGGTGGTCGGGTCACATCTGTCAATCAATGGTCATCCAGCTTATAAGATTAGGATTTCTTAAAGGAAGTCAATTTAATCTTTGTTGTATCCTCCCCCCCCCCCTCTCTCTCTCTCTCTCTCTCTCTCTCTCTCTCTCTCTCTCTCTTTCTGGAACATTTGTGGCTTCAGAAGTACGGATACATGCTTTGGTGACATCAGTAAAAGGGCCGCGATTCATCTTTTCTTTTGTGAAATACTTGTACACACAATGTACTATTTCCCTTGCATTGGGACAGAGAACATGGTTTGGAGATGTTTCCATGCTTTATGTTTACTAGATAATGCAGTCACTGCCTCAAACACTACATTTTATACCCCAAGACCAACCATTCAAGGGATTAAATATGGCTCGCTGATATTTGCCATAAATTTACCCTTGAGACCTCCAAGGACAGATCAATCGGATTTAAAAACTTACCATCTGTCCGAGTCATATTAAAGACGGTAAGATAAAATGACAAATATCCTGGGATTATGATTTTGGGGGACATGTACTTGGTTGTAATTATCCTTATAGAACTGAATACCATACACTGTTGAAATATGCCAAAAAACCGGTAAAAACCAGTAATAAATGTTTTCAGGCATTTACCCGTCTTATAAACGGAAATATTGACGTTAAATGGTGATATTATGATCATCAACCTATAATAAGATAACAGGGTAGGGTAAAATTACACTCCCATATTTTACTGAATTACGGCTTAGAACAGTATATTTTTATGGATAATGTTCTATTAAAATTACGCTTATTTACCTGTGTACCTAATGAAATATATACTGGTATGCTCGACAAGAATAACAGGAGGGAGAGGAGAGAGAGAGAGAGAGAGAGAGAGAGAGAGAGAGGAGTGAGAGAGAGAGAGAGAGAGAGCAGATTTAATCTTGTCTTAATCCAGTGAGATTAGTGAAAAAGGTGGGTATGCACCCTAGGCATACCCTGAGGAAGGTCATCTGTCATTAACAGTAGCATTAGTCTCACTCAGTTTGGATGGCTCGTCTCTAACCGCAGTGTTCATTTTTCCTTAAAGTGGTTGAAAATATTTTGACATGGGTATGCTGTACAGGGGAACAGAAACCGTCTCAGCGGCCACGACAGAATGGTTTTACTATAGATGGAGATGGTTTGGGCATCGCTTTTCGCCCTCCCCAAGAGAGATTAGTTCACCAAACGTTCTGCTGGACTCACAAGGCACTTGAAGAGTTGGAAGCCCCAGACCTACATGGCTGAAGACTATGAAGCGCGAAGTAGGAGATGGTGAATGGAGAAATATTGAATTAAAAGCTCAAGATAGAGACGACTGACGAAATCTAATCGAGGCCCTTTGCGTCAATAGGCGTAGGAGGAGATGATGATGATGTATTCACCCCTGTCGTCTGTTTCTTAGTTTATGCATTTCTGAGCAACTTTACACAACAACTACTGATGCGATTTGAACAACTTTACACAAAGACTACTGTACCGATTTTTGACCAAACTTGGTAGTCATGTAGAGTATGACCCATGGATGAATCTGTAACATTTTGGTTAAAGTACATAAAAAATACAAGTACTCAGCAGTACTCTGACAATAATCGCAATGTTACGTAAATGCCAAATATTTTATTCTTTTTTACGTTTTGTGAACAACATTACGCAAAAAATATTAAATCAATTGCAACGAAACTGTTGGCATGTGGAGTATAAACCCAAGGTCAAATATGTTAGATTTTGAAGAAAAATACATCGAAGTATAAGTATGCACTGGAGTTGAAAAGCGAAATAAGACTGCTTAGCCTGGCTTAGGCATGCTTTCTACCGAGTGCCCCTCTAGTTTCACCTGTGAAATGTATGTCCTTCTTTTATTATTGAGGTAATTATGCGCCATAATAACATCTATTCTGGAAATGTTATAGTGAGACTCCGTATTCGGTATGTCGGTGAAGCATCAGGAGTAAAATGCCATTTTCTGAAAAATTGGTATTTTGATGATTGATAGTTTTGAGAAGTAAATTCTCCTACTCTTGATTGATGATAGTGATGATTGACATTTTTTCATTGTTAAAAGTGATTCCTCGTCGTAAATATGAACGAAGAATAATGTCTCCCCTAGAGAGATTAGTTCATCAAACGTTCAGCTGGGCTCCACAAGGGACTAGAAGAGTTGGAAGACCCAGGCCTACATGGCTGAGGGACTATGAATTGAGAAGTAGGAGATGATGAATGGAGAAGTATTAAATTAAAAGCTCAAAATAGAGACTACTGCCGAAATCTAACAGAGGCCCTATCAGGGTTCATTCTTTATTTCAAAATTGTATAGCGACTTTTGCACGAACAGTAATTATCGTTTCGTTATCTCTTAAGTCAACTTTTTTTTTTTTTTTTTTATAATGATGACTGACGTCGTAACTGCATATTGTTCATTGTTCGAGGACATGATTGTTTCTATCGTATAGCGGTTATTTTAGTTTATTTTTTATCACTTTGATATTCAATCGTAATTTATTTTATTGCCTCTGATTTTTTGCACATTCAGTTTTAGTGGAGTTCGAAATATTGGGATGGATAATCTCCTTTTAATAATAATAATAATAATAATAATAATAATAATAATAATAATAATAATAATATCTATATAATAAAGAGCAAGTGTCGGACTATATATATATATATATATATATATATATATATATATATATTATATATATATATATATATATATATAATTTCTTCCTGTCACGCTCAGGGCGAAAGAAAGTAGTCATACCTTGTGAGAATGGATACCTCCCGAGAGGTACACTCGGAAACCACACACTCCCACAAATTGCAGGACCAGCACGTTACATTTAGGAAATGGGATATGGGGGTGGGAAGGGCTAACTCTTTGTGCGTGTGTGCATATCTATCTAAATGTTTAGACGTCGTTTTTGACGGATCGGGTACACTATTAATAATAACAGGCAAAGCTGTGCAGAGTTATAAAACTGGAAAATAATAAGAATGCTAAATTGTAACTTTTTATTTCTAGAATGCTTTAACACTGCTATTCTACGAATGCTATATTGTAACTTATTTCTAGAATGCTTTACCACTGGTATTCTACGAATGCTAAATTGTAACTTATTTCTAGAATGCTTTAACACTGGTATTCTACGAATGCTATATTGTAACTTGTTATTTCTAGAATGCTTCAACACTGGTATTCTACGAATGCTATATTGTAACTTGTTATTTCTAAAATACTTCAACACTGGTATTCTACGAATGCTATATTGTAACTTATTTCTAGAATGCTTTAACACTGCTATTCTACGAATGCTATATTGTAACTTATTTCTAGAATGCTTTAACACTGCTATTCTACGAATGCTATATTGTAACTTATTTCTAGAATGCTTTACCACTGGTATTCTACGAATGCTAAATTGTAACTTATTTCTAGAATGCTTTAACACTGGTATTCTACGAATGCTATATTGTAACTTATTTCTAGAATGCTTTACCACTGCTATTCTACGAATGCTATATTGTAACTTATTTCTAGAATGCTTTAACACTGCTATTCTACGAATGCTAAATTGTAACTTATTTCTAAAAAGCTTTAACACTGGTATTCTACGAATGCTATATTGTAACTTATTTCTAGAGTGCTTTAACCCTGCTATTCTACGAATGCTAAATTGTAACTTATTTCTAAAAGCTTTAACACTGGTATTCTACGAATGCTAAATTGTAACTTGTTATTTCTAGAATGCTTCAACACTGGTATTCTACGAATGCTATATTGTAACTTATTTCTAGAATGCTTCAACACTGCTATTCTACGAATGCTATATTGTAACTTATTTCTAGAGTGCTTTAACACTGCTATTCTACGAATGCTAAATTGTAACTTATTTCTAAAAAGCTTTAACACTGGTATTCTACGAATGCTATATTGTAACTTATTTCTAGAGTGCTTTAACCCTGCTATTCTACGAATGCTAAATTGTAACTTATTTCTAAAAAGCTTTAACACTGGTATTCTACGAATGCTATATTGTAACTTATTTCTAGAGTGCTTTAACCCTGCTATTCTACGAATGCTAAATTGTAACTTGTTATTTCTAGAATGCTTCAACACTGGTATTCTACGAATGCTATATTGTAACTTATTTCTAGAATGCTTTAACACTGCTACTCTACGAATGCTATATTGTAACTTATTTCTAGAGTGCTTTAACACTGCTATTCTACGAATGCTAAATTGTAACTTATTTCTAAAAAGCTTTAACACTGGTATTCTACGAATGCTATATTGTAACTTATTTCTAGAGTGCTTTAACCCTGCTATTCTACGAATGCTAAATTGTAACTTATTTCTAAAAGCTTTAACACTGGTATTCTACGAATGCTATATTGTAACTTATTTCTAGAGTGCTTTAACCTGCTATTCTACGAATGCTAAATTGTAACTTGTTATTTCTAGAATGCTTCAACACTGGTATTCTACGAATGCTATATTGTAACTTATTTCTAGAATGCTTTAACACTGCTACTCTACGAATGCTATATTGTAACTTATTTCTAGAGTGCTTTAACACTGCTATTCTACGAATGCTAAATTGTAACTTATTTCTAAAAAGCTTTAACACTGGTATTCTACGAATGCTATATTGTAACTTATTTCTAGAGTGCTTTAACCCTGCTATTCTACGAATGCTAAATTGTAACTTATTTCTAAAAAGCTTTAACACGGGTATGTTATCATCATTATTTTCTGGCCTAAGCCAGGAAAAATGGTTCTGTTCCAAGGCAGCTGTCAGAAGGTATAGCTCCTCTCTTCCACAGATCTCTTTATAAAATAAATTGAGAGGATTTTATTAAAAAAAAAAATAAAAATAAAAGGCTGGTCTTAACCAAAACGACTATTCTCTTAATACGCGCGTAAGGGCGTCAATCGCTTGGCGTCACTGCTCCGGGCAAAGAATTTAAATT
>NC_090752.1:53074768-53319555 GCF_036898095.1 Palaemon carinicauda
GTTTTCATATATCCATAGTTTACGTAAATGAGTGCGCTCATTATTCATATATTTCAGTCTTGTCTACCCTGACTTTTCTTTGGTATCAATAAAATCCCCGTAAATTTAATTCAAATTTTACTATTACGCTGAACAATTATTTGAGCCATTCTAAAGTCTAGGCCCGTGACGAAGTAGATAGAACACGGTGGGAGGATTTTTTTATGTTCATTGCGAAATGGTTCATACATTTTTATAAAGGGGTTATTTTTGTGCCGTGGAATAGGTGCGAGGTAGCCTACATCATGAACAAGGGAAGTTATCAATCCTCAAATAGGGGAATATAATTGTGGCGTTCATGGTGGACTGAGTAGGAACTCACTCTCTCTCTCTCTCTCTCTCTCTCTCTCTCTCTCTCTCTCTCTCTCTCTGCTCAAACTTTAATAAAGAAAATTACCTGTTATATAAGATACATTGTGTTCATCCTATGGGATTATTCCTTGTTTCAGTCGATGGTTTACAGATACAAGTGTTATGAATGAGATATCAACATCAGTTTTTCGTCTCTCTTTTATCCCTTTCTCCACCATCGACTCGACCGTTGTTAGTGGCGTCAGTGCACCGTACTGTAATGTCCTTAGCTTTAAGATTCCGAACCCTCTTCTTTTCTTCCATCTTGCTGTCCTTCATGGTACTACTGCTGGAGGTTATTCTGCGTTGCACTTGGTTGCTGAATGGCCTTCTTGGCCCCAGTGCTTTCTGGCCTAAATTCATAAATCCAATGCAATCTCTCCATTCTAGCTGCGACCTGCAAGAGTCGGCTAACAACTCGGATTGATAGATTTTGTTTTTACTATTGTTGTCAATCTATATTCAATTACAACTTTTGTTCATCGGTATTTATTTATTAATTCTAATGGTGACGTGATTTCTTTACCTATTATCATGACTCATATGCAATCTCCGCATCCTAACTGCGATTCGTAACAATCTGCTAACAAATAGGTAAGTAATTAGCTGCTTAGGGTTATTGAGGAACTCGCCCTGTCCAAGACTCGAACGCGGTACCATAGCATTTCTAGCGAGGCGCGCGCGTACACACACACACACACACACACACACACACACACACACACACACACAGCTCTGAAGGAGGAGTTCAGGAAGGATGATTTTGGGACAGCGGTGAAGTTTGCTCCGTGCGAAATTGAACAAGATTATGTGAACCTTTTTTTTTTAGTTATTTGTGTGTTCGAAATACCTAAATTATTTCTTTTTATTTCAGACATCAAGATTTTTTTAGTAAAACGTGCTGAGTGGCAGTCAATATACATTCATCAATGCCTGGCATGTATTTATCGATCATTTATTATATACATGGAGGAGTGTTTGGTAATAGAGAATTATTTAATCTTTCTCTAAATTCTATCTAATAAGATTTTATATAAGACTTCTTAGAATATCAAAATTTAACTTAGTTATTTACTAAAATAGAAAATGCCACTGTCGTAGGTTAACATGAACTGAAAAAAAAAAAGAAGGAGCATTTCATGTCAAACGTAACAATAGTAGAAGGTTTTTCCAATTATGATCAACTTTCTTTTTTATTCTGAATATGTTCAGTTACTTTATCAACGTTTAAACAAAACCAAACATTGAGTGAATGTCATTTATGAACTAGAAGAGCTGGAGAGAAATATGATCTTCCCACCAATATTCTCTCTCTCTCTCTCTCTCTCTCTCTCTCTCTCTCTCTCTCAGCCTGTCTAAAGAACTTACTATTTCTAAGCCGCCTATCTCCCTTAAGAGCCAGTGCTTAATCCAGCATGTATACATTTAAGATTAGATTGACTGAACCAAACAACGACTTCATTTGCAAGTTTAAGTCGCCTTGACTTTGGAGACTTGACAGACTTCAAGTTTATTTATTTTTTTATTTTTGTCTTCCTGTCTCTAATTTAGAAGACGTTTTCTGTTTACTTGTTTCATATATGAATTTGTGTATTATGAAGCGTTGAGTATTTTTACGCCATTGAAGCACAATTCTTCAATCGACATCTGATATGTAAGTAGTCCCACCTAAGCTAGTACTAGGATTTAGCTAGGCATCCAAGGCAGTAACTTGAGCGACACCGTAGACAATCGTCTTACTTTGAGTTTTTGTTTTAGCTGTGTTGGCGTGTTGTGTTTACATTGAATTTAATGTAGCTTAATGGTAATTCTAGTCTTCTGTTTGTATGTTCGATTTTGATTATGTGCTGTCTTTTGTTTAGAATAATAGCTATTTTCTAAAGGGCAGGGAGTATTATATAAAGAGCACTTTGTGCAATTAGGATAACATTGATTTCATTTAATATAATTGCAGGTGATTTTATTTAATATAATTGCAGGAATAAAATTCAGTGTAATTGAAGGAAATAATTAAGGTTTTGTACAATTATAATAAAAACAGTTACAAGGACAATATGAATTATAAACGTAGTATGATATTTAGAATATCCCTAGACCAGTATATAGTGCTACATGTTCAGGGAAAATAAATCATGTTTTTATTCATCCCAGTTCATCAAAATACTGTGACATAAATAATGATCCTGGCTGGTTTTAAATTAAGATAGTCCTCTTCTAGCACGGACTCTTCCTCATAGGATAGCCAGTGTAATAATAATATTCCCTTTAAAGGATATCTTTGGATGGCGACGATGACGTCATAATTATTCATGCACGCACGCAACGTTAATTACTTTCAGGTTACTAAATAAGAAGTGGTTGAATTCCAACAAAAAGTTCCACCCTCCAGATCACAGCTCTTGTTTTGCGAGAGAGAGAGAGAGAGAGAGAGAGAGAGAGAGAGAGAGAGAGAGAGAGAGAGAGAGTAAATGGCAATTATTTTATTTCTTTGTTTGTGAACTTTACTCAAAAACTACATAATCAATTTCAACAAAAGTTGGTGCATTTGTGGGGTATGATCCAAGGACAAATTCATTAGATTTTGAATGAGATACATCTCAAGCACAAGACTGCTTTGCTTGACGAAGGCAGGCTCTCGACTGAGTGCCCCTCTAGTTTATTTATTTATTAATGAGCTTCACGTAGTGCCTTGCTGTGATTCGCTTTTTCTACTTTTTTTCTGGTTTCCTCAAACGATTACCGGCTTCCTCTTCTAGATTTCCCCTATGCATAATAATATATTAGTAATTAATGATAAGATATTAGTAATTAGTGCTCAATTGCTCAATTTGTTCCCTTGCGTACTTTTATCGCCGCAATTTTATTCTTGTTTGTAATGTTGTCGATTTTCCCTGTTCACGTAGTCATTATCAGCACAGTTTTTTCTTTATTTTTTTATATCAACTTTTCTTGTTTTTTATTGCTTCAGGTAACAACATTTTCTTAGTTATTAGATTGCATAGTTATACATACAGTATATATATATATATATATATATATATATATATATATATATATATATATATATATATATATATATTTAAATATATGTATGCATATTTACACATATGTGTATATAAATATACTGAATATATTTATTTATGTGTACTGTATATTGATTTATATATATATATATATATATATATATATATATATATATATATATATATGTGTGTGTGTGTGTGTGTGTGTGTGTGTGTGTCTACTGTTTATAGTGTGTACTTGTATGTTTATATTTTGTGTGTATTGTTTAGCCCCGCCATATTCACTTCCACGTCCTTCATTGTTCCCCCCTCCTTAATTTACATCCAAACTTATTATTCATCCTTCCCAGGATCCCTAATTACTCCTCATCCTAATCACTACCCCAACTCCCAATCACTCCAATCGAAAACGCTCTCTTTGTGATTCGCCATTCCTCGGCCTTTGCTAATGGACTGTTATCAACGTCTTTGTCTTCATTGTTGGGTCATTAATCACTTCGTTTTATCGGTACTAATGAGAATTTTGGATGTATGCCGGGCGTCTCTCTCTCTCTCTCTCTCTCTCTCTCTCTCTCTCTCTCTCTCTCCTGTGGTTTTTATGTCATGGTGATAAGAACAATGTTTCTAAAAGAGTATCTTGGGAGTTTGTTTTTTGTTGATTTTCTTTATCGTTTTTATTTTTATTTTTTTTGGAGGGGGGGGGGAATGTATTAAGATGTTTTTAACTCATCTCTTTTTGAGGAACTGTTCGAGAGGTAATATATATTCTCTCTCTCTCTCTCTCTCTCTCTCTCTCTCTCTCTCTCTCTCTCTCTCTCTCTCTCTCTCTCTCTCTCTCTCTCTCTCTCTCATTTTCCTCCCTTCATTATTGACTTCCATATGCCTTTCCATTTTTACATCTTGTATAACCGTGGAAGGTCTACGCACATAGGGTTTCATCCACGAAACTGGTCAGTACTCAGACCGCTGGTTTACGTGTGTGGGGTCAGCTACCTCACTCCTACCCAAGGACTTAATGAGAAGCCCCAATGAATTTTCTATTAATGGAGCTGTTCTTCCATATTTTTTATTTATATAAAAAATAATAACATCGATGCAGGATTGTCGATGACTTATTAGACTTTTTTTCTCTTTATTTGGGGTATTAATCAGCCTCTTTTATACCATCTCTCTCTCTCTCTCTCTCTCTCTCTCTCTCTCTCTCTCTCTCTCTCTCTCTCTCTCTCAGAGGGATGTATTATTAAATTTTGAGAAGGCTTTTGATTACGTAAGCATGCAAATTATGTACCTGGATGTTGGTCGACCATTGCGGATCGCATCTAGGGTGGAGAGAAGTCGAGGTAGGGAAGAAAAGCTGACGTAACTTGTATACCATAAAAAACTAAGGACCTCGACGAGGTAATCCTCGGCCTACGGTGTTGAAACCATTCAAAAGCATTACTAATTTCTCTCTCTCTCTCTCTCTCTCTCTCTCTCTCTCTCTCTCTCTCTCCTCTCTCTCTCTCTCTCTCAGGATGCGCAATAATAAACCGGACCCCAAAAAGTGTTGCACGAAGGCGTGTCCCGGTTTAGACTCCCGAAATTGATTTAAAAATGGTGCCATGGTTTATATGTCTGTATTAGGAGGAAGTCAAGTTTTGCTTATAGCAGTTTTTATCATCCCCTACCCTAAACCCCTCCTCCCCTCCTGCGCATTTTACCTTAAATTGGACGTTTTGTATAATGAACCTGGTCCACAACCTGCTGTGTCTGAAGATGAATGTCAAGGTCTATTCTTTCTAACATTAATGTGGGTTTTTGTGTGTGTGTATATTTATATATATGTATATATATATATATATATATATATATATATATATATATATATATATATATATATATATGTGTGTGTGTGTGTGTGTGTGTGTGTGTATGTGTATATACAGTATATATGTGTGTGTGTTTTTGTGCCTAGATATGTACAGTATGTATAATATATATATCAAACTGTATTTGCAAATCACACGAAGCAAATTTCCCTGTGCTCCTCGTCGACTGGAAAATATTAGGCCTCTTCTTAAAGATAAAATTTGATAAATGTATTTATGAGAGAGAGAGAGAGAGAGAGAGAGAGAGAGAGAGAGAGAGAGAGAGAGAGAGAGAGAGAGAGAGAGAGAGAGAGAGCGCTACTTGTTTCTGTGGTTTACTGCTAGCTTTCACGTTGGCCTACAAGAACCACACTCATTTCGACCTTATGCTAAGATGCCTTAAAGCCAGTTTCATTTCCTTTCTGTTCTTTAAGGGATCTATGAAAATTAAATTATTTTTTAACCGCCACTTGAGTAGCCAGTTCGTTTTTTTCTGTTGACTGTCATCCTATTCCAGCGAAATATTTACTGGCGGTATAATTTCTCACAAAAAATATCTCCCTTGTATAATAGAGATCAAGTCTCTCTCTCTCTCTCTCTCTCTCTCTCTGCGTCAGTGATCTTAGATGTCACCAGGATGCCTTAAAACTTTAAATCTCTCTCTCTCTCTCTCTCTCTCTCTCTCTCTCTCTCTCTCTCTCTCTCTCTCTCTCTCTCATATATATATATATATACACACACACACACACACACCAGTAACGCACAGCATCGTTGATAAACTTATAACTACTCGGTCTCTCCCCGTTTCTCTGTCAGGGGGAGAGGTATTAGTCATACACTGGTGAGAGGAGGATGCGTTTGTGTGTGTACATACATCAATCTAAATATATAGCCGTAATTTTTGCTGGGTTGCGTATACTAATTCCAATGTACTATTATATACATTTGTACTATACTAATTGTTTTTTCTTTAATGAGGCGCATTTGCACTGACTCGCATTGGTGCCTTTTTAGCTCGGAAAAGTTTTCTAAAAGCTGATTGGTTAGAATTATCTTGTCCAACCAATCAGCGATCAGGAAACTTTTCTGAGTTAAAATAGCACCCATGCGAGTCGATGTAAATCTGCCTCGCTAAAAAGAATTGACTATTGTGGAATTATATAATTTTACTGGATGTCAAAGAGTTATTGGGTGCCGTTTGATTTTTTTTTTTATTTTTTTTTATTGGGTGCGTTTTTTAGGATTCACTTCAGTAAATTGCAATTGCCATTTCAACTTTCCATGGCAGCTTTGGTTTTCCACAATTCTTCCGTTTGCGTTTCAGTAAAATATTCCCAGAGCGATGAAAAGAATTTGATGTGAACAAGTGGACGCGCTTGGCTAAAGGCTGCAAGTGTGCAAGAGCCCGTGCCTGGCTGGCCCTTTCACTCTAACATCAGGACGCACTTCTTTGACGCCAGATGACAAATCATCAGTCTATTTGACCATAGATGTCTTCCAGATCGCTAAAACTAACCGGTTTCAAGTTGTTGTTAATGAGCATTTGAGGTTAATTATTTGCATTTCGTTTTGGCCATGCAGACTGCTTGGATATACAGTATATATATATATATATATATATATATATATATATATATATATATATATATATATATATATATATATATATATATATGTATATATATATATATGTATATATATATGTATATATATATATATATATATATATATATATATATATATATATATATATATATATATATGTATATATATTGTAGTTTATATTTGTGTCTTTTATGCATTTTTTGGAAGTTTATTTATAACCTATTGAGCTTTTCCATTAAGAATCTTTGCAAACTTTGAGTAGTAAAGTACTAGAAATTATGATGATAGTAATAGAAAATATAACAGTGATAAGAATTATAATATTAATTATAAGCATTATAACAATGATAAGGTTTATTATAATAATGATAAAATTTTATATAGTAATATTAATGATGATAATGATATTAGCAATGATTTTAATTTTATTTTATTTTGGGAAATACACCAGAAAATTTATATAACTATTGTTTAACATTTCAGTACCGTGGACGATGGGCTGGAAAGGGAAACCTGGAAACGATATCCAGGAAATGCAACCTGGGCGACTGGTTCCTAATCTACCACCTGGGCAAAAATATGGAACCCACCGTCTTTGGAGAGTTCCTCAAAGAGTTTGCCAAAGAACTGGAAGGAAGTGCTTCGACGCTGGAACGAAAGCCCATGCTGACTGGAAGCTAAATCTCAACTGGAAAGTTGTTCCCTCAACCCCACTCCCATCTCCATACCCACCTTTGCAACGAGTTATATGATAGGGAACAAATCAGCGGATGTGTGACAATGGCTTTTTGAGGAGAATTCCAGCTTAGGGTTTTAGTGGCTTTGCGAGGAGAATTCTAGCATGGCGTTGAAATGGCTCTGTAATGTACAACTGAGAAGTTTGTCAGTTGATCCGATGGTATTAAGAATAGAGTTCTAGCTTGGGGACATTGATATTGGAAAATTCCACCTTCTTTTCACAAATTTTCATAAAATTTTCTGCTTAGAATTGAGTTTTCTAAGATCCATTTACATCTTGGTAGTTCGATCCCTGCTTACTCTATCACAGTTTGACTGAAGTCTGTTGCTTTGTAAATGACTAGATAGTTATGCAATATTTTCAAATCATAATCAATCTGATGACTGGAGAATTATTCTAAGATACAGTCTCCTACGAAGAATCGTTGCGAAGCATTCCAGTCTGTACATGATTGTGCTCGATCCACTCTCCCATGGATTGTAATTCTTCTTTGTCAAATACTTGTTTGCCATACAAATCAATGTATTATTGTTATAAACATATTTCATAGCTATTGTCTCCCCATGTTCTCTAACAGGGACAAAGGCTATAGGTGGATCCTATTCGTTCGTCTGGGAGTGGGCAGAATTGCCCATTACTGCATTTAAATGTTGTTTATTTATATAGATTACTGATGTATTAATTTATGATTTTGTTTTTTGTAAGTAGCAAGGTCATCACTCACTTTGTATTTTCTTTTTTTTTATTGCTGTCTTATTTTTTTGTTATTGATCGTGCAACAGTAATTGAGAATAATTCCAATATCATTTTTATATTCCTTTCTTGCTACTTTTACTTTTCTGGTTGCTGCTAATATTGTATCGTATATTTGAGAAGTACGGAAAATATATTTTTATAAGTTTTCAGAGTTAAGGCTGAAATCGAATCTTCCATGTGAACTTGAATTTATCATTGATATAAGGGCACTCTAGTTGGCATTGAACCCGGATGATCTTTCTAATATACTTCCTATTATCAATCCTGAAATATTTACTGTAAAAGTAAAAAGTAAAATGAGTTGCTTTGTTTGGTGCCAGTTGGTAATTTCAGTTTTGGAGAAATTTAATGTATTATTTTGGTGGCAAGATGCGAAAAGATGCCAGAAAAATAATGTTCATATGACATCGCCTTAATATTAGGTGAAAAGTTTATGCTATAGTACATAGTTGAGGGAAATGCTGGTGCTTTCTGCCTATGTTCTTGATAGCAGAAGTAGCATTTTTTTGTAAGCAAAAACGTGTTATATTTTCTTATTCTGATGTAATATCAGTGAAGTATTGGTATTTGATAGCATGTTCTTGTGCATCGTATATTTTTATAGTCAGTATTGTATCCTAAGGGTCATTCAGCGTGATTTCTGTGCAAGAGATAGAATCGGCTGCCCATTACATACGGTCAAATTCAAAAGTCTGTCGACAGTTTCTCGTGTCAGTGGACTTAACGCAATCAGTAGGGACTTTTGAATTTTATTGTACATTAGAGTACTAAGGTTGTTGCCTGTCATCATACCCAAGAGATCATATACTATGAGGACCTTACACCCCTCACCCCTTTTGTGTAGGAATTTATATTGTTCACTTAAGAGGTGGTAGGATTAGAGAGGAATATCATTGTCAAAGCTCTCTAACCCCGTGGTGGCCTTATTTGATTCGGTTTCCCTAAACAAGAATAAAAGGGCAATTAAACAAAATAGCAAATAAAGGCTCTAATTTTTGTGCCATGGATTAAGTAAAGTAAACCCTCCCAAGGGGGTTATGTAGAATTTCTTGCTCTGTTATTTGCAGAGTTTACGTGTAAGTTCTGTTTACCCACAAAGCTGTGCATTTCTTTTGCCTCCTTACAGAAAAGGAATGCAGAGCTGAATGGTAGCAGTTATAATCTTGTGTAGATTGTTGAAAGACATGGGCCATCTCGCTCTCGTTCATACCCCACCCCCTCTTCCAGATTTCTTAACTGTTTTATTCGGAGCCACCACCTTAGTTTCTTTCTAAAGTCTGTTTGGACATTCACTTTTTTGAAAAAATCCTTTGGGTGATATGTATTTTTCCTCCACATTCTGCATTCCTGCATCTCCTTTACCTTTCCCACTTGACTGTTTTCCATATTGTCGTAAACAGGTACTCTGTATTTTTATTAGTATCCTGATTGATTTTTTTCATTCTTCTACTGTACATCTCATATTTTTTGCATCCCTGTATATACCGGTCTGTATTTCATCCCTTGATTTCATACTTCCCCTTTTGCATGTCTACGATACAGTATATACAGTATCATAAATATTGAGACACTGGAAAGTCCATACCATACGAGAAAAGTATGAACAAATGAAAAGACTTACATCACTATAACGAGAAAGGTCACTACAACATTGTGCCTTAATTTGCTCAAATGATCCCAAGTCTGATGTAATATTGAATTGTGCTATTTATGTCTTTCAGATAAACTTGCTTAATTTAAGAAAGATACAGAGCGTGATTGAATGAATGTGTTGTGTTGTATCAATTTATACTTTCTGTTTATCTGATTTTCAGGTGCCAAGATATTAATATAATACACAAATACTCACGTGTCTATAGTTGTGATGTCCGTCATCACAAGAATCACAGTGATGGATTTACCAGTTTGTACCTTTAGATTCAAGTTGCACTAAGAATGTGTATGGCATGATGTATTCCTTATTGTCGAGAGTTTCCAGGTTAGTTTACTCTTCAAGTTGATTTTATGATTACATATTTTTTTCAAAACATCGTAGTTTATTTTGTTGCGGTAATGTACTGTCATTTATCATGTTTTGTTTTAAATTTTTATTTATATTTACTTGCATTTAGTCGTTTGTACTCTTGACCCCTTAATTTCATCTATATGGGTGAAATTATTTACATATTGCACAAAACTGTTATGCAGAGCTGAGCTGCAGCAGAGGTAAATAAGAGAAACAAAGTCATACTGTTCTTTTTGTAGATATTGATTGGACAGCAGGTACAAATAGATGAAGCCAATCTGCCTTGTTTTTTTATAGACTTCAGTTGACCAAGAAAGGAATGGAGCCAAACTTGTGTCCATGAAATAGGGCCATATCATGAGTCATACTTGTTCATAAATCTTGGTTTGTACAGGAGAGCTTATGGATTTGACGAAGTTGAAACTAGATTGGAAGGAAATACATAGTAAACATGGGAAAGCGAGTGAAGAAGGTGATGCTGCGTTTCCATGTTACATTTAAAAGTGAAATCTTTGCATAACTAGGAAGTATAATTTCCGTAATGTATAAAATCAACTTACCGCTAAGTAGAGAGAAACATTCTTACCACCAAAAGTAATATTGTTTCTGGAATCATCTCAGTTGAGTTTATTCCTCCTCCTGTTGACTTCACAAGAGCTCTGGCATAGCTTTGGTATGATCTCATCAGATGTGTCAAGAATTTTTAAAGGTCAAGTTGTGTCGTCACTTAATACAAGGTCATGTGTCTTTAATTTCTAGTTTTCCTATGTTAAGTATGCAAAAGGAAGCTGTGAGTAAGTGCCTGCTTTATACGTTCCACTACTGGACCGTTTTGAATAAACTATTTAGTATAATATTGTTTTACTTCTTCATTGATGGTTTTCTTACGATGAACTTCAACAGTTCAAATTTACAGCGAATATTTTTGGGCTCAAGCCATGTCGTCCTGATGGAAGTTCCTTAAAGGCAGCTTCCTAGGGTATATTACAACTACGGCGATATTCCCAGAGAATTTACCTTAAGGTACCCAGAATTCTAACTCCTGGAGCGAGTATCCCTAAAAAAGACCTTAGGGATATCGTAAATATCAGCGGACGTATTCTTGACACGCCTCATAGCAATCTATACCGCGAATAGAGTTAACACTTCGTAGGGGTCAAATGGCAAGAAAACGAAAACGATAAGAAAGGGGGGAGCCGTTCGTAAGGCATCTCTCCTCCCCGTTTCGTAAGCGTGCCCTGCGCCGCTCACGGCGCCATCTGTATTCCTTTTTGCGTAGCTATACGACTCGGTGTTTTTCCGTGTTACTACCAAAATCTTGGATTTACTCGCTTATTATGCTTTCTCCAACTTCTTCTGCCTCGGATAAGTTGAGTACTATTTCTTTTATGTATAAATGTAGGCTCTTGTTTAAAATTAAAGTAATTAAAAGAGTTATCTTTGATACAAGAGCTGTTGCCTGCTGGAGGCGTCATGGACGCTGTCGCTCGCTAGAATAGGATTTATTTGTTAGCAAGAGCGACGTTCCCAGCCCCTTGCGCTTTAATAATTAGCTGCTTAGCTTAATTAGGAATTCTGTTATGATGCGATAGTAGTGTGCCTGGCGAAAGTTTTGCCTAGGCTGACCAACACTAGTCTTCGTAGCCTAGTTGTTGGCCCTTGTACTTCCTGCATGATAATTAGTCTTCCAAGTGTGATTTTATATTGCTTAAAGCGTTAGGCAACGTTATACATATAAGCTCTTTTTCGAGTATTTCCCAAGATAGTATTGGAGTGAGTTTCGGTGATTTAGGTAATCGATTCTCTTAGTGCCTAGGCTAGGTTGTCTTAGGTCATTGTAATATTATCTGTTTCCCCGTTTGCTCCCTTCTCTTCGGGGAAGGGGCAAACCCTTTCCCTCTGTTTAAGCCTTAGGCTTAACTCTAGTGGTTTGTTTTAATTAAATTTCAAATATACCTATGCTGGAGTAGTACTGTACCTTCCTGCTCCAACTGACTTGGTTCAGAGGGGGACAGTACAGCAGTGTATTAGTCTGAGTCCGTGTTGGTCTAGCGTGGGACAGAGTCTCCCTTGCTGACTGACACGGGCATAGGAGGTTTATCCTCCTTGGATCACCTGGTTGGGTTCCTGTAGTTGATCCCTTCGCTCAGTGACCCCTCAGACTTGTCCTCTTTGCCATTCCGGATTCGGGATATGTTCCCTTTCCGGAATAGCAATTCCTTCCTTGCCGTAGTTTTAGGGAGGCAGCCAGTAGTGCCGGCCTCCCTCCCGGGATTTCTCTGGCTTAGATGAGCTTTCTTAGTTGGGAATGATCCTTAACCAAGGCAAGGTTGGACAGGACCCTCTGTCCTTCCCTTCTATTTTTCCGTTTCCTTTGTGTCAGTCGTCCGCATCCGTACCTAGCCTAGGTTAGGATGGGGAACTGACGTGGTCCCCTGTCGGCCGGCAGAGTGTGCTGACCGGCAGAGACCCTTTCTTTTGAGTGCTGCCCGGTCCTTTCTTGGTCCCTCAACCGCTGCCGTCTGTAGATTCAGTAAGCAGTGGTTAGGAAGCCTGACTTAGTGTCTCCCATTCCTCTCGGCACTCTTTCGGGTGCCGGGCGCAGAGGTTCATAGCCTCTTAGCCCGGCACTCATTCTGTTGTCTTCTTATGTGTTGTCCTTGCCGTCTGCCGGCCTAGGGGCCGGCCGTCGGTGGGGGGGTGTTCTCCAGTTCTCTTGCTGTCGGTCGGCGGTGGTTATATGCCTTTGCCGGCCGGTCTCTTGCTCATCTGCCGGCCACTATGAGTGGCGGCCGGCAGCCGAGCGCTACCTGGTGTGGATGCCAGCCGGCGGGGTTTGCTTACCGCTGCCGGCCGGCCTGCTACACTGTTCGGTTAGCCGGCCACTAAGAGTGATGGCCGGCAACACGGTGCTACCCGGGTGGCTACGGACCGGCAACCACTGCTGGCCGGTTCAGGCATGGGAACTGGAGTTCTCCCCAATAGGGGTGATCTGAAGTTGTATACTTGAGACCTACCTTTGGAAAAAAAGGGGGGGGGGGGGTACTGACCGGCAAGAGCCGGCCGGCACACCACCCTCATGTACTGTATCAGTTCTTTCTTGGGTGGTGTATTCTACCAAGGGAGATCATGATATAGTAGGTTACAACACTGTTTTTCTAACTTACTTGTGTTGCTTTGTGCAATCACTTGGTGTCGCCTTACAAGGATAAAAAGAAAATTCTTTTCATCTCTGGCCAGAATGGTAAAATCTTACCTTAGGTGTGAGCTACACCTAATTTCCCTCGGGAAATATGATCTCTGGTTATTCTAGTAAAGACTAACTACGTGATTTTATGGCTGGTGGGCTTCCACAGGTGATTGTGTGGGTTTCACAAGTAGGTGTCTTTCCCTTATTCTTTGTGAATGCTCATATTTACATGTGAATTGAAATTCACTTGATATTCATGGAAATTTTCTTCTTTTACAGGAGAAGCATCCGAAATGTGATAGTGTCTTCTGCAATGTCCGCAGCAAGAACTTTTGCGGACATGTCTCGTGTAGGAGACACGCGGCTTGCGCAGCCTCCAATGATGATCATCGTTACTGGGATCCGCAGGTATGTGCAGTATGTACTAACCTGCTTTCAGAGGCTTTTGAATCCCCTAGGTCGGCGGAGTCAAGGGATGCAGCGAGGGAGAAGCTCCGTTTATGGGTAAGGGATTTCCAGAAGAACACCACTGGACCTTATCTTCCTAATGAGAAGATGAGGGCATACCTTTTTCCCAAGGCTTCTACTGACGCTGTTGTTCCCCAGCCTCGGCCGGAGATCCCTCTCGTCCAGATCCCAGTGGAGGAGGATGTTGCGGATGCCATGCAGGACATCCAGCTGGATGACAAGATGTCTGACTTGTCCGACCGTGCGGAACAGGACCTCCTCGCAGAGGGTGAGGAGGAGGATCAAGATCCGATTGCCGTGGAGGAAGAGGTTCCCGTACCTTCAGACGTTCCGGTTCAGGCCCCTGAACCTATCCCCTCTACTTCGTCCGCTCTTCCAGCAGAGCTGGGACAGGCTCTCTCTTCCATCGTTGGTATGATACAACAGATGCAGAGGGAGAATAATCAGAAGGCCGCTGCAATGGAGCTCCAGATGCAGAAGATCACAGCATCACGTGGACCTCCAAAGAAGTTCAACGTGAAGGACCTTCCTCTGTGCTCGGATGCCAACCCGTGGAGATATGCCGAGCACATGCCGATGACGGTCGGGAAGATCGTCATGTCGGAGAAACTGGGCTCAGTTCCCCTTGAGGAGGTGGAATTCTGGCCCAGTAGAGGGGCCTACCCGGACTGTTATGTCCGTCTGAAGAAGGAGCCGGCCTCGAAGGAGGAGACGGAACCGAAGGAGGTGATCATCCTGGATCACTCCAAGGCTCAAGCTGCCTTAACATCTGCATTGAAGGAGAGGGGGTTCTCAAACTCTAAAGTTGCTGCTTTGAGTAAGAAGCACCCCTCCTTCGTATCCTCCCCGGCTAGGGCCTTCCCCTTTATGCAGAAAGGGTTTGCGGCCGTTTTGAAGGCGGTTGAAGCTGGCAAACCATGTCCATCTCTGGAGGAATGCAAGCCACTGTCGTTGGCCTTGCCGTTGGATAACAAGGACTGGAAGGAGGTACACCTCACCTTCTCGGTTGGGAAGTTGGACGCCGATATTGCAGGTCAGCAGTTCGGCGAAAACCTTCCCAAGTTGTCGGAATTCCTCCTACGGAGGGAATTGGACACAAAGGAGCGTCTGGCAGCCTCGATGTCTCTCCAGACTAACATGGAGACAATGGCTAGCGACCCCAAGATGCCTGAGATGTTCATGGTAATGGCCAAGATCCATCTGGCCACTGTGACTAAGGACCTCTATTGCTTTGTCAAAGCGAGGAGGGCCTGTAGGGAGTTTGTTTTCGCCTCGGCCACAGTGAGGCATGAACCCAAGAGACTCATTTCATCTACCATCTGGGGTAAAGATCTCTTTCCCAATGAAGTGGTCAAGGAGGTGGTGGACAAGGCAGCCACTGAGAACCGTAATCTTCTCCTTAAGTGGGGCCTGTCCCTTAAGAGGAAGTCTTCCCCGGATGAAGGCCCTCAGCCGAAAGGAAAGGCGAAGAAATCGAGGTTTTCTTCCCGTCCAGCCAAGCCTTTCAGACCACAACGACAGCAGCAGCAGCAGCCAGCTTTGCCTCCGGTACCACAACTGGTAGCCCAGACCCCGACCACCTTCCAATGGGTACCTCAAGCCGTGTCATCAGCATCCCCGGCATTCAATCCAGTGTTCGAAGGGCAATCGACCACGTTTCGAGCAAAGCCCAGAGGTGCAGCCAGAGGTTCGGCGAGACACCCCTCTAGGGGAAGAGGATTCAGAGGTGGTCGCGGCCAGGGAGGCAAGACTGCAGGGCAGTCAAAGTGAAGTGTCGCCGGTAGGTGGGAGACTACAGTATTTCCGGGATCGCTGGACCTTCGATCCCTGGGCCCACAGCCTGCTCAAAAATGGACTGGGTTGGAGTTGGTACAGTACTCCGCCCCTGTGCCCTCAATTTTTCCAACACTCCACCCCCGTTTTGGAGGAGTACATTCAAGAACTGTTGGAGAAAAAGGTGATCCGGAGGGTAAAGTCCATCAAGTTTCAAGGGAGGCTGTTTTGTGTTCCCAAGAAAGACTCGGGGAAACTCAGAGTCATTCTGGACTTGTCACCACTCAACAAGTTCATAGTGAACCACAAGTTCAAGATGTTAACGTTACAACACATAAGGGCCTTACTGCCCAAGAGGGCATATTCCGTCTCCATCGATTTGTCAGACGCATATTGGCACGTTCCAATAAGTCGCCGTCTCTCCCCCTACCTAGGATTCAAGCTACAACAAAAACTTTATGCTTTCAGAGCGATGCCTTTCGGGCTAAACATAGCTCCAAGGATCTTTACGAAGCTTGCGAGCGCAGCGCTCAAACAGTTACGCCTAAAAGGGTTCCAGGTAGTAGCCTACCTGGACGATTGGTTGGTGTGGGCAGCATCCAGAGCGGAATGCTTGCAGGCTTCCCTACAGGTGATTCAGTTCCTGGAATATCTAGGTTTCATGATCAACAGAAAGAAGTCTCGTCTTTCTCCAGCTCAGAGGTTGCAGTGGTTGGGAATTGACTGGGATCTAGTGTCACACCGTTTTTCCATTCCGATGTCGAAAAGGAAGGAAATAGTGGGGTCTGTCAGGAGACTTCTAGGTTCCGAGAGGATATCAAGACGCGAACAAAAGAGGGTTTTGGGCTCTCTTCAGTTCGCATCAGTAACAGACCCAGTGCTAAGAGCACAGCTAAAAGATGCAGCGGGAGTTTGGAGAACCTTTGCATCGAAAGAGCTAAGGGACTTGAAGAGACCGGTCCCACTTCGGCTACGTTCTCTTCTCAGACCGTGGTCTCAAGCCAGTCGTCTAAAGAGGTCAGTACCTCTTCAGCCACCCCCCCCCCCCGTCAGTGACAATCCACACAGACGCCTCAAAGGTAGGGTGGGGAGGTCACTCCCATCGGAAAAAAGTGCAAGGGACCTGGTCCAAGCTATTTGGGACTTTTCACATAAACTTTCTAGAAGCTATGGCAGTGCTTCTTACCCTGAAGAAAGTATCCCCACGTCACTCGATCCATGTAAGGTTGGTACTGGACAGCGAGGTGGTAGTGAAATGTCTGAATCGGCGGGGATCGAGATCTCCACCTCTCAACCAGGTAATGTTAGCCATATTTCGACTGGCGGAGAAGAAGAAGTGGCACCTGTCAGCAGTTCACCTTCAAGGAGTCCGGAATGTGACCGCGGACGCTCTATCCAGGGTCACACCGATAGAGTCGGAATGGTCCCTAGACGCAGGATCATTCTCCTTCATCTCGAGACAAGTCCCAGAACTGCAGATAGACCTCTTCGCGACGAAGGACAACAAGAAGCTGCCGAGATATGTGTCCCCATACGAGGACCCCTTGGCGGAAGCAGTAGATGCGATGTCCCTCGATTGGAACAGATGGTCCAGGATCTACCTGTTTCCCCCTCACAATCTGATGTTGAGGGTCCTCAACAAACTGAGATCCTTCAAGGGAGTAGCAGCAATAGTGGCCCACAAGTGGCCGAACAGTGTATGGTTCCCTCTAGCACTGGAACTACGACTAGAGTTTCTACCACTCCCGGACCCAGTTCTGTCCCAGCAAGTCCAGAAGTCGACTGTCTACGCTTCATTACAGAAAATCCGGACCCTGCAGCTCATGATTTTCTCTCCCTAGCGGTGAAGAAACGGTTCGGAATCTCGAAAGATAGCATCGACTTCCTGGAAGAATATAAATGTAAGTCTACTAGAAGGCAGTACGAATCAGCATGGAAGAAATGGATAGCCTTTGTCAAAGACAAGAATCCGCACGAGATCTCTACGGAGTTCTGCCTATCCTTCTTCATCCACCTCCACGGACAGGGTCTGGCGGCTAACACGATTTCTACATGTAAGTCAGCTCTTGACAAGACCCATTCTATATGCCTTCCAGGTAGACCTCGCTAACGAGATGTTTAACAAGATCCCGAAGGCCTGTGCTAGGCTTAGACCTTCAGCTCCTCCAAAGCCTATTTCGTGGTCTTTAGACAAAGTCCTTCATTTTGCCTCATTACTGGATAATGAGGAGTGTGCACTGAAGGACCTGACTCAAAAAGTGATCTTCCTTTTTGCCCTTGCTTCTGGGGCCAGAGTTAGTGAGATTGTAGCCCTCTCGAGAGAGGAGGGCCGGGTTCAGTTCCTGGATAGGGGAGAACTGAACCTGTTTCCGGACCCTACGTTTCTCGCTAAGAACGAGTTGCCCACCAACAGGTGGGGTCCCTGGAGAATCTGCCCTCTGAAAGAAGATGCATCTCTATGTCCCGTAGAATGCCTAAAGGTCTATCTTCGTAGAACTTCAGACTTCCATGGGGGCCAACTATTCAGAGGAGAAACATCGGGCTCGAATTTATCTTTAAATCAACTTAGGGCGAAAATTACATATTTTATTCGCAGAGCGGATCCTGACAGTTCACCCGCAGGTCATGATCCGAGGAAAGTTGCTTCATCCTTAAACTTCTTTAACTTTATGGATTTTGAACACCTTCGTTCATACACTGGCTGGAAGTCTTCCAGGGTATTCTTTCGCCACTATGCTAAGCAAGTGGAGCAGCTAAAGAGGTCTGTGGTAGCAGTTGGTTGCGTCGTTAACCCTGCTGTTTAACTTTGCGAGGAACAGTGGAATTATTTGGGACTTTGATTCTTGGGTGAGTGTATAGTTATATGCGTTGATATAACTAGTAGTGAAGGCTCTGGGAGCCCACAGTGACTGTTCCAGCGTTATGGTGATTGTAGCACAAGTACAGACAGGTGTGCCAAGCGTTTCTGACGCTAATGTCAGTGGATAGTAACATGGACGTTTAACTTTGATACCTCGGTATGTGACAAGTGACCTGATTGTTTTCTTTCAGATAACCATACATCCATGCACTACGGTACTTGTGTAAATTGTTGGTCATCCACCTATTATATGTATATATTTGTGGTAACCATGTCTATTTATTGTTATTCAATAAACTTGTTCTCGGGAACCTTGCGTCTCCTTCACCTATATTGATTTCATTTTAATTATTGAGCATTTAGCCTATGTATATTAATCGGGGATATCTATAATAGCCTATTCCTTAATGCAAGCCTTGTTGCACTGGTTTATACTTTCCTTAGCGTAAAGGGCTCCACCCCTCTCTGAGGACGGTGGCGGCAGCAAGTTTAATCCTACGCAGATATAACCTTTTTGTCTATTTCTACTTCGACCAGGGTGCTGGTCGGGGTTTTTTCCCTTGGATGATGTAGTTCCGTAAGGACTATGCTTTACTTCATATAGAGTGAGACCACTATATTGTTCTGGCTTGCGAGTGATTCATACATAGGTATATATACTCTTCGTTCGTTTCTAGAGTCTAGTAGGACTCCTCCCTGTAGGGGGCAGGAAGTGCTTTCATGGCTTATGATTAGTGAAAAGATGTATAACGGTAACATCTTAGGTCTTTCAGTCAAGTTGACTAAGAAACATTCCTGAGGAGTACGGCACGTATTGAGAATCCACAGATACAGTAATGCTCTGGTATACTTCCATCAGGACGACATGGCTTGAGCCCAAAAAACGGATTTTGAGCGAAGCGAAAAATCTATTTTTGGGTAAGATGGCCATGTCGTCCTGATGGACCCGCCCTGTCCCTTTTCAAAAAAAAAAAAAAAAAAAAAAAAAAAAAAAAAAAAAAAAAAAAAAAAAAAAAAAAAAAAAAAGAGAGAGAGAGAAGGGCTACAAGGAATACAGATGGCGCCGTGAGCGGCGCAGGGCACGCTTACGAAACGGGGAGGAGAGATGCCCTACGAACGGCTCCCCCCTTTCTTATCGTTTTCGTTTTCTTGCCATTTGACCCCTACGAAGTGTTAACTCTATTCGGGGTATAGATTGCTATGAGGCGTGTCAAGAATACGTCCGCTGATATTTACGATATCCCTAAGGTCTTTTTTAGGGATACTCGCTCCAGGAGTTAGAATTCTGGGTACCTTAAGGTAAATTCTCTGGGAATATCGCCGTAGTTGTAATATACCCTAGGAAGCTGCCTTTAAGGAACTTCCATCAGGATGACATGGCCATCTTACCCAAAAATAGATTTTTCGCTTCGCTCAAAATCCGTTTTTTATGTTGAACAGGATGATATAAGGATCTTTTTATAATTTATATTTGAAAGATCCATTTTAAATATTATTATTACTGTTCTTAAAATATTTTATTCTAATTGTTCATTACTTCTCTTGTAGTTTGTTTATTTTCTTATTTCTTTTTGTCACTGGAGTATTTTTCCTTGTTGGAGCCCTTAGGCTTATAGCATCCTTCTTTTCCAACTAGGGTTAAGCTTAGCTAGTAATAATAATAATAACTGGAGGAATGTGTGGTATTCATAGTAACTCGTAACTGTAGTAACAGAAAACGAGCACTCTATGCTCACGCTCTCAAGGTTACATAATAAAGAACCAAAATCACACAATAATATGATAAGAATAATGATAAAATTATAATAACTAAGAACGAAGAATAACGACAACGTAACAAATAAACATAAAGATATAGTCTAAAACAAGCACCTTCCTGAGGCGTGTACATAACTATAACAAAGACTAGATCGATATTCTTCGTCCAAATTGGACTTGCTAGCAAATAAATACCATAGTAAAAACCAATAATAAATAATGATAATAATATTGGTCATAAAACGTAAGTGACATAACCTAGATGACAGAGTACCAGATGGGCAATATTAACTTGAAAAACTACCGAAGCGAACAAAAACCAAAATGGCTGCCGATACCGAGGCAGGCCAACCGCTTCCAAAACTAAAATCCACAATACTGGAAAGAGAACAAATGCCCGGTACTGAAATAAACTGTCAAAACAAACTATGGTACTTAACATTGGTAAAGGTGAAGTAGCAACGTCAGTCATGTTGAATTAACGACAATCACTTGCGAAAAATACCGAACAAAACAATTACCGACTTAGCGGGCAAGTCCAAAACAGAAGGATGACCTGGAGGGCGAGAGTAGTAGGTGTTGGTGGGGTAGTCCAACTGTGTTCTCTAGGGCCTGTCACGGCCCTCCCCTTTGATGAAGGGATTATCTAAATGGAAGACAGCCTGTGAATAGTGGTTTTCATACGCCCTTGTTGTATACACGACACCCACAAGGTGATTGCGCGAGGGTAGTAACCTCTGCATTCCATGCTTTTATCTTTCTCTAGTATATTTGGAAGATTTATATTAGAAAAGTGTAAAGAAGGACCCTTTTCACTGGCCGTCACAGGTCTCTCCCCAGAAATAGATTTTTCCTTTGTCAAAATCCCTTTTTTGGTTTCTTTTGAACTTATTGCCAGAAATATTTTAGGAGAGTTCTGAGGTATGTGATAACCTGTGATTTGCTGTCAGTCATCCAAATTGGTATTTTAGGTATTCTAGGTACTGTACTTTTACCAGCAATATTTCAGTTATTGCAGGCACTTCAGTGTACTGTACATTTTTTTACAGCAGAATTTCTAACATTTCAGTTCTGAATATAAATCAATACTTTTGGAATTTGAAGAACTGAATTTCCACCAGTACCATATGTCAGGGATTCCAGCTTCATATTTCAAATGGAATTTCAGAAATAATAGGTACTGTACATATACTGTATATCTTGTCAGTATCAAAGATCAACTATAGTTTAAAGTAATTTATAAACGGATTTTGAGCGAAGCGAAAAATCTATTTTTGGGTAAGATAGCCATGTCGTCCTGATGGAAGTTCCTTAAAGGCAGCTTCCTAGGGTATATTACAACTACGGCGATATTCCCAGAGAATTTACCTTAAGGTACCCAGAATTCTAACTCCTGGAGCGAGTATCCCTAAAAAGACCTTAGGGATATCGTAAATATCAGTGGACGTATTCTTGACACGCCTCATAGCAATCTATACCCCGAATAGAGTTAACACTTCGTAGGGGTCAAATGGCAAGAAAACGAAAACGATAAGAAAGGGGGGAGCCGTTCATAAGGCATCTCTCCTCCCCGTTTCGAAAGCGTGCCCTGCGCCGCTCACGACGCCATCTGTATTCCTTGTAGCGATACACGAGGTGCTACAGATACTGTATGTAGGGAGGGGTCCTACAATCCTTTTCACTCTTATTTATTTATTTTTTTTTTTTTGAAAAGGAGGAGGGCGGGTCCATCAGGACGACATGGCTATCTTACCCAAAAATAGATTTTTCGCTTCGCTAAAAATCCGTTTTTTGGGCTCAAGCCATGTCGTCCTGATGGAAGTATACCAGAGCATTACTGTATCTGTGGATTCTCAATACGTGCCGTACTCCTCAAGAATGTTTCTTAGTCAACTCGACTGACAGACCTAAGATGTTACCGTTATACATCTTTTCACTAATCATAAGCCATGAAAGCGCTTCCTGCCCCCTACAGGGAGGAGTCCTAGTAGACTCTAGAAACGAACGAAGAGTACATATACCTATGTATGAATCACTCGCCAGCCAGTACCATATAGTGGTCTCACTCTATATGAAGTAAAGCGAAGTCTTACGGGACTACAGTATCCAAAGGAAAAGTCCCGACCAGCACCCTGGTCGAAGTAAAATTAGACAAAAGGTTATATCTGCGTAGGATTAAACTTGCTGCTACCACCGTCCTCAGAAAGGGGTGGAGTCCTTTATGCTAAGGAAAGTATAAACCAGTGTAACCAGGCTTTGCATTAAGGAATAGGCTATTATAGATATCCCCGATTAATATACATAGGCTAAATGCTCAAAAATTAATATGAAATCAAAATAGGTGAAGGAGACGCAAGGTTCCCGAGAACAAGTTTATTGAGAAACAATAAATAGACATGGTCACCATAAATATGTACATATGCTAGGTGGATGACCAACAATTTACACAAGTACTGTAGTGCATGGATGAATGGTTATCTGAAAGAAAACATATATGTCACTTGCACATACCCCGGTATCAAACTTAACGTCCATGTTACTACTTTGCTGACAATAGCGTTAGCAAACGCTTGGCACACCTGTCTGTACTTGTGCTACCATCACCATAACGTTGGAACAGTCACTGTGGGCTCTCAGAGCCTTCACTACCAGTTATATCAACGCATATAACTAACCACTCACCCAAGAATCAAAGTCCCAAATGATTCCGCTGTTCCTCGCAGAGTTAAACAGCAGGGTTAACGACGCAACCAACTGCTACCACAGACCTCTTTAGCTGCTCCACTTGCTTAGCATAGTGGCGAAAGAATACCCTGGAAGACTTCCAGCCAGTGTATGAACGAAGGTGTTCAAAATCCATAAAGTTAAAGAAGTTTAAGGATGAAGCAACTTTCCTCGGATCATGACCTGCGGGTGAACTGTCAGGATCCGCTCTGCGAATAAAATATGTAGTTTTCGCCCTAAGCTGATTTAAAGATAAATTCGAGCCCGATGTTTCTCCTCTGAATAGTTGGCCCCACGGAAGTCTGAAGTTCTACGAAGATAGACCTTTAGGCATTCTACGGGACATAGAGATGCATCTTCTTTCAGAGGGCAGATTCTCCAGGGACCCCACCTGTTGGTGGGCAACTCGTTCTTAGCGAGAAACGTAGGGTCCGGAAACAGGTTCAGTTCTCCCCCATCCAGGAACTGAACTCGGCCCTCCTCTCTCGAGAGGGCCACAATCTCACTAACTCTGGCCCCAGAAGCAAGGGCAAAAAGGAAGATCACTTTTTGAGTCAGGTCCTTCAACGCACATTCCTCATTATCTAGTAATGAGGCAAAATGAAGGACTTTGTCTAACGACCACGAAATAGGCTTTGGAGGAGCTGATGGTCTAAGCCTAGCACAGGCTTTTGGGATCTTATTAAACATCTCGTTAGCGAGGTCTACCTGGAAGGCATATAGAATGGGTCTTGTTAGAGCTGACTTACATGTAGAAATTGTGTTAGCCGCCAGCCCCTGTCCGTGGAGGTGAATGAAGAAGGATAGGCAGAACTCCGTAGAGATCTCGTGCGGGTTCTTATCTTTGACAAAGGCTACCCATTTCTTCCATGCAGATTCGTACTGCCTCCTAGTAGACTTACACTTGTATTCTTCCAGGAAGTCGATGCTATCTTTCGAGATTCCGAACCGTTTCTTCACCGCTAGGGAGAGAAAATCATGAGCTGCAGTGTTCGGGTTTTCTGTAATGAAGCGTAGACAGTCGACTTCTGGACTTGCTGGGACAGAACTGGGTCCGGGAGTGGTAGAAACTTCAGTCGTAGTTCCAGAGCTAGAGGGAACCATACACTGTTCGGCCACTTGTGGGCCACTATTGCTGCTACTCCCTTGAAGGATCTCAGTTTGTTGAGGACCCTCAAAATCAGGTTGTGAGGGGGAAACAGGTAGATCCTGGACCATCTGTTCCAATCGAGGGACATCGCATCTATTGCTTCTGCCAAGGGGTCCACGTATGGGGACACATATTTCGGCAGCTTCTTGTTGTCCTTCGTCGCGAAGAGGTCTATCTGCAGTTCTGGGACTTGTCTCAAGATGAAAGAGAATGATCCTGCGTCTAGGGACCATTCTGACTCTATCGGTGTAACCCTGGATAGAGCGTCCGCGGTCACATTCCGGACTCCTTGAAGGTGAACTGCTGACAGGTGCCACTTCTTCTTCTCCGCCAGTCGGAATATGGCTAACATTACCTGGTTGAGAGGTGGGGATCTCGATCCCCGCCGATTCAGACATTTCACTACCACCTCGCTGTCCAGTACCAACCTTACATGGATCGAGTGACGTGGGGATACTTTCTTCAGGGTAAGAAGCACTGCCATAGCTTCTAGAAAGTTTATGTGAAAGGTCCCAAATAGCTTGGACCAGGTCCCTTGCACTTTTTTCCGATGGGAGTGACCCCCCCACCCTACCTTTGAGGCGTCTGTGTGGATTGTCACTGACGGGGGGGGTGGCTGAAGAGGTAGAGACCTCTTTAGACGACTGGCTTGAGACCACGGTCTGAGAAGAGAACGTAGTCGAAGTGGGACCGGTCTCTTCAAGTCCCTTCGCTCTTTCGATGCAAAGGTTCTCCATACTCCCGCTGCATCTTTTAACTGTGCTCTTAGCACTGGGTCTGTTACTGATGCAAACTGAAGAGAGCCCAAAACCCTCTCTTGTTCGCGTCTTGATATCCTCACGGAACCTAGAAGTCTCCTGACAGACCCCGCTATTTCCTTCCTCTTTGACATCGGGATGGAAAGACGGTGTGACACTAGATCCCAGTGAATTCCCAACCACTGGAACCTCTGAGCTGGAGAAAGACGAGACTTCTTTCTGTTGATCATGAAGCCTAGATATTCCAGGAACTGAATCACTTGTAGGGAAGCTTGCAAGCATTCTGCTCTGGATGCTGCCCACACCAACCAATCGTCCAGGTAGGCTACTACCTGGAACCCTTTTAGGCGTAACTGTTTGAGAGCTGCGCTCGCAAGCTTCGTAAAGATCCTTGGGGCTATGTTTAGTCCGAAGGGCATCGCCCTGAAAGCATAAAGTTTTTGTTGTAGCTTGAATCCTAGGTAGGGGGAGAGACGGCGACTTATTGGAACGTGCCAATATGCGTCTGACAAATCGATGGAGACGGTATATGCCCTCTTGGGCAGTAAGGCCCTTATGTGTTGTAACTTTAGCATCTTGAACTTGTGGTTCACTATGAACTTGTTGAGTGGTGACAAGTCCAGAATGACTCTGAGTTTCCCCGAGTCTTTCTTGGGAACACAAAACAGCCTCCCTTGGAACTTGATGGACTTTACCCTCCTGATCACCTTTTTCTCCAACAGATCTTGGATGTACTCCTCCAAAACGGGGGTGGAGTGTTGGAAAAATTGAGGGCACTGGGGCGGAGTACTGTACCAACTCCAACCCAGTCCATTTTTGAGAAGGCTGTGGGCCCAGGGATCGAAGGTCCAGCGATCCCGGAAATACTGAAGTCTCCCACCTACCGGCGACACTTCACTTTGACTGCCCTGCAGTCTTGCCTCCCTGGCCGCGACCACCTCTGAATCCTCGTCCCCTAGAGGGGCGTCTTGATGACCCTCTAGCTGCTCCTCTGGGTCTTGCACGAAACGTGGTTGACTGTCCCTCGAACATGGGATTGAATGCCGGGGAAGCTGATGACATGGCTTGGGGTACCCATTGGAAGGTGGTCGGGGTCTGGGCTACCAGTTGTGGTACCGGAGGCAAAGCTGGCGGCTGCTGCTGTTGTCTTTGCGGTTTGAAGGACTTGGCTGGACGGGAGGAAAACCTTGACTTCTTCGCCTTTCCTTTCGGCTGAGGGCCCTCATCCGGAGAAGACTTCCTCTTAAGGGACAGGCCCCACTTCAGGAGAAGATTGCGGTTCTCAGTGGCTGCCTTGTCCACGATCTCTTTGACCACGTCCTTGGGAAAGAGATCTTTACCCCAGATGCTGGATGAAATTAGCCTCTTGGGTTCATGCCTCACTGTGGCCGAGGCGAACACAAACTCCCTACAGGCCCTCCTTGCTTTAACAAAGCAATAGAGGTCCTTGGTTACTGTGGCCAGATGAATTTTGGCCATTACCATGAACATCTCTGGCATCTTGGGGTCGCTAGCCATCGTCTCCATGTTGGTCTGGAGAGACATCGAGGCTGCCAGGCGCTCCTTTGTGTCCAATTCCCTCCGTAGAAGGAATTCCGACAACTTGGGAAGGTTTTCGCCGAACTGCTGACCTGCAATGTCGGCGTCCAACTTCCCAACCGAGAAAGTAAGGTGCACCTCCTTCCAGTCCTTATTGTCCAGCGGCAATGCCAACGATAGAGGTTTACATTCCTCCAAAGACGGACACGGCTTGCCAGCTTCAACCGCCTTCATGACGGCCGCAAACCCCTTTTGCATAAAGGGGAAGGCCCTAGCCGGGGAGGATACAAAGGAGGGGTGCTTCTTACTCAAAGCGGCAACTTTTGAGTTTGAGAACCCCCTCTCCTTTAAAGCAGCTGTTAAAGTGGCTTGAGCCTTGGAGTGATCCAGGATAATCACCTCCTTTGGTTCCGTCTCCTCCTTCGAGGCCGGCTCCTTCTTCAAACGGACATAACAGTCCGGGTAGGCCCCTCTACTGGGCCAGAATTCCACCTCCTCAAGGGGAACTGAGCCCAGTTTCTCCGACATGACGATCTTCCCAATCGTCATCGGCATGTGCTCGGCATATCTCCACGGGTTGGCATCCGAGCACAGAGGAAGGTCCTTAACGTTGAGCTTCTTTGGAGGTCCACGTGATGCTGTGATCTTCTGCATCTGGAGCTCCAAAGTAGCGGCCTTCTGATTATTCTCCCTCTGCATCTGTTGGATCATACCAACGATGGAAGAGAGAGCCTGTCCTAGCTCTGCTGGAAGAGCGGACGAGGTAGAGGGGATAGGTTCAGAGACCTGAACCGGCACGTCTGATGATACGGGAACCTCTTCCTCCACGGCAATAGGATCTCGATCCTCCTCCTCGCCCTCTGCGAGGAGATCCTGCTCCGCACGATCGGACAAGTCGGACATCTTGTCGTCCAACTGGATGTCCTGCATGGCATCAGCGACATCCTCCTCCACTGGAATCTGGATCAGAGGGATCTCCGGCCGAGGCTGGGGAACAACAGCATCAGGGGAAGCCTTGGGAAAAAGGTATGCCCTCATCTTCTCGTTAGGAAGATAAGGTCCAGTGGTGTTTTTCTGAAAACCCCTTACCCATAAGCGAAGCCTCTCCCTCGCTGCATCTCTTGACTCCGCCGACCTAGGGGATTCAAAAGCCTCTGATAGCAGGTTAGTACATACAGCACATACCTGCGGATCCCAGTAACGATGGTCATCATTGGAGGCTGCACAAGCCGCGTGCCTCCTACACGAGACATGTCCGCAAAAGTTCTTACTGCGGACATTGCAGAAGACACTATCACACTTCGGATGCTCCTCCTGTAAAAGAAGAAAAATTTCCATGAATATCAAGTGAATTTCAATTCACATGTAACAAATGAGTATTCAACAAGAATAAGGGAAAGACACCTACTTGTGAAACCCACACAAACACCTGTGGAAGCCCACCAGCCAAAGTCACATAGTTAGTCTTTACTAGAATAACCAGAGAACGTATTTCCAAAGGAAATTAGGTGTAGCTCACACCTAAGGTAAAATATTACCATTCCGGCCAGGGATAAAAGAATTATCTTTTATCCTTGTAAGGCGACACCAAGTGATTGTACCAGTAACACAAGTAAGATAGAAAAGACAGTGTTGTAACCTACTACATCATGAACTCCCTTGGTTGAATATACCACCAAGAGAGGACTGATACAGTACCTGAGGGTGGTGTGCCAGCCGGCTATTGCCGGTCAGCACCCCCCCCGTTTTTCGAAAGGTAGATCTCAAGTACACAACATCAGATCACCCTTATTGGGGAGGACTCCAGATCCCATGCCTGAACCGGCCGGCAGTGGTTGCCGGTCCGCAGCCACCCGGTTCGCACTGCGTTGCCGGCCATCATTCTTAGTGGCCGGCTGACTGGGCAGTGTCGCAGGCCGGCCGGCAGCAGTAAACAAACCCTGCCGGCTGGCCCCCACACTAGGCAGCGCTCGGCTGCCGGCCCCACTTGTAGTGGCCGGCAGATGAGCAAGAGACCGGCCGGCAAAGGTATATAACCAACGCCGACCGACAGCAAGAGAACTGGAGAACACCCCTCCTCACCGACGGCCGGCCTGTAGGCCGGCAGACGGCAAGGACAACACATACGAAGACAACAGAATGAGTGCCGGGTTAAGAGACTATGAGTCTCTGAGCCCGGCACCCGAAAGAGTGCCGAAAGGAAGGGGAGACACTAAGTCAAGCTTCCTAACCGCTGCATACTGAATCTACAGACGGCAGCGATGGAGGGACCAAGAAAGGACCGGGCAGCACTCGAAGTAATGGTCTCTGCCGGTCGGCACACTCTGCCGGCCGACAGGAGACACGTCAGTTCCTCATCCTAACCTAGGCTAGGCAAGGATGCGGACGACTGACACAAGGAACGGAAAAAAGAAGGGAAGGACAGAGGGTCCTATCCAACCTTGCCTTGGTTAAGGGTCATTCCCAACTAAGACAGTTCATCTCAGTCAGAGAAAGACCCGAGAGGGAGGCCGGCACTACTGGCTGCCTCCCTAAAACCACGGCAAGGAAGGAATTGCTCTTCCAGAAAAGGGAACATATCCCGAGACCGGAACGGCAAGAGGACAGTCTGAAGAGTCACCGAGTGAAGGGATCACTACTGGAACCCAACAAGGTAGACCAAGGGGATAACCCTTAATGCCCGAGTCATTCAGCAAGGGAGACTCTGCCCCATGCCAGACAAACCCGGGCTCAGACTAAACACTGTTGTACTGTCCCCCTCTGAACCAATTCAGTTGGAACGGGAAGGTACAGTACTACTCCAGCATAGATATATTTGAAGATTATTTCAAACAAACCACTAGAGTTAAGCCTAAGGCTTAAACAGAGGGAAAGGGTTTGCCCCTTCCCCGAAGAGAAGGGAGCAAACGGGGAACAGATAATATTATAATGACCTAAGACAACCTAGCCTAGGCACTAAGAGAATCGATTACCTAATTCACCGAAACTCACACCAATACTATCTTGGAAGGTACTCGAAAAGGACTTATATGTATAACGTTGCCTAACGCTTAAAGCAATAAAAATCACATTTGGAAGACTAATTATCATGCAGGAAGTACATAGGCCAACAGCTAGCCTACGAAGACTAGTGTTGGCAGCCTAGGCAAAACATCGCCAGGCACACTACTATCGCATCATAACAGAATTCCTAAATAAGCTAAGTAGCTAATATTTAAGCGCAAGGGGGCTGGGAACGTCGCTCTTGCTAACAAATAAATTATATTCTAGCGAGCGACAGCATCCATGATGCCTCCAGCAGGCAACAGCTCTTGTATCAAAGATAACTCTTTTAATTACTTTAATTTTAACTAAGAGCCTACATTTATACATAAAAGAAATAGTACTCAACTTATCCGAGGCAGAAGAAGTTGGAGAAAGCATTATCAAGCGAGAAATTCCAAGATTTGGTAGGAAACAGGGAAAAAACACCGAGTCGTAGAGCTACGCAAAAAGGAATACAGATGGCGCCGTGAGCGGCGCAGGGCACGCTTACGAAACGGGGAGGAGAGATGCCTTACGAACGGCTCCCCCCTTTCTTATCGTTTTCGTTTTCTTGCCATTTGACCCCTACGAAGTGTTAACTCTATTCGCGGTATAGATTGCTATGAGGCGTGTCAAGAATACGTCCGCTGATATTTACGATATCCCTAAGGTCTTTTTTAGGGATACTCGCTCCAGGAGTTAGAATTCTGGGTACCTTAAGGTAAATTCTCTGGGAATATCGCCGTAGTTGTAATATACCCTAGGAAGCTGCCTTTAAGGAACTTCCATCAGGACGACATGGCTTGAGCCCAAAAAAGAAAATATAACAAGTACAGTATCTCTGAAGCTTGAGCGTACACTGAACAGAATACCACTGCCAGCAATTCAATTGGAAAGACTTCTAAAGCTAGGAATTCTACTTTACCATAACTCAAGAATTAGATGGAAGGTAGTCACAAGTTTACCCAAGGAATATTAAAAATTGGTGTCCATCAAGGAACATCCATGAAAGAGTAGAAAGTTAGGTACTTATAGTTGCTATAATCAGGTTATTAAGGGATTTTGACGAAGGAAAAATCTATTTCTGGGTGAGAGACCTGTGCCACCCTGTGAAATGCTCCTTTTGCATCATTTCTAAGGTATATAACTGCTATGAATTACCAGAGAAAAAAGTTGCATAGGAATATGCCAGGGTTGAACCCAGCTCGCTCACCTATAAGGTGTCGGTATAATACTGGGGCGTGATAAATCACAACCAGAGGTCTCGCGCCATTTGGATATCTCCTCCTCAATATCCCCGTTACAGCGAGGTGCCGTTCAACACCCACCGCTGAAAGCTACTACCACCATCTCGACCCACGCCAATGACGTCACTCCTCATAGCACCCAAGTTTGGGCCCATTCTGGGAGGGACGAAGAGGGAGGGTTCACTGGGCGGCACAGGTCTCTCGCCCAGAAATAGATTTTTCCTTCGTCAAAATCCTTTTTCTGGGCTCCACCTGTGCTGCTCCGTGAGATAGTACTAGAGAAATGGTCCCAAAACTTGGAACTAATACCTGAGGGGAAAGTAAATTAAAGACAAAATAACAAAAAAAAACATGGTTTAATTCAAAAGTAAACAGGAAATACTAAGAATTCCAGTGAATGAACACTTCCTTAACATAAAGGATAGATGGGTAAGTAACAATGCAGCAAAAAATTCCAAACTACGGAATGACAAAGTGAATGCAAGGTAAAATAATAAACTGCAAGAACAATTGATTATTTAAAATCCTGATGGTAAAAACAACAAAGATCAACTCGTGGGCGAGAAAGGCTATTAACAGACATGATAAAATAAAAATGCACCATAAGGGTGTAGCCCAGGTAAAAATCAAAACCAAAACTTAAGTAGGGACAATAAGTAAGGCAGGTAGGAGGAAGGAGGATAGAGCAAGACATTGTGATTATGAACCATTACTTTCAGGAGGAACCACATTCCCTGCTGCCACTGTAGCAAATTTTAGGGCTTCCAAAGGTTTTAAATAGTGGCGTTTAAAGAGACTTCCAGCCTGTATATTTCATAAGTTCATCAAAGTTCATGTGGTGAAAGTAATTAATAGAAGTAGCTACGGCTCGTCTATCATGAACGTGAGGGAATGATTCAGGGTTAGCCTGTTTAATAAAATATAGAATCTGTTGTCTGATTCCTTTCAGGGTGATGGTTCCTCCATTTTCTCTAATGAATAAGGGCCCTGAGGACTTAATGGAAGTTCTATTTAAATAGGCTTTCAGAGTGTTTACTGGACATAACGATGGATCCTGAGGAAGTGGAACAATCTTCCATGGGGACCATCTGTTCTGGGGGGTCCTCATTTTTGGCTAAAAACCTTTTTTCAGGGGAAAGTAGGACTTCCCCTGACGAGAGAAATTCAATATAGCCTGGATCTCTAGTCAAGGCTGAAAGTTCTGATATTCTGGCGCCAGAAGCTAGCCTCATTAGGAACAAGGTTTTCCTTAATAAAGGAATGTAATTACAAGACTCGTTAAGAGTGTCAGAAGCCAACTTAAGTATATCATTCAGAAACCAGGAAACTGAGCTAGGGCGAGTTGATGGTTTCAGTCTGGCGCAGGCTCTCGGGATTGACGAGAAGTATGAATCTGTAAGGTCAATATTAAAACCAATTTGCAAAATCTTTTTCAAGGCTGATTTAATTGTAGTAATAGTACTGGCCGCTAAGCCTGATTCGAATAGAATTCTAAAGAAGGTTACGGTCAGATTCATAGTCATCATCTCAACCTTTGAGTCTCTTAAAAACTTTGCGAGTTTTTTAACCGCCGAATCATACTGTCGAAGGGTGGATTCCCTTTTATCTGATTCTAAAAAAGGGATTTTGACAAAGGAAAAATCTATTTCTGGGGAGAGACCTGTGACGCCCGGTGAAAAAGTCCTTCTTTGTACTTTTTCTGATATAAATCTTCCAAATATACCAGAGAAAAATAAAAGCATGGAATGCAGAGGTTACTACCCTCGCGCGAGCACCTCGTGAGTGTCATGTATACATCAGGGGCGTGTGAAAACCACTATTCACAGGCTGTCTTCCAATTAGATAACTCCTTCATCAAAGGGAAGGGCCGTAACAAGGACCCCAGAAACCACACTTGGTCCACGCCACCGTCACCCACACGAACGCCTTCTAGGTCATCCTTCTGCAAGAACATATGGCTTGGCAAGGAAAGGGTGGGTCCATACAAAAATAACCGGGAAGGGTTTCACCGGGCGTCACAGGTCTCTCCCCAGAAATAGATTTTTCCTTCGTCAAAATCCATTTTCTGGGTCGACCTGTGACGGCCGGTGAAAATGTACCAGAGAATGCCTTCCAAGCCCAATAAAGTAATAACATAATGAGGAGAATACAATCACCATGTACGACAATAATATGATATAATAATGTAAGTAAATGTCCAATTACCAACTAGCCAAATGACTTAGGGAACGTAAGGCTAAATAACTATGACGACAAGGAATCAACTGAGTGTCGAATCGCAAAAGGCATCAAACCTTACATGTCTAAGTATAACTAAACATTAAAGGAACGGTAACTACAATAACAGTTAAACCATAGGAATTAAACATGGCAAATATCATAGGGCTAACGAACTACCCAGGAGAGTGGCGACGTGGTGTGAGTGGCCGGTAGGAGGGAGAAGAGAAGAGATAGAAGAAAGGAAGAAGAGGAGATTAATGGGGAGGGATAAGGCTCCCCGCTGCCATCGTCGGGTATTTAAGGGCCTGTAAGATCTTTAGATAGTGGCGTTTGACAACCATAGGGGATTTCCAACCCGTATATTTTTTAAAATCATCAAAGTCCCTGTTCTGGAAGTAATTGATGGAGGTATCTACTGTCCGTATATCATGAGCCTGGGGAAATAATAATAATAATAATAATAATAATAATGTTTATTGGACAAAAAATATTTACATTCAAAGATTTACAAAAAGAAAAAAAGACTCAGTCCAAGCCCATGTGGAGCAGAGCTCTTCGGGCAATAATACAACAAAATAATATCATCAATTAAGTAAAAATAAAAAATAAAGTAAATATGGATATAGATATACAAAATGTACGCATACATATACATAATCATATGTATACAAATAGATACATATAAATGAGAATCTTAGCCTAAAAACAAATGGAAATGCATATTTATATGATAAGGAAAGATGGTATATGAAAGCTAATGGTATATACATTGAAAAAATTGTAGATATTAAGCAAAAAACTCAGTAAAAGAACTAGTTTTACAAATAAAAAAATATTCTAAACAATGAAACATACTTGCGTTGTGGTTAGGTAGGCAAGTATAAATATTTATTAATAAAGCTTAATACCCAGATAACAGGAGATTTGTATATGATTTCTTAAAAGACCGAACGCTAAGCAGTGCCTTTAGATAAGCGGGCAGAGTATTCCAAAGTTTAATACCTTGGTATAGATACGATTGCTCGCATCTATTAATACGTATGAAAGGGAGAGTTAAGTTTGAATTTCTTGTTCCATATGGATGAACTGATTGTTCCTGAATTATTTTTCGTCTTAAATCTGGAAATTTGTTCAAAATAAGTGTTTGGAACATCATATTCATTAAGGAGAGCTTATAATTGTCTTCCAGCTTCAATATCGAGAGAGACCGGATTAGTATGTTTAATGAAGTAGAGGATTTGTTGCCTGATACCGTGAATGGAAATAGTACCTCCTTGTTCCCTGATAACCAAGGGGCCAGACGAGCGGGTGGCAGTTCTAGCTAAAAAGGCCTTGAGCATAGTGACTGGACACAGAAAAGATCCTAGGGAAGAAGAATAATCTTCCGAGGGGAGCACCTATTTTGCGGATCCTCATTTTTTAGCTAGGAAAGCTTTGTCTGGAGAAAGGAGTACTTCGGCTGAAGGGAGGAAATCTATGTTTTCCGGGTTTCGTGAGAGAGCTGCTAGTTCTGATATTCCATCACCTGAGGCCAAAGCCGTTAGAAATAAAGTCTTCCTAAGAAGAGTGATATAAGAGCAGGATTCATTGTCCGTGTCCGTCGCAAGTTTGAGGACACCGTTCAGAGACCAAGAGTCCTTTTGTGGCCGAACCGAAGGTCGAAGCCTAGCACATGTTTTTGGAATAGATGAGAAATAGGAATCAGCTAGGTTAATGTTAAACCCAACAAGGAAGATCTTCTTCAAAGCTGACTTGATGGTGGTTAAAGTGCTAACTGTTAGGCCTTTGTCAAATAAGAACCTCAAGAAAGAGATGGCTAAATTCGGAGATATACGAGTATGGTCTGAACTCTTAGGGAATCTGCTAGTTGTTAACGGCCGAATCATATTGGCGAATTGTCGAGTCCCTTTTGTCTGATTCGATGAAGAGATCGGTTTCCGGTTCAATGTTCGCGTCTCTACGAGCTGCAAACTTCCTGTAGTCCACAAAGTTAGAGTTTTGGCTATCCTTGAGTAATCTGACACAGTGAGTTTGGATTACTTGGGTCAGTTTGGGGAACGGGATCCGGAAGGGACGGAGTTTCAACTCGAGGAGGAGAGGAAACCAACTGTTCTTGGCCAGTGAGGTGGTACTAAAGCCACTGCCCCCCGGAAGGAGCGTAGTTTGTGAAAAAGTTTCATTAGAAGATTCACTGGGGGAAATAGGTAAATCTTCTTCTAATGGTTCCAATCCCGGGGTAATGCGTCCATGGCATAAGCCTGAGGGTCCAGGGTTGGGGTCACATAACAAGGCAGTTTGTGATTCATCTGAGTTGCGAATAGATCTACCTGGAGGCCCGGAACCAGCCTGAGTATCCACCGGAATGAAATTATGTCTAGAGACCATTCTGACTCCAGTGGTTTCGTCCTGGATAGTGAGTCTGCTCTCACATTCTGGACTCCCGCTAGGTGAGTTGCTGACAGGAACCAGTTCTTTTCTGTTGCCCAGGCGAAGATAGTGACTAGGATCTGATTCAGGTTGAGTGACTTGGATCCTCCCCTGTTGACGCAGTGTACTACGTCTGTGCTGTCTGACACTACTCTGATGTGGGTCGACCTCGGAGGAGAGAGTCTCTTCAGGGTCAAGAACACTGCCAGGGCTTCGAGAACATTGATATGGGACTGTTTCATGGCGGGTGACCAAGAGCCCTGAAACATCTGATGTTCGGAGTAATCGCCCCATCCACTTAGAGACGCGGCTGTATGGAATGTCACTTGTGGAGGTGGGAATTGTAGAGGAACCGATTTGGAGAGGTACTTCGGTTCGGACCATGGGCGTAGTCTCATTTTCAAGACAGAGGGGATCTTCGAGACCTTGTCTCTTAAAGGTACTGTGACGGTGCCGAGTAAGGGTGTGAACTCAAAGGCAGATTGGAAACGACTGAGTTATATTGTTGTGGAACACTCTCCTTATATACAAAACCTCAAGGCAACAGGACATGACAAGTTCACAAGACAGACAATATCACAGAGGAAAAACCAGACATGAATTTTCATGTTCGTTTTAGTGCGAGGGAAGAGCGAAGATACAAGCAAAATTTATACAAAAGGAATTATGTACAATTGTGTGAAACACGGTTGGTACAGTACTATAGCTCTCTTTCTCCAAACTCGATTGATGTCTTTGAGTTTGGCTTTTAATAGGAGATCTGTTACTGAAGTGAATTGGAGAAGGCCGAGGATACTTTCTAAGGCTCTTCTGGACACCTGTTTGTGTTTGAGAAAATTCTTGATCTTGGAAGCTATTCCTCTTACCTTTTTGGAAGGGAGAGACAACGTGTGCTTCGAAAGGTCCCACTGAATGGCTAACCATTCTAAGTGGCCTGATGGTTGCAGGCGAGACTTTTGGAGATTGACCCGAAATCACAGGTTGTCGAGAAATCGAAGTACTTCCTTCGTAGCTCTGTTGCCTTCTATGGCCGACCGGGCCCAAATGAGCCAACCATCCAGATAAGCAATGATCCATATCTCTTGGTTCCTGAGTTGTTCTAACACTGTCTCTCCCAGTTTCGTGAATCTCCTGGAATCAATGTTGAGGCCGAAGGGCATGTCTTGAACGCAAAGGCTTTCCTGCCTAGGCGGAAACCCAGAAAAGAAGAGAAGTTTTGGGCTATAGGCACATGATGATAGTCGTCGGTAAGATCGACAGAGGTGGTGACGGCCCCACGGGGAAGTAAGGTCCGTACCTGAGAGATAGTCAACATCCGGAACTTGTCGCAGAGAATGTAAGAGTTTAGCTTTGACAAGTCCAGGTCCACTCTCAATGCCGACAAGCTTTTCTTCGGAATTGTGAACAGGCGGCCTTGGAACTTCAGTGATCGATCCCGTTTGATTGCTTTCTTCTTGAGTAACTCTGTGGTGTACTCTTTCAGGATGGGAGTGGATTTCTGGGAGAAGGTCACTGGTGGAGGAGGAGGACCTTGCAGCCATTTCCACCTCAAACCTTTAGAGATTATGCTATGAGCCCACGGACCGAAGGTCCAATGGTCTCGAAAGTGGTAAAGTCTCCCCCCTATCGGGACCACCTCGTTGTGAGGGAGTGAATCTAGGTCCTTTCCTTCCCCGAGCCCCCTTTTTCCTAGGTCCGCCTCGATGGCGGAACTGTCTTCTACTCCTGTAGCTTCCTCTCTGGTGTCCACGAAAGGAACCTGAGGGTTCGGAGCTAGGGCTGTATGCAGACGAGGACATCCAAACGGGGTTGGGCTGTGTACCTGGGGAATCAGTGAGGTAGACCACCTGATGAGGGGGATTCGGATGCATAGACGTCGAATCAGAGGAAGACTGTGATGACGAGTGGGTAACTGACTATTGATGGCAGTGACCCCCGTTCGTTTTGTAGGGGGTAACTCTCTTCTTCTTCTTGAAGAAAGCTTGCTTTTGGTCTTCGACCTTCTTTTTGGCAGTGAGGCCCCGCCTCACCTGCAATTTTGGTTTGCTCTCGTATCATCTTGTAGAACCTTGTTCAGCTCCTCCTGAGGGAAGAGGGTTTTACCCCAGCAGGAGGAAGCTATCAGCCTGCTCGGTTCATGTCTGATAGAGGCCTCAGACAGAACGTATTTCCTACAACTAACCCGAGCAGACCACAAAGCGTTTAGGTCGAATTGGTAGGACAGAGATAGGTTCTTTGTGAATATCCGAAACAAGGTCTCAGTGGGATAAATCGAGGCTAGGGACTCCCCGAGGTGGGGTCCGTCTCTTTAAGAGCTGGCATGGCCGAACCTTCTTTGACAGCTTGAATAGTAAGACCTGTCAATTTATCCGTAATAGGCAAGGTAATAATGAGAGCAGTTGTAGATATGGCGTAGGCCTCATTGTGTGGGGTGAGCTTGGAATTAGCGTACCCCCAGACCGACAACATCATGGCCCAGACAGATTGGGCCTGCGCTTTAGGAAATATTACCGTTACCTTCGGTACCTTGTCTAACCTAACCAAGGCATGCTCTTTCAATCGAAGGAATCCGTTGAATGGGAATTCTAGTCCCTGAGAGTAAATTCTAGGACCTCCAGAGGGCGGACGTCTACGCCAGCCAGAGTTATGGTACCATCTATATATGGGACATGTAAGGCAAATTTCTATGTGTTGTTTTTATCGAAGGAGGTTACTTCGATGCATCTGGGGCTGTAGGGGGAGTCATCCGAGTTCCTGAACGGATCAGATTCGCCACCATATCTTTGAGCTCTGTCATAGCTCCTTGGCTTGCCCTAGAATGTGTTGTATCTGCTCTTTAACCTTATCCCTGATCAGGTCGGCGGGGAAGGAGGGATCCTGAGCACGACCCGCTGACGAAGCCCTGGACTTATCGGACTTCGTCTTTTAGCAGTCACGGTTTTATGCAAGGTAATATGAACATTAGGATCCTTTGAGGGTCCTAGGCCGGTGACGCAGATAATGGCAAAACTGAAGGCTCAAAACTCACAACCACCTACCTGCCCGTCCATGGGGTCGACGTCCAACCCTAGAGAGGACACGCCGAGGAGATAGGGTCCGCCAGATGGAGCATTCCTTCCAAATCTTGATACCCAAGGGCGGAGAGCCGCTCTTGCAGCCCGGAGAGATTCATCATCATCCTGAAAGAAGTGAGGGGATTAGTGATGAAGGAGAAGACCGTTCTCCTCAATAAGCAATGTATACATAAATCCAGAGCAAATTAAATCATCGCCAAAGGATACCAAAAAGAAACAAATTAGAACCAACATACATCATCGTTCAGGAGTAGGGAGGACAGCTCGTAGCAGAGCGTGCATGACTCCGGGAACCATACCATGTAGGTGGACCTTCTGTAAAAGAAAGGAGACATAAGTCTGGATGTTCCTTGAAACTCTGGTTAGTGATCCCATTCACAGGCTGGGATCAACCAAATTATCTATAAATAATAATATATATGTTTATATTTGTACATGTATATAATACATATGTCTATATTTATGCATATATTTAATTATAAATATGTATATAACGGATTTTGAGCGAAGCGAAAAATCTATTTTTGGGTAAGATAGCCATGTCGTCCTGATGGAAGTTCCTTAAAGGCAGCTTCCTAGGGTATATTACAACTACGGCGATATTCCCAGAGAATTTACCTTCAGGTACCCAGAATTCTAACTCCTGGAGCGAGTATCCCTAAAAAGACCTTAGGGATATCGTAAATATCAGTGGACGTATTCTTGACACGCCTCATAGCAATCTATACCCCGAATAGAGTTAACACTTCGTAGGGGTCAAATGGCAAGAAAACGAAAGCGATAAGAAAGGGGGGAGCCGTTCATAAGGCATCTCTCCTCCCCGTTTCGAAAGCGTGCCCTGCGCCGCTCACGGCGCCATCTGTATTCCTTGTAGCGATACACGAGGTGCTACAGATACTGTATGTAGGGAGGGGTCCTACTATCCTTTTCACTCTTATTTATTTATTTTTTTTTTTTTTGAAAAGGAGCAGGGCGGGTCCATCAGGACGACATGGCTATCTTACCCAAAAATAGATTTTTCGCTTCGCTCAAAATCCGTTTTTTGGGCTCAAGCCATGTCGTCCTGATGGAAGTATACCAGAGCATTACTGTATCTGTGGATTCTCAATACGTGCCGTACTCCTCAAGAATGTTTCTTAGTCAACTCGACTGACAGACCTAAGATGTTACCGTTATACATCTTTTCACTAATCATAAGCCATGAAAGCGCTTCCTGCCCCCTACAGGGAGGAGTCCTACTAGACTCTAGAAACGAACGAAGAGTACATATACCTATGTATGAATCACTCGCCAGCCAGTACCATATAGTGGTCTCACTCTATATGAAGTAAAGCGAAGTCTTACGGGACTACAGTATCCAAAGGAAAAGTCCCGACCAGCACCCTGGTCGAAGTAAAATTAGACAAAAGGTTATATCTGCGTAGGATTAAACTTGCTGCTACCACCATCCTCAGAAAAGGGTGGAGTCCTTATTGCTAAGGAAAGTATAAACCAGTATAATCCAGGCTTTGCATTAAGGAATAGGCTATTATAGATATCCCCGATTAATATACATAGGCTAAATGCTCAAAAACAATATAAAATCAAAAATAGGTGAAGGAGACGCAAGGTTCCCGAGAACAAGTTTATTGAGAAACAATAAATAGACATGGTCACCATAAATATGTACATATGCTAGATGGATGACCAACAATTTACACAAGTACAGTAGTGCATGGATGAATAATTATCTGAAAGAAAACATATGTGTCACTTACACATACCCCGGTATCAAACTTAACGTCCATGTTACTACTTGCTGACAATAGCGTTGGCAAACGCTTGGCACACCTGTCTGTACTTGTGCTACCATCACCATAACGTTGGAACAGTCACTGTGGGCTCTGAGAGCCTTCACTACCAGTTATATCAACGCATATAACTAACCATTCACCCAAGAATCAAAGTCCCAAATGATTCCGCTGTTCCTCGCAGAGTTAAACAGCAGGGTTAACGACGCAACCAACTGCTACCACAGACCTCTTTAGCTGCTCCACTTGCTTAGCATAGTGGCGAAAGAATACCCTGGAAGACTTCCAGCCAGTGTATGAACGAAGGTGTTCAAAATCCATAAAGTTAAAGAAGTTTAAGGATGAAGCAACTTTCCTCGGATCATGACCTGCGGGTGAACTGTCAGGATCCGCTCTGCGAATAAAATATGTAATTTTCGCCCTAAGCTGATTTAAAGATAAATTCGAGCCCGATGTTTCTCCTCTGAATAGTTGGCCCCCATGGAAGTCTGAAGTTCTACGAAGATAGACCTTAAGGCATTCTACGGGACATAGAGATGCATCTTCTTTCAGAGGGCAGATTCTCCAGGGACCCCACCTGTTGGTGGGCAACTCGTTCTTAGCGAGAAACGTAGGGTCCGGAAACAGGTTCAGTTCTCCCCCATCCAGGAACTGAACTCGGCCCTCCTCTCTCGAGAGGGCCACAATCTCACTAACTCTGGCCCCAGAAGCAAGGGCAAAAAGGAAGATCACTTTTTGAGTCAGGTCCTTCAACGCACATTCCTCATTATCTAGTAATGAGGCAAAATGAAGGACTTTGTCTAACGACCACGAAATAGGCTTTGGAGGAGCTGATGGTCTAAGCCTAGCACAGGCCTTTGGGATCTTATTAAACATCTCGTTAGCGAGGTCTACCTGGAAGGCATATAGAATGGGTCTTGTTAGAGCTGACTTACATGTAGAAATTGTGTTCACCGCCAGCCCCTGTCCGTGGAGGTGAATGAAGAAGGATAGGCAGAACTCCGTAGAGATCTCGTGCGGATTCTTATCTTTGACAAAGGCTACCCATTTCTTCCACGCAGATTCGTACTGCCTCCTAGTAGACTTACACTTGTATTCTTCCAGGAAGTCGATGCTATCTTTCGAGATTCCGAACCGTTTCTTCACCGCTAGGGAGAGAAAATCATGAGCTGCAGGGTTCGGGTTTTCTGTAATGAAGCGAAGACAGTCGACTTCTGGACTTGCTGGGACAGAACTGGGTCCGGGAGTGGTAGAAACTTCAGTCGTAGTTCCAGTGCTAGAGGGAACCATACACTGTTCGGCCACTTGTGGGCCACTATTGCTGCTACTCCCTTGAAGGATCTCAGTTTGTTGAGGACCCTCAACATCAGATTGTGAGGGGGAAACAGGTAGATCCTGGACCATCTGTTCCAATCGAGGGACATCGCATCTATTGCTTCTGCCGAGGGGTCCACGTATGGGGACACATATTTCGGCAGCTTCTTGTTGTCCTTCGTCGCGAAGAGGTCTATCTGCAGTTCTGGGACTTGTCTCAAGATGAAAGAGAATGATCCTGCGTCTAGGGACCATTCTGACTCTATCGGTGTAACCCTGGATAGAGCGTCCGCGGTCACATTCCGGACTCCTTGAAGGTGAACTGCTGACAGGTGCCACTTCTTCTTCTCCGCCAGTCGGAATATGGCTAACATTACCTGGTTGAGAAGTGGGGATCTCGATCCCCGCCGATTCAGACATTTCACAACCACCTCGCTGTCCAGTACCAACCTTACGTGGATCGAGTGACGTGGGGATACTTTCTTCAGGGTAAGAAGTACTGCCATAGCTTCTAGAAAGTTTATGTGAAAGGTCCCAAATAGCTTGGACCAGATCCCTTGCACTTTTTTCCGATGGGAGTGACCCCCCCACCCTACCTTTGAGGCGTCTGTGTGGATTGTCACTGACGGGGGGGGTGGCTGAAGAGGTAGAGACCTCTTTAGACGACTGGCTTGAGACCACGGTCTGAGAAGAGAACGTAGTCGAAGTGGGACCGGTCTCTTCAAGTCCCTTCGCTCTTTCGATGCAAAGGTTCTCCATACTCCCGCTGCATCTTTTAACTGTGCTCTTAGCACTGGGTCTGTTACTGATGCAAACTGAAGAGAGCCCAAAACCCTCTCTTGTTCGCGTCTTGATATCCTCTCGGAACCTAGAAGTCTCCTGACAGACCCCGCTATTTCCTTCCTCTTTGACATCGGGATGGAAAGACGGTGTGACACTAGATCCCAGTGAATTCCCAACCACTGGAACCTCTGAGCTGGAGAAAGACGAGACTTCTTTCTGTTGATCATGAAGCCTAGATATTTCAGGAACTGAATCACTTGTAGGGAAGCTTGCAAGCATTCTGCTCTGGATGCTGCCCACACCAACCAATCGTCCAGGTAGGCTACTACCTGGAACCCTTTTAGGCGTAACTGTTTGAGAGCTGCGCTCGCAAGCTTCGTAAAGATCCTTGGGGCTATGTTTAGTCCGAAGGGCATCGCCCTGAAAGCGTAAAGTTTTTGTTGTAGCTTGAATCCTAGGTAGGGGGAGAGACGACGACTTATTGGAACGTGCCAATATGCGTCTGACAAATCGATGGAGACGGTATATGCCCTCTTGGGCAGTAAGGCCCTTATGTGTTGTAACGTTAACATCTTGAACTTGTGGTTCACTATGAACTTGTTGAGTGGTGACAAGTCCAGAATGACTCTGAGTTTCCCCGAGTCTTTCTTGGGAACACAAAACAGCCTCCCTTGGAACTTGATGGACTTTACCCTCCTGATCACCTTTTTCTCCAACAGATCTTGGATGTACTCCTCCAAAACGGGGGTGGAGTGTTGGAAAAATTGAGGGCACTGGGGCGGAGTACTGAACCAACTCCAACCCAGTCCATTTTTGAGAAGGCTGTGGGCCCAGGGATCGAAGGTCCAGCGATCCCGGAAATACTGAAGTCTCCCACCTACCGGCGACACTTCACTTTGACTGCCCTGCAGTCTTGCCTCCCTGGCCGCGACCACCTCTGAATCCTCGTCCCCTAGAGGGGCGTCTTGATGACCCTCTAGCTGCTCCTCTGGGTCTTGCACGAAACGTGGTCGACTGTCCCTCGAACACGGGATTGAATGCCGGGGAAGCTGATGACATGGCTTGGGGAACCCATTGGAAGGTGGTCGGGGTCTGGGCTACCAGTTGTGGAACCGGAGGCAAAGCTGGCTGCTGCTGCTGTTGTCTTTGCGGTTTGAAGGACTTGGCTGGACGGGAGGAAAACCTTGACTTCTTCGCCTTTCCTTTCGGCTGAGGGCCCTCATCCGGAGAAGACTTCCTCTTAAGGGACAGGCCCCACTTCAGGAGAAGATTGCGGTTCTCAGTGGCTGCCTTGTCCACGATCTCTTTGACCACGTCCTTGGGAAAGAGATCTTTACCCCAGATGCTGGATGAAATTAGCCTCTTGAGTTCATGCCTCACTGTGGCCGAGGCGAACACAAACTCCCTACAGGCCCTCCTTGCTTTAACAAAGCAATAGAGGTCCTTGGTTACTGTGGCCAGATGGATTTTGGCCATAACCATGAACATCTCTGGCATCTTGGGGTCGCTAGCCATCGTCTCCATGTTGGTCTGGAGAGACATCGAGGCTGCCAGGCGCTCCTTTGTGTCCAATTCCCTCCGTAGAAGGAATTCCGACAACTTGGGAAGGTTTTCGCCGAACTGCTGACCTGCAATGTCGGCGTCCAGCTTCCCAACCGAGAAGGTAAGGTGCACCTCCTTCCAGTCCTTATTGTCCATTGGCAATGCCAACGATAGAGGTTTACATTCCTCCAAAGACGGACACGGCTTGCCAGCTTCAACCGCCTTCATGACGGCCGCAAACCCCTTTTGCATAAAGGGGAAGGCCCTAGCCGGGGAGGATACAAAGGAGGGGTGCTTCTTACTCAAAGCGGCAACTTTTGAGTTTGAGAACCCCCTCTCCTTTAAAGCAGCTGTTAAAGTGGCTTGAGCCTTGGAGTGATCCAGGATAATCACCTCCTTTGGTTCCGTCTCCTCCTTCGAAGCCGGCTCCTTCTTCAAACGGACATAGCAGTCCGGGTAGGCCCCTCTACTGGGCCAGAATTCCACCTCCTCAAGGGGAACTGAGCCCAGTTTCTCCGACATGACGATCTTCCCAATCGTCATCGGCATGTGCTCGGCATATCTCCACGGGTTGGCATCCGAGCACAGAGGAAGGTCCTTAACGTTGAGCTTCTTTGGAGGTCCACGTGATGCTGTGATCTTCTGCATCTGGAGCTCCAAAGTAGCGGCCTTCTGATTATTCTCCCTCTGCATCTGTTGGATCATACCAACGATGGAAGAGAGAGCCTGTCCAAGCTCTGCTGGAAGAGCGGACGAGGTAGAGGGGATAGGTTCAGAGACCTGAACCGGCACGTCTGATGATACAGGAACCTCTTCCTCCACGGCAATAGGATCTCGATCCTCCTCCTCGCCCTCTGCGAGGAGATCCTGCTCCGCACGATCGGACAAGTCGGACATCTTGTCGTCCAACTGGATGTCCTGCATGGCGTCAGCGACATCCTCCTCCACTGGAATCTGGATCAGAGGGATCTCCGGCCGAGGCTGGGGAACAACAGCATCAGGGGAAGCCTTGGGAAAAAGGTATGCCCTCATCTTCTCGTTAGGAAGATAAGGTCCAGTGGTGTTTTTCTGAAAACCCCTTACCCATAAGCGAAGCCTCTCCCTCGCTGCATCTCTTGACTCCGCCGACCTAGGGGATTCAAAAGCCTCTGATAGCAGGTTAGTACATACAGCACATACCTGCGGGTCCCAGTAACGATGGTCATCATTGGAGGCTGCACAAGCCGCGTGCCTCCTACACGAGGCATGTCCGCAAAAGTTCTTACTGCGGACATTGCAGAAGACACTATCACACTTCGGATGCTCCTCCTGTAAAAGAAGAAAAATTTCCATGAATATCAAGTGAATTTCAATTCACATGTAACAAATGAGTATTCAACAAGAATAAGGGAAAGACACCTACTTGTGAAACCCACACAAACACCTGTGGAAGCCCACCAGCCAAGTCACATAGTTAGTCTTTACTAGAATAACCAGAGAACATATTTCCAAAGGAAATTAGGTGTAGCTCACACCTAAGGTAAAATATTACCATTCCGGCCAGGGATAAAAGAATTATCTTTTATCCTTGTAAGGCAACACCAAGTGATTGTACCAGTAACAAAAGTAAGATAGAAAAGACAGTGTTGTAACCTACTACATCATGAACTCCCTTGGTTGAATATACCACCAAGAGAGGACTGATACAGTACCTGAGGGTGGTGTGCCAGCCGGCTATTGCCGGTCAGCACCCCCCCCCCCCCCCCCGTTTTTCGAAAGGTAGATCTCAAGTACACAACATCAGATCACCCTTATTGGGGAGAACTCCAGATCCCATGCCTGAACCGGCCGGCAGTGGTTGCCGGACCGCAGCCACCCGGTTTGCACTGCGTTGCCGGCCATCATTCTTAGTGGCCGGCTGACTGGGCAGTGTCGCAGGCCGGCCGGCAGCAGTAAACAAACCCTGCCGGCTGGCCCCCCACACTAGGCAGCGCTCGGCTGCCGGCCCCACTTGTAGTGGCCGGCAGATGAGCAAGAGACCGGCCGGCAAAGGTATACACCCAACGCCGACCGACAGCAAGAGAACTGGAGAACACCCCTCCCCACCGACGGCCGGCCTGTAGGCCGGCAGACGGCAAGGACAACACATACTAAGACAATAGAATGAGTGCCGGGTTAAGAGACTATGAGTCTCTGAGCCCGGCACCCGAAAGAGTGCCGAAAGGAAGGGGAGACACTAAGTCAAGCTTCCTAACCGCTGCATACTGAATCTACAGACGGCAGCGATGGAGGGACCAAGAAAGGACCGGGCAGCACTCGAAATAATGGTCTCTGCCGGTCGGCACACTCTGCCGGCCGACAGGAGACCACGTCAGTTCTTCATCCCAACCTAGGCTAGGCAAGGATGCAGACGACTGACACAAGGAACGGAAAAAAGAAGGGAAGGACAGAGGGTCCTATCCAACCTTACCTTGGTTAAGGGTCATTCCCAACTAAGACAGTTCATCTCAGTTAGAGAAAGACCCGAGAGGGAGGCCGGCACTACTGGCTGCCTCCCATGAACCACGGCAAGGAAGGAATTGCCCTTCCAGAAAAGGGAACATATCCCGAGACCGGAACGGCAATAGGACAGTCTGAAGAGTCACCGAGTAAAGGGATCACTACTGGAACCCAACAAGGTGGACCAAGGGGATAACCCTTAATGCCCGAGTCAATCAGCAAGGGAGACTCTGCCCCATGCCAGACAAACCGGGCTCAGACTAAACACTGTTGTACTGTCCCCCTCTGAACCAATTCAGTTGGAACGGGAAGGTACAGTACTACTCCAGCATAGATATATTTGAAGATTAATTCAAATAAACCAACAGAGTTAAGCCTAAGGCTTAAACAGAGGGAAAGGGTTTGCCCCTTCCCCGAAGAGAAGGGAGCAAACGGGGAACAGATAATATTATAATGACCTAAGACAACCTAGCCTAGGCACTAAGAGAATCGATTACCTAATTCACCGAAACTCACACCAATACTATCTTGGAAGGTACTCGAAAAGGACTTATATGTATAACGTTGCCTAACGCTTAAAGCAATAAATTCACATTTGGAAGACTAATTATCATGCAGGAAGTACATAGGCCAACAGCTAGCCTACGAAGACTAGTGTTGGCAGCCTTGGCAAAACTTCGCCAGGCACACTACTATCGCATCATAACAGAATTCCTAAATAAGCTAAGTAGCTAATATTTAAGCGCAAAGGGGCTGGGAACGTCGCTCTTGCTAACAAATAAATCCTATTCTAGCGAGCGACAGCATCCATGATGCCTCCAGCAGGCAACAGCTCTTGTATCAAAGATAACTCTTTTAATTACTTTAATTTTAACCAAGAGCCTACATTTATACATAAAAGAAAAAGTACTCAACTTATCCGAGGCAGAAGAAGTTGGAGAAAGCATTATTAAGCGAGAAAATTCCAAGATTGGGTAGAAAACAGGGAAAACACACCGAGTCGTAGAGCTACGCAAAAAGGAATACAGATGGCGCCGTGAGCGGCGCAGGGCACGCTTTCGAAACGGGGAGGAGAGATGCCTTATGAACGGCTCCCCCCTTTCTTATCGCTTTCGTTTTCTTGCCATTTGACCCCTACGAAGTGTTAACTCTATTCGGGGTATAGATTGCTATGAGGCGTGTCAAGAATACGTCCACTGATATTTACGATATCCCTAAGGTCTTTTTAGGGATACTCGCTCCAGGAGTTAGAATTCTGGGTACCTGAAGGTAAATTCTCTGGGAATATCGCCGTAGTTGTAATATACCCTAGGAAGCTGCCTTTAAGGAACTTCCATCAGGACGACATGGCTTGAGCCCAAAAATATGGATAAATATCCATACAACATTGTGTTCAAATAGAAATAAATTTCTACTCAGTACTTGGGATCGAACACTAGCCCCTTCTAATGAAAAGCCAGCTCGAAACCAACCATGCCATGAGAGGCCATTTACTGTTCTTTGAGACTGGTCAGTGAACAGATGAATCAATAGAAATAAATAACATTAATTATGTGTGACTAATATGATTTTCAAAATTGTTAGCTAGAGCTACAAACTAATATACTAAAATCCAGTAACCACTTAACATGTAACTATAAACCTCATCGGTAAAATAATGTTAACCCCGGTTCTGAACGTCTGAGTGATCTCTGTTGCCACCGGAGATCCGGTGACAAAGGTCCGTCATAGTGAAAACGTGAACATCAGCGGTAAGATAATATTAACCTCAATGCTGAACGTCTGTGTGATATCCGGTTAAGCCGGAGATTCGATGAAAAAGGACCGTAATAATGAAATTGTGATTATTCATGAAAAAGGGTTCGTGTGCATAAGGCCGAAGCCGGAGTCTGAATGCCGGATTTCACCGTTGCACTCCAAATATCTGGCTAGTTCCCAACCCAATGAGTATTTTGAGGATCAATATCTGCACCTCTCTGAGCTGCAAATTTCATAAAGTCCATAAAATTAGGGCACTCTGAATTTTTGAGGAAGCTAACACATTGCGAGTTTGTACTACTTGTGTTAGTATTGGATTGGGTATCTGTTGAGGGTGGAGACCCAGTTCCACCAGCAGGGGAAACCAATTACTCTTGGGCCAGTTGGGGGCTACTAAAGCGACCTGGCCTTTGAAAGTCCTGAGTTTGTCTAACACTTTCATCAACAGATTTATTGGTGGGAATAAGTAAATTTTCTCCCAAGTGTTCCAGTCCAATGACATTGCGTCTGTGGAGTAAGCCCGAGGGTCCAGGTTGGGGGCTACATAACACTCTAGTTTGTGGTTGGACTCTGTTGCAAACAGGTCTATCTGAAGACCCGGAACCTGAGATAGAATCCTTTTGAATGATTTTAGGTCCAGTGACCACTCCGACTCCAGTGGAGTTGTCCTCGAAAGTGCGTCCGCCACTACATTCCGTACTCCCGCTAGATGGACTGCTGACAGATGCCACTGGTTCAATGCTGCCATGGAAAATATTGCTAACATCACATGGTTTATGTGGCCTGACTTGGAGCCTCCTCTGTTTATGCAGTGGACTATGACTTCGCTGTCTAGAACCAATCTTATATGTTGGTTCTTAGCTGGAGCCAGTCGTTTTAGAGTTAGAAATACCGCCATGGCCTCTAAGACATTGATATGAAGTTGGCAGAATACTGTCGACCATAGTCCTTGGACCTTCCTGTACTGGGAGTATCCCCCCCAGCCTGTTAAGGAGGCGTCTGTGTGAATGACGAGTCTTGGAGGCGGATATTGTAAGGGAACGGATTTTGCCAGATTTCTGACCTTTGTCCATGGCTGAAGTCTTTTCCTCAGAATTGGCGGAAGTCGAGCTCTTTTGTCTTTATATTTCTCGTTTTCCCTGGAGCGCCATACTCGGTTTACATCCTTCAGTCTGACCTTCAGTACAATATCTGTTACCGAGGCAAACTGCAGGGCACCCAGGATTCTCTCTTGATTTCTCTTGGACGTCAATTTGTCCTTGAGAAAACGTTTTGTGTTCTTTGCTATTTCTGTCCTCTTGGCTGTTGGGAGACGTAACGTGTGGGAACGTAGATCCCATTGTAATCCCAGCCATTGAAACTTGGTCTTTGGGACTAGGCAAGATTTCTCGAAGTTGATCTGGAACCCCAACTGTTGTAGGAATTTTATTACTCTAGTTTGTTGCCGTGAGGCAGTTCTCGATCTGACCAAATGAGCCAGTCGTCTAGGTAAGCTACAATTTGAATTCCTTGGGTTCGTAATTCTTGGATTACCGTCTCTGCAAGTTTGGTGAATATCCTGGGTGCTATGTTGAGTCCGAATGGCATTACTTTGAATGCATAAGCTTGGTTGCCGAGTTTGAAGCCTAGAAACGGACGAAAATGCCTTGCTATCGGAACGTGATAGTTGGCATCTGTAAGATCTATAGAGGTGGTGACGGCCCCACGGGGAAGTAAGGTCCGCACCTGAGAGACGGTTAGCATGTGGAACTTGTCGCATCGAATGTAAGAATTCAGATAAGACAGGTCCAAGATTACTCTTCGCTTGTCTGAGTCTTTCTTTGGCACGCTGAACAAGCGACCTTGAAATTTCAAGTGATTTATCTCTTTGATTGCGTTCTTTTGCAATAGATCGTCTGCATATAAGGCTAGCTCCTTCGTTGGAAGTTGATGGAAACTGGTTGGTGGAGGGGGCCCTTCTATCCAACTCCACCCCAGACCTTTGGAAATTATGCTGAAGGCCCAATTGCTGAACTTCCAACGGTTCTGAAAGATGTAGAGTCTTCCCCCTACCTGAGGATTCTCAATGGTTCGCTGCGGATTTGCCTCCTCGGCCTCGGGAGAAGGTCCTTCCGCCACCTCTGTTGCGAAAAGTTCCTCTCGCACCCGAGCCTCTGGCGCGTTGGTAACCTTGGAACGCACCTTGGGTTTCATAGTTAGGGTTAAAGGCAGGGAAAGTAGCATATGAGGTAGTTGCTACCTGAGACTGGGGGACCAACACATACTGCTGTTGGGGTTGTCCCTTTGAAGTGGAGGGTTGACTCCCCTGTGATACCGGGATGGTTTGGACTATTTGAAGTGGCTGTCGGTTTTGGGAGGATTGAAAAGGCCTTAACCTCTTCCTACCCCGAGATTGGTTGCTGGCTGGTTCGAACTTACGTTTGGGGACTAAGCCCCACCGAACCTTGAGGCTCTGGTTGACCCTGGCAGCCTCGCTGAGGACGTTATTAATGAGATCCTCCGAGAATAAGTCGGGACCCCAGATCGGGACTTTGATGAGCTTGTTAGGCTCATGTCTGATGGTGGCCTCAGACAAGACGTGTCTACGGCAACGACGTCTTGCTGCAAGGAAGTCGGAGGCATCAGACAGCAAGGTCTGAAGCAAGGATTTTGTCAGAACCTTAAAAAGGGGTTCCTCCTCGTACATTAAAGAGGTCATTTCAGCCATTGTAGCTCAGTTAATTAATCTACTTAGTCGGGTCCGGGTTTCGAACTCGAGGCGGATTAAGGAGTCCGGAAGCCTGGGAAGACGTTCGCTAAACTGTGTGGAAGCACAGTCAGCACTTAGCTTGCCCGCCGTGAACGTGGCTGGGGCGTTAAGCCAGCACTCGTGATCTCCCGGGAACAGGAGGGAAGTCAGGTCCATTTCCCGCAGTTTGGGTAACGGCTTGTCCTCGTTGATAGCTTGATGGGCGAGGTCCATCATCTTGGTGACACACGGAGTGGGGGTTTGCTTGTCTACCACGAACATCGTGTAGGAGCTTTTATGTGGTGTGAGCATGGTATTCACACACTCCCACTCGTTCAGGGTCCGAACCCAGGTAGACTGAGCTTGTTCCTTCGGATAGATCACCGTTTCCTTGGGAACTTTATCCAGTCTTACAAGAGCCTCCTCGGTTAGACGAGCAAAACCGGGGAAGGGGAACTGGAGACCCGACGGGTAGAATTCGAAGTCCTCAATAGGCCGGGTGCCACATCCCTCGATGGTCAGCATGCCATCTTTGAAAGGGGAGTGCAAGGCCATTCTCCACGGGTTGCTCTTGACAAACTCCGGGAGCTTAGAGGCATCCGGGATGACATACTGTTGTTGTTGCGGCAGTCCCGAACGCATGAGGCTCTCAACGAAACTCTCTTGGTGTTGTACCCTCTCAGTGAGGGACGTCATCAGGGAACCGATCTGATCCAGTAATTTGCTGGAAAAGGCGTCCGGGTCGAAAGAAGCCTCCGGGGTCTTGGTTTTGGAGCCTGTCTTCGCCCTCGACCCAAGAGAGGAAGAAGATGCAACAGCTGAGTCTTTAGGGACTCTGGAAGACGAAGTCTTGGTTGACTTAGGAGATTTGGAAGACTTGCGGGTCTTCAGTAAGGGTCTACGTGAAGACTTAATTTTAGGGGCAACAGGACGTTGCCTGATATCAGCCACGTGCTTCCCCGAGAACCCCTGAAAAGAAGAATTAGCGAAAGAGGTAGAAAAAGACGGACTAAGGTGAGGAATCTTAGCCCGGGACCCACCTGCCTCACCTACCTCCCTACCTAGCTCTGGCTCGTCGAGAGACATGGGTTCGATGTCGAGGTTGATAGCCGCGACGTCCTCCACGATTGCTTCCCCCATCACTTCGTGGTCCTCAGACAGGAGCAGAGCTTCATTGATGTTAGCGATGATAGGGTCCGCCACGTCCTTGGGGACCGCAGCCGAGGTCTTGGCGTTGGGGTATATCAAGGTACACATTTCCTCGAACAAGACGTATGGTTTCTTGGCCTTGACATTGCGAGCGAACCCACCGACCCAGACCTTAAGGGTCGCCAAGGCAGAGGCCTTAGAAGATTGAGAGCTCTGAAAGAAAATAAACCGTTACTAATAACAAAGAGACTTCGTCGAAGGAATTGTAAAAAACATGAAGGCCGAGATTAAAAGTTTAAATTCGGTCAGAGATTACAATGGAAATAACAAAGAAAATCCAGAGATTAAATCCGAAGTAAATCTAGATAGTAACAACAGGGACACCTACCGAATCTGAGGTAAGGGTGGAGACCAGCCCGTAGCAGACCACGCAGTTGTCTGGATGCCAGACGATCAGGTCGTCCACCTGGACAGCACAGTGAGCATGCGACCTGCAAACATCGTGGCCGCACGCTTGCTGGAGTACGGCCGCACAGGCTGTCATCTGACAGCGGACCACTGTAATAATAAAGATACATAAGTATCCCAAGGGGAACCCGGGTGCTCCGGGTACTAAAATTAAACCGGTATAAAACCGGGATAGAGACTAAGAATAACATTCCGAACCGGTATAATAATCGGGGTAGAAAAAACTCAGCATAGGCAATAATGAAAAGTTAAAACAAATCTGTATTTAGTTATGATCATTCAATAAGAGTATTGTCAAGAATGTGGGGAGATATACTATCCCGTCGGTTCCTGGGAAGTATAGAATAAATTATAATAATACTGAGATTTTTATACCGTTGGCTCCGGGAAGACAACTGAGGTGGACCCGGGGGTCACAACCAGCCTACCGGGGTAGGCGAGTCGAAAAGGGAGGGAGGGGGGGAGCCAAAGACTCCCTGCCAGCCACAAGGACCTTAACGAACAGAGACAATAACGTAATAATAAAACTCAGTAAATAAAAACTCTAACGTGATTCCCCGCTAATGAAAAAGGACTGCTAACATAGAGGCCCCGTAGGGTACGGTACGTAACGGAGGAAATCACGCTGAATAACCCAATACACAGCCGAGATCTCCCCAGCCGACCGATGGCCAATCAGAGCGGCGGAGGAAAAATGGCAACGACAAGGCAAGAAAATGATCGTACTAGACTAAAACCTCGATAGTTGTTCTCGGCTCCGACTAGGGGAAGGAGTCAGTAGGTATCCCGGGAGAGGAATGGGAGGGGGGGGGGAGGCTGGGGAACGAGAGGACTCGACCCGTAAAGCAAAACAGCCGACTCCAAAAGTCTCTGAGAGACGTGAGGTATCCCCGGAGGGGGATGAGGGTATGGGGTGCCATACACCGATAGGGGGAGAGGTAGGAGGCAACGAGAACTAGCCAATAGGGGAGCTCGAGGCGATCACGTGGGACCGAGGGAGGACAGGAGTACCAACCTGACAGATGGAACCACGAAATAACAAAACGGAATGATCATATACGGATAATGAAATGTAAAATAATGTAACAAATCGAACTAGGTTATAAGGCATGCGCAAGCTAAAATAAAATAGTAAGAGAGGGACGCAGGGGAATGGCAGGAAAAAAGAAAAACAAGCCAAGCTGGACAGGGGGGCCAACATAACTTCTAAATCGGGTAGATGCCGATCGGTAGGAAAACAAAACTAAAATGAAAACTGCCAAGCGAGATTCCCACTCGAACTAAAGTGTTAAACTTAACTAGGTGGTAATATGTAATAAAAACTAGATAAAAAACACCATAACACGGTATCAAAAAACCATCTAGGAACGCGCCTCGAAGGCAAGCAAGCAAGCCAACCTAAGTTCAAAAGCTATGATATGTAGCATAATATCATAATAGCAAAGTGTTAATCGGTAAGAACTCCAGTGTAACAGGTTCAAAACGAAAAACAATTAGTATAGAAGACTAATTGCAAGGCGTTAAGAACGAGTGAAGGAGGTAGCAAGCCAACATGGCTGCCGCGGAGCGGGGCCATCGAATGGGGAAAAAACAAAAACTCTAATAAAAGTGAAAATAAGGGCAATGCTACCTCCAAAAGCTCAAAACTCACAGATCTAGTACTTAACTTAGATGGGGAGACATGGACATCCGACATCTTGCACTAGAGCGGAGAAAAAACGCCGAAAAAACACAGCCAAAATTCACAACAACGGAGAGCGATGATGCTATGAAAAGGAGTGACGTCATTGGCGTGGGTCGAGATGGTGGTAGTAGCTTTCAGTGGTGGGTGTTGAACAGCACCTCGCTGTAATGGGGATATTGAGGAGGAGATATCCAAATGGCGCTAGACCTCTGGTTGTGATTTATCACGCCCCAGTATTATACCGACACCTTATAGGTGAGCGAGCTGGGTTCAACCCTGGCATATTCCTATGCAACTTTTTTCTCTGGTAATTCATAGCAGTTATATACCTTAGAAATGATGCAAAAGGAGCATTTCACCGAGCGGCACAGGCGGAGCCAGAAATTTATTGTCATTGTTGCAATCCAAGCTAATATCCTGGTTAGAAAAGCCAAATGGCAAAAGCACAAGGGCTCCAATACAGAAAGCAGCTATACAGGAAGAATTAAATGCAAAAATTAAATAGACTATAAGAGGAGAAAACAGAATGCAGTAATACAAAATAGAATATAAAGTGAGATTCCTAAGATTCCATCTAACAAAAAATTATTTGCATATAATTTCAATTTCTGAAGCTTGTCATTTAAACTGCACAACCTAGAGTAAAGAGCAGAATCGGTATTAAGAAAGATTAAAGCGAGAAGGGCAGAAAAAACAATCTAAAATCAAATTGGGCTAAACAATGCAGGAAGGAAAGCAATGGAAAAAGTAACCAGGAGACAATTTTTGTGGATGAGGATAAGCTTTGTGTTGGACAAAAGTGTGCCTGATGATGTCACAAAAGATGCTCAGGAATATATATTAGGAGAGAATTAAGAGATATTTTTCATATCCTTAATGCTCAAGAGCAAATTGGAAAGATTAAGAGGTAGATTGCTATGTTATGGTGGAAGGACAAACCTTGAGAGTTATAACATTTTTGTTACTTTGTTGACACACCGGATTGTAAAGCGGTGATTGAGAGGGTAATGGGGAAAAATTTAGCAACACCTTTGATGACTCCCTGTTGACCCAGCACTGTGATGCAGGGGTGGCATGAACAGGACAATATGGTGGTGCGTCAGGGTGGACATTAACCTTAAGGTATACATGTGCAGTCATATCTGAACATGAGTGTGAGTGTGAACAACCTATAGTTTTTTCTGCCTGCACTGGCAACATGAACAAATATTTCATCTCAATCGATATTATGCCACATAGACTTGTGTAGCTATACCCAAAGGTCAACGGCTGGCTTTAGGATTTCCTATCTTGGAAGATCCTATAGTGGAGTTGTGGTCATCGGTGTGCCTCATTTAGTGCACTATAGGCATTATATAGGGCCTTTGCAACGTTTCTTCGACCCCTTGCTATGTACTTGATTTATATCCTTTAACTTTAACCTTCATTCCTGCTTTATTTCTTCAATATTACCATCCAACCTCTTTTTAACTTTTATTCCTGATAACTATAAGGCTTCCCTCCCCCAGTTGTATTTGGACACTGAATAGCAGCACAGGCCCCAGTGCTAAGCTATATAGCCCAAATTCATAAATGTAACCCTATCATGGAGGGTCTTACTATATTGCGAAGGTCAATTTGCAGCATAAAAACTTTGGGTCTAACTATTCCAACTTTGGTTTATAATAATCCTGTTTGCATGAAAAAACATTTTCTGCCATTCAGGAGGGTTCTGGTAGCTGGGTTCTTTTTTTTAACATACTGTTTTTGAACTTGGTGTGGTGGTGGGATGTACTGGGGTCCCTACTAACTAGGAATATAAAATGATGGAAGGTACCAAGTTACCAACTATCTTCACTACTTTAAGTGCCCACACCACACGGGGTCGCTACGCCAGCCCCATTTGTTCATGTGTCCAGTAATGCAGATTTTTAAACATCTGACTTAGCCGGTGGATATATATATATATATATATAGCTTACGTCCCTGACGTCACGGCAGAAGATTCCAAACTCGCGGCAATCGTAGATTGGATAGCTAGGTGTACTACTAGCGCCACCACTCGCCAGGTATCTGGAACCATTCCAGGAATCCTCAGATCTTCCCTGCCGCCATTGCTGGCGACATCATTGGAACATTCGCTCGTCTTAACCTTCGATTTTTGCAGTATCTTTGGTGAAGTACTTGTTTTTTGGTTAATTGGCTTTCACTTGATTGGATTTACTTACGGATTTTCGTGAACTCTTTTGATTTAATGTGTTTTTGACCTTTGCTTGATTGATCTCTCTGGAATTTTACAAAATGGCTGACCCTTCCCCAGTTTATAGAAAGTGTGTGAAAAGCTGTAAAACCCGCCTTCCTAAAGCCTCTATCGATCCCCACTCTATTTGTACTAAATGTAGAGGTAAAGTTTGTTCTTTAATGGTGTTATCTGAAAGTGAGTGGCTCGATTTCGATCGATACACTCGTAAGTTAGAGAGAGATAGGTTTAGAAGAAGCTCTTCTCGATCTAGAGAATTTTCCTCTCCCCGTGTCCCTGAACCTATTCCTTTCCCTGTAGTGGTAGTTCATGAACCTCCTACTGTTACCGCTGAACCCTCACTTAAAGATATGATGAGTGCTATAGAAGCCCTTGGAGTGAGGGTTGAGTCGCTTGCTACGGACAGGAACCAACTTATGGCCGACGTAAATATGCTTAAGAGTGCCAGTGTTAGTGCCAAAAGTGGTATTAGTGCCAAAAGTGCGGGGAATATGTTCAGTGCTGTGGAGGTTGCGTCTGCTCGTGCCTATCGATCACTTAGCCTTAGACCTGTTTCAAGCTCCCCAACCGCTGGGAGAAGGAATGTCGAGCGGCGAAAGGGAACGAGAGGCGTAACCATACGAGCAGACGTACCCTCGAGTGTTGCTGCTGACGTTCCACGTAACACTCTCCCACACCATGGGAAAGGTGAGGTTAAGTTTACTTCATCTTCGGATGACACTTTGGTTAACAAAGAATATAATCGCAACTAGCGTCAAGTTTCAAGACCTCTTAAGAGGAAAATGATGTCAATTGATAGAAGTCATTTATCGCCTCAAAGGCCTGGCTGTAGTTATTGGAGCAGTCCAAAACGTTTGTCTTCTTCTGAAGAAGGCTCTCCTGCCAAACGTCCTCTTAAAACGTCTGTTTCGGACAAGCTTCCAGCGATTGCGATGCAAGTTCCTGGATCGGTTGTGTCGTCTGGATGTTCCAGACGTGATACGGGTGAGCAAGAAGACGATTTTATCGCTGACGTTTCGGTCATAACTTCACCTCAAGTTGACCCTAAATTAAGTCTGTTACAAGACATGCAGCTTAAACTTTCGTCTATTATGCAGTCTTATCAACAAGTTCCTTAGCGTCTTGAAACTTTGCAAGCCGATCGTTGTAACTCGGTTAAGCTTGATCTTAAACGTCAAGCTTCGAAACGTGAAGCTGAACGTCAAGCTGACGTTTTGCCTGAGGATGTCGTTCGCCAAGCAGTCAAACGTGACGCCGAACGTCAGGATAGATGTGACGTCGATCGTCGCCCAAGTCAAGTTAGACGTGACGTCAAACTTCAAGCTGATCTTGATAACAATCGACAAGCTGATGTTGGATGTCAAGCTGGCGCACACGGCGTTCAACGTCTAGTTTGCGCAAAGACGTTATTCCAGCTGAAGTCTTATCGGAAGAAGAGGTTGATTTTCCTCTTTCTGCAGCTGAACCTTAAGAAGACTTATCGGAGGAAGAAGAGCCTAAGACTGCACAGCAGTCCCTAGACCTTAAGAAGATTATGAAAGTGTTCACGGAAGAATTTCCTTGTCACTTTGTGCCGGTTGCTCCACGCTCTCCCCCTTCAGAGTTCACCTTGGGAACAGCAACTCAAGCTCCTATTTTTACTAAGATGGTGCTTTCGAGGTTTTAAAAGAACATGTTTTAAAAGAACATGTTGGAAGCGAACCAAAGCCTTCACTATATGACTTGGGGGAAGAATAATAGGATGCTTGCTTTCATAGCACAGATCAGAGTACTCTAAACGACCTTTGATTCTCAAAAGACCTTCATTATCCAAAAAGGGGTCTAACTTATTCAAAGGGCTTCCCTTTTTAAGCTGTTTACCTTGAGTTAAAGCTACGATATCCTGAGGATATGCTTCCCTTTGCACACAATGAAACAATTTTGTCTTAGCCTTGGTTAACTCCTCATAAGTCAATGGACCAAAGTATTTGGTAGATTGAGGTTTACAATTCTTAATAAATCTCAAAGTCCAAGCCACAATATTGAGGGCTTTAGGAAATTTACTCCATCTGAAAAATTCAAAAACTTGGGGAAAAGGTTCTACTGCTAAGCAAGATACTACAATCTTATTACAAATTTCATCATCATTCAAAGACATCTCTACTTGCTCAGGCTGTAAAGTTAAGGTACCTTTAAGCCAAGGTGGACCAAAAAACCAAATATCAGAAAGAACAAGTCTTTCAGCAGCTATCCCTCTAGAGATGAGATCAGCAGGGTTTTCCTTACCTGGACAATGATACCAACAACTAGGAGAGGTTAACGTCTGAATTTCAGTAACTCTGTTTGGTATGAAGGTCTTCCATCGACTAGGATCTCCCTTAATCCAAGATAAAGCAACAGTCGAATCGGTCCAACAATAATAGGACACCTCCTCCGTAAGAAATAGTGCAGATTTAATAAATACTAATAAACGCACGCAAAGTAATGCACCTAACAACTCTAAACGAGGCAATGAATCTTTCTTGATAGGGGCTACCTTACCTCTACTCAAAACTAGAGAAACCTGAAATAGATCATCTCCCAGTGGAACTCTTATATACACACAGGCCCCAAAGCCCCTTTCAGATGCATCCCCAAAGGAATGAAGTCCTAAACCCTTTATGCCTTTCCACTGTAGGCTAGGAAAATAACTTCGCTGAATCTTCATAGGGTAAAGTTCCTTAAAACCCTTTAACCAATTTTGAAATTTCAAATTTAATCCTTTAGGCAATACTTCATCCCAGTTAAGCCCAAGTCTCCATATTATTATTATTATTATTATTATTATTATTATTACTATCCAAGCTACAACCTTAGTTGGAAAAGCAAGATGCTATAAGCCCAGGGGCTCCAACAGGGAAAAATAGCCCAGTGAGGAAAGGAAATAAGGAAATAAATAAATGAAGAGAACAAATTAACAATAAATCATTCTAAAAAAAGTAACAACGTCAAAACAGACATGTCATATATAAACTATTAACAACATAAAAAACAAATATGTCATAAATAAACTATAAAAAGACTCATATATCCTGAAAAAGAATTTTAGCAAGCATAACAAATGGACTAATTAAGCCAAGAGAGTCAAAGCACCTGGCTATGACACTTAGAACATTCCTCTTAGTAGATATCACTTCAAACAGATTCAATAATAAATTCATTAAATGTAAAACAATCTTCTTCAGAAAACCATTGCATACCAAGAATTTTCACAGATTCATCTCCCCCATTTAATTCAAATATCTCATGAAATTTCTCCCTTAAAGCTTTACTATTTGAATTCCACCTAGACAATGACATACCAGCTTCAGCCATAATCTTGCTCGCCTCATTAAACTTGAGACATGCTTCAGCATCACTGTCAGCACCTGACAACCAATCATCTACATACAAGTTATTATATAATTCATTTACAACTTTAGCATGGGGATAATTTTTCTAATGAGTTTTGATGGTAGCATTTAATAAAAATGGGCTGCTCTTATTACCAAAGGGAACACGAACAAATCTCATAATACGTACAGTACCATCACAATTCCATAAGAATCTGTGTACATCTTGGTCCTCTCTTCGAACCTTGATCTGCAGAAAAGCCTTAGTAATATCAGCCGTTAAGGCTACCTTCCTTCTTCTAAATCTTATCAATACTCCAACAAGATCAGGATTCAGAGAAGGTCCACATTCAAGACAGTCATTTAAGGAAATGCCATTATAACCCACTGCCGAGGCATCAGACACAGGCCTAACCTTAGTAGAATTGCTAATCTCACGCACAACAGGTCGGTGAGGTAAATAATATACAGGATAAGATGTAACCATTTCAGAGGAAGGAACTTCCTCAATAATACAATCTCTCTCATATTCTTTAAAAACCTCATCATATCTTCTCCTTAGATCAGGAAATTTTTCAAGTTTGACGTTTAAATTATCTAACCTTTTCCTGGCCGGTTTTTCACTATTTTGCAGCCTTTGTTTAGCAACATCAGTTTTCCAAGGTAAAGCTACCTCATACCTATCATCATTAAATTTTACAGTTTCAGAAAATGTACTCATTACATTACTTAATGCACTATCATTAGAAACAGCCTCTTTAGTACAAATACCCACAGATTCCAAATCCCAAAAGTTATTCAAAGCAGATTCAGATTCACAAAAGTTGGGAATTTACATTTCCTTTATCAAAGGATTCATTACAAGAACCAGATAAAATCCATCCAAATAAAGACTCTTGGGCAACTAAGTTTTCATACTGTACATATTTATCAGGTAACATGAACTTCCAATAAGCATCTAACCCTACTGAAATATCAACATTAACATGACGACTATTCATATAATCATCTGCTAACTGTAGAGAAGAAAAATGCTTAATTTTTACATCAGAGACACTAAGGCGGAACAAAGGTGCACAAATATCAGGTATTTCAGATGCAAGTAAGGAATGACTCTCCCCTTTAATATCAATCAAATTTAAATCATACATTACATCGATTCCCTTTAGAGGCTTTACCACCCCCAAATGATGAATATGATATACATTCATTCGTAACCCATCTAGGTTGGACTTTTTTCACAAATTTACAAGAAACATAAGATCTATCTGATCCAGTGTCAAAAAGTACAATAGTTTGGTACATGCCCTTCTTACCCCAAACCTTGACCTTTGCAGTCTGCAACACACTACAAGTTTGAGACAAAATATTATTATTTGGGTTAGATTCACAATGAGTCACACCACAATGAGTGACATTTTCGGTAGGATTAGTAACAGAGGAACCACTTGTGCCTGCAGCTTGTCCATTAGGATTACTCTCATTTGCATTAGATTTAGTGCCAGTACAACACAAAACATTATGCCTTCCTTTACATTTCACACATTTTGCTGAGCAACCCCTGGAAAAGTGCCCCTTTCCCAAACATCTAAAACACAACTTAGCAGACCTAATAGCCTCTTCCCGATCAGCCAGAGAGAGTTTCAAAATAGGATTACAATTTTCCATTTTGTAACCTTTATTACAAAACATACACTGAAACCTATGCCTATATAAGCGTACACCAACTTCGGAAGACGTTTGAAGGGCTGAGGCTGAACTCTGAAATTTACCTCTCTTTTTGGATTCAACGAAACGATCATCTGACTTTCCTGCATGAATATCCTTAAAGGTGTCTGACCGCTCTCGGCGCTCTTTTTCTCTCTGTAAAAATTTCAATAACCATGAGAGATCACTCTCATGCCCAGAACCTTCTCTGGACCATTCCAAGCGGATGTCACTGGGTAACCGAGATAAAATAACAGGTGTCATAAATACCCCATACTGTTTACCATCTACTCCTAAAGCCTCTAGGCTACGTACATGGGTTAAAAGTTCATCTTGCAATTTCCACAAGGACGATATGTGCTTGGAGCTACCAGGAGCAATCTTAGTAGGCAATGCAACACCTAACAAAGCCTGAATATGAGCAAAAATAATACGTTCTGGTTTACCAAACCTCTCCTTTAACATATTGCAAGCAATAGGATAATTGACACTAGTCTGGGATAATCCTTGAATCACTGCTCGTGCCTCTCCTTCCAACAGTGACTGTAAATAACAAAATTTACTTATGGTAGGAATATCACTGTCATCTACTAAGGCAACAAACCTATCCCAGAATGATTGCCATTCAGTTAAAACTCCACTGAATTTTGGCAACTCCAATTTAGGCAATCTTACATTAATGTTGCACGAAGAATCGACAGAAGCAGAACCGCTTTCACTAAGCCTAGGCTGACTTTCATCTTTAGCCATATCAACTAACCTTTGGGTAGCCTGTATCCTGGGAGCTCTTACCTCTCGCCGAAACTTATCTGCATACTCAATGTCCTCTTCTAAGTCCTTGGAATCGCAAATTTCCAATTCCAACATTAACTGCACATCATCGAAAGTGGCCAGACGTTTGTCAAATTCGTCAACGGCGTCTTGCAACTCCACTTTGGTCACGTTCTGGTCGTCCAGCAATACTTGCAAAGCGTTTGACGACCGAGTAGCCCATCCATGGGCTGCGGCGCGGCTCTTCCTTAATTTTCCTTCCTTCATTCTGCCTTACTACACAAAATTGGATTCAGCAACTATATCCAGAGAATCCCGGGTCTGGGCACCAAATATTCGCTCCACTCAAGACAACAACTCTGGGAGCGAACAAAGACAGAAGACATCCAGGCAGGAACAGAAAATTTGGGATGTAAACAAACCGCCATTAACAATGCTCACATTTATTTCGTTAAGTCAAATACAAAATTTCCCAGATAGCTCTTGGTAAATAAGTATCAGTTATTCAAACATAAATAATCATATTTTACACCCAAATTAATATAAGCAAAGAATGAAAAAATAAAGAAAATCATTTACAAACAAATTAATCAAATAGGAGGTTTACTCATATCCAACAGCCCTAAAGGTAGAGGGTCAAGTAGAGGTTCCTCTAGACGTCCCTCGAGAGGAAGAGGGGGTAGGGGAGGACGCGGTCAAGGAGGTAAGCCCTCCGGACACCAGAATCAATGAGATGCTTCCGGTAGGAGGAAGTGTCCGACTATTCTGGGATCGCTGGACCTTCGATCCCTGGGCCCACAGCCTAATCAAGAACGTACTAGGTTGGAGCTGGAAGACAGCTCCACCATCATGTCCTCAATTCTTCCAACACTCCACCCCTGTTCTGGAAGAATATACCCGAGAACTCTTGAGCAAACGGGTGATAAGGAGGGCAAAGTCCATCAAATTCCATGGAAGGCTGTTTTGTGTTCCCAAGAAGGACTCGGACAAACTCAGAGTCATTCTGGATTTGTCGCCACTTAGCAAGTTCATAGAAAACGACAAGTTCAGGATGCTGACCCTTCAACACATAAGGACCCTATTGCCCAAAAGGGCATACACAGTCTCCATAGACATGGCAGATGCCTACTGATACATTCTGATCATTCGCCAACTTTCCTCAAACCTAGGATTCAGGCTACAAAAAAGAAAGTACGCTTTCAGAGCCATGCCCTTCGGACTAAACATAGCCCCAAGGATCTTCACGAAGCTTGCAGATGCAGTCGTTCAACAACTACGCCTAGAATGTGTCCAGGTGATGACCTACCTGGACGATTGGCTGGTGTGGGCAGCATCCGAGACGAAATGCATGCAAACATCCAAGAAAGTGATCCAGTTCCTGGAACATCTGGGATTCAAGATCAGCACCAAAAAGTCTCGACTATCTCCAGCTCAGAAGTTTCAATGGCTAGGTATACATTGGAACTTAGTCACATCGCCTCTCCATTCCATTAAAAAAAGAGGAGAGAGATAGCGGGATCTGTCAAGAGACTACTAAAATCCGACAGGATATCAGACGCCAACAGGAGAGAGTGCTGGGCTCCCTTCAGTTTGCATCAGTGACAGACCCAGTGCTAAGAGCGCAGCTAAAAGATGCATCAGGAGTCTGGAGAAGATACGCATCAAACGCTCGAAGAGATCTAATAAGACCAATGCCGATCCGAACCTGAAGAGGTCAGTGCCTCTGCAACCGCCTCCACCCTCAGTCATCATCCACACGGACGCATCATTGGAAGGATGGGGAAGTCACTCTCATCAACAGAAAGTTCAGGGAACTTGGTTCTCTCTATTCAAGACCTCCACATCAACATTTTGGAGGCCGTGGCAGTCTTCCTCACTCTGAAGAAACTGTCCCCTCGCCCTTCAGTCCACATAAGACCGATTCTGGACAGCGAGGTGATAATGAGATGCCTGAATCGTCAAGGCTGGAGATCACCTCAACTCAACCAAGTAATGTTGGCCATCTTCCGCTTAGCGGAAAAAAAGAGATGGCACTTATCAGCAGTTCACATTCAAGGTTTCCGAAATGTGACGGCGGACGCTCTATCCAGACTAACACCGATAGAGTCAGAATGGTCCCTAGACGCAAGATCATTCTCCTTCATCTTACATCAAGTCCCGGAACTGCAGATCGACCTCTTCGCGATGAGCGACAACAGGAAACTTCCTCGGTATGTGGCCCCATACGAGGACCCTCTAGCGGAAGCAGTGGACGCCATGTCCCTCGACTGGAACAGATGGACCAGGATTTATCTGTTCCCTTCAACCAACCTGCTGATGAAGGTCCTCAACAAGCTGAGATCTTTTCAAGGAACAGCAGCCCTAGTGGCTCCCAAGTGGCCCCGGAGCAACTGGTTCCCTCTAGTATTGGAATTGCAGCTGAGGCTAATTCCTCTGCCGGACCTAGTTCTGACTCAACAAGTACAGAAGTCGACTGTCTTCGCTTCATTACAGAAAACCTAAGACCTTCATCTCATGATTTTCTCTCCTTAGCATTAACGAAAAGGTTTGGGATCTTGAAAGAAAGTATAGACTTCTTAGAGGAATATAAGTCTAAATCTACCAGAAGGCAATATGAGTCGTCTTGGAAGAAGTGGGTTGCTTTTGTCAAGGCAAGAAAACCAAAAGAAATCTCAACAGATTTCTGTTTATCTTTATTCATCTTCATGAACAAGGTTTAGCAGCCAACACGATAAGTACGTGTAAATCTGCCTTGACTAGACCCTTGCTTTACGCTTTCCAAGTAGACTTTTCTAATGAAATCTTTAACAAGATCCCTAAGGCCTGTGCTAGGCTTAGGCCTGCATCACCTCCAAAGCCCATTTCATGGTCCTTGGAAAAGGTACTACACTTTGCCTCGATATTGGACAACGAGAATTGCTCTCTGAAAGATTTGACTCAAAAAGTTATATTCATGTTTGCCCCAGCCTCAGGAGCTAGAGTTAGTGAAATAGTTGCCCTTTCTTGGGAAGAGGGGCCATATCCAGTTTACTGAAGTGGGAGAACTGAATCTCTCTCCTGACCCAACGTTTCTCGGCAAGAACGAGCTACCCACCAGGAGGTGGGGTCCCTGGAGATTCTGCCCTCTGAAGGAAGATGTCTCACTGTGTCCAGTGGAGTGTCTAAAGGTCTATCTTCGTAGAACTTCAGACTTCAGGGGAGGCCAGCTCTTTAAAGGAGAAACATCGGGCTCAAACTTATCCCTGAAACAACTAAGGGCGAAGATCACATACTTCATTCGCAGAGCGGATCCTGACAGTACACCTGCAGGTCATGATCCTAAGAAAATTGCTTCGTCGTTAAATTTTTTCCAACTCATGGATTTTGAGCATCTAAGCTCGTGTACTGGATGGCAGTCATCCAGAGTGCTTTTCAAGCAATACGCGAAGCAAGTGCAAGAATTAAAGAGATACGTTGTGGCGGCAGGTAGTATACTAAAACCTGTCGCTTAGTGCTGCGAGGAACAGTGAATTAATTGGGACTATAATTCAATAGGGTGTATATGTTGGCACATTACAGTGCAACATGGTAAGTGAAATGTCATCAAGGTGACATTATGGACTGTTCCAGTGTCTAAAAGTGAAGAAACATAGACTTAACACTAGTGCCGTGTGTTTTTACACGAGTGTAAATAGACAGACTTTCTCAGAAAAGTATTAGAAAATTATTGAATTTTCAAATGAGTGGCATGAACTTTTGTTTTCAGATAAAACAAGTATTTCTGATGTGGTCTGTATTTTCTAGGTTTATTAAATTTTATTCGCTTGCATTTTTTATGTTATTATGAAATGTATGCTGAATTACTATTTATTGATTACCAATAAAACGGATTTTGAGCGAAGCGAAAAATCTATCCTGGAGCGAATATCCCTTAGAATTTAAAAAGGGATATCGTGTAATATCAGAGGACGTATTCTTGACACGTCTCATAGCTATCTACACCCCTAATAGCGTTTTTGCTTCGAGGGGAAAAAGTGGCAAGAATATAGGAGAGTCGTTAAAAGGGCGACGCTCCTACTCTACTGTAAATAGTGCGCCAAATCGCCACCGCGCGGCGCCACCAAGCCATTCTTCGTAGCTTTGTAGGTGTTGCAGATACAGTACTGTACCATAGGGAGGGATTCATTATCCTTTTGTCAAAAAGAGGGTGGGTCCAACAGGACGACATGGCTACCTCACCCAAAAATAGATTTTTCGCTTCGCTCAAAATCCGTTCTTTGGGGTCAGGCCATGTCGTCCTTATGGAAGTTTACCAAGGCATTAATGTATCTGTGGATTTTCGATAGTGCCGTTCATTTCGAGATAAATTTTCCTTTTGGTCTTCTGGACCTAGAGACACTTGATGTTACCGTTATACATCATTCAACTGATTATAGAACATGTCAGTGCTTCCTGCCCCCTACAGGGAAGAGTCTGGGTAGACTCGAGGAAGAAACCCGAGGATTGTGAGTTCAAGGAACAATCTAGCAAACAGTTTGTATATTAGTGTCGTCATATACGTAAATCATAGTTTGTACTTAGATGGCATTAATCTGTGTAGGTTACTGACACCTCCCGAGTCTGGTTGTTAAAGAGACAGACAGGTTTATATAGGAAACCTTAATTCAGTAAGATAAACAGTTTAGTACAATCAGTTCTTACCTGTTTGCTTGGAACAGTAGTAACCTTAGATCCCAATATTTTCTTAAATATTAGTAGAATCAAAGATGCTCTTGACTTTATTCGTAATCTAGAATATTTGAGGCGAAAGAGACGCAAAGATTCCTTCTATTGTTTATTACAATAAAAATAGAAATCATGGTTGTAATCAATTACATTTTATGCTGAACAACTCTGCGTAAAGGCATAAATAGTAGTAACAGAAATATAATAAGTTTCTCCTGAAAAGGAAACACTAGCCACTCTATGGGAAATATGTATATTTCACTATGAATTCTGTTGTTACTAGGAACACTGTGCACTTGTGTTAGTCTATTATGCCTAATGTCACCTGTGTAGATAGAACAGTCTATAGTGTCATCACTAGACACAACACTCAACATGATAAACCTTGAGAATCTATCATGTACACCCTTCACTAAAAGTCCCGAATAGTGCACTGTTCTTCGCAGTAATCAAGTGGCAGGTTTCATTACACTGCCTGCCGCCACCACATGAAATTTTATTTCCTGTAATTGCTTCGCGTAGTGTTTTAAGAATACTCTGGATGACTTCCATCCAGTATAAGCCCGAAGGCTTTCAAACGACATTGTCTGAAAGAAACTCAGAGACGAGGCAACTTTCTTTGGATCATGACCTGCGGGTGTACTGTCTGGATCCGCTCTGCATATAAAATAGGTGAATTTCGCCCTTATCTGTTTCAAGGATAACGTTGAACCTGAAGTCTCTCCCCTGAAAAGCTGACCTCCCTTAAAGTCTGAAGTTCTACGAAGATAGACCTTTAGGCATTCCACTGGGCAGAGGGATGCTTCTTCCTTCAGAGGGCAGATTCTCCAGGGACCCCATCTCTTTAGTGGGCAGCTCGTTCTTGGCGAGAAACGTCGGGTCCGGAAAGAGGTTCAGTTCTCCGCAGTCTGTGAACTGAATGTGGCCATCATCCCTCGAGAGGACCACTATTTCACTAACTCTGGCTCCTGAGGCTAGTGCAAATAAGAATATCACCTTTTGAGTCAAGTCTTTCAGCGAGCAATCTTCATTGTTCAGAGTTGATGCTAAGTGAAGAACCTTATCCAAAGACCATGAACTGGGCTTTGGAGGGGCTGCGGGCCGAAGTTTAGCGCAGGCTTTAGGAATCTTGCTGAAGATTTCGTCTTGTTGACTTTGACTTGTATTCTTCTAAGAAGTTAATACTGTCCCTAGAAATTCCGAACCTTTTCTTGACTGCTAAGGCGAGAAAATCATGAGATGAAGGTTCTGGGTTTTCTGTGATGAAGCTGAGACAGTCAGTTTCTGCACTTGTTGAGTCAGAACTGGGTTCGGCAACGGGATCAGCTTCAGGCGTAGTTCCATTACCAGAGGGAACCAAACACTGTTGGGCCACTTGTGGGCCACTATTGCTGCTGTCCCTTGAAAGGATCTCAGTTTTTCGAGGACTTTCAGAAGAAGGTTGGTTGGAGGGAACAGGTAGATCCTGGACCATCTGTTCTAGTCTATGGACATTGCATCCATCGCTTCCGCTAGAGGATCCTCGTACGGGGCTACATACCGGGGTAGCTTCTTGTCGCTCGTTGCGAAGAGGTCTATCTGAAGTCCTAGGACTTTGCGTAAGATGAAAGAGAATGATCTTGCGTCTAGGGACCATTCTGACTCTATCAGGTTGACCCTGAATAGAGCGTCCGCTGTCACATTGCGGAACCCTTAAAGGTGGACTGCTGACAAGTGCCATCTTTTCTTTTCCGCTTGTCGGAGTATGGCCAGTATCACTTGATTTATTTGAGGCGATCTCGAGCCTTGTCGGTTTAGGCATCTCATTACAACTTCGCTGTCTAGAACCAGACGGATGTGGATTGAGCAGCGAAGTTTCAGTTTTTTCAGTGAGAAAAAAACTGCCATGGCTTCCAGAAAGTTGATGTGGAAGGTTTTGAAGAGGGGAGACCAGGTTCCTTGGACTTTCCGATGATGCGAGTGACCTCCCCACTCTTCTTTTGAGGCATCTGTGTGAACGGTGACTGACAGTGGAGGCAGTTGCAAGGGTACCTTCTTCTTTAGGTTCTTGGCCTCCGACCATGGCTTGAGTAGTGATTGCAGACGATTTGGTATCGGTCTTTTTAGATCTCTTCGAGTGTTTGATGCGTATTTTCTCCAAACTCCTGATGCATCTTTTAATTGTGCTCTCAATACTGGATCTGTCTCTGAGGCAAACTGGAGGGACCCCAACACTCTCCTGTTGCCTTCTTGATATCCTGGCGGATTGAAGGAGTCTTTTGTCAGATCCTGCTATCTCTTTCCTCTTCTTTGATGGAATGGAAAGGCAGTGTGACTCTTAAGTCCCAGTGGACGCCCAGCCATTGGAACTTTTGAGCTGGAGATAGTCGAGACTTTCCCAAGTTGATCTTGAATCCTAAGTGTTCCAGGAACTGGATCACTTCCTTGGAGGCTTGCATGCATTTTTCCTCGGATGCTGCCCACACCAGCCAGTCGTCCAGGTAGGCTACCACCTGAATTCCCTTTAGGCGTAGTTGATGAATGACTGCATTCGCAAGCTTGGTGAATACCCTTGGAGCTATGTTTAGACCGAAGGGCATGGCTCTGAAAACGTACTTTCTTTTCTGTAATTTGAACCCTAGGTAGGGGGAAACTTGACGGTTGATTAGAACGTGCCAGTACGCATCCGTCATGTCTACGGAGACTGTGTATGCCCGCTTGGGCAAAAGGGTCCTTATGTGTTGAAGCGTCAGCATTCTGAACTTGTAGTTCACTATGAACTTGTTGAGTGGTGATAAGTCCAGAATGACTGAGCTTTTCCGAGTCCTTCGGAACACAAAATAGCCTTCCTTGGAATTTGATGGACTTCGCCTTCCTTATAACTTTAGTTCAGGAGTTCCTGAACATATTCTTCCAGTATGGGGGTTGAGTCTTGGAAGAATTTAGGGAAGTTTGGTGGAGTTGTGTTCCAACTCCACCCTAGTCCGTTCTTGATTAGGCTGTGGGCCCAGGGATCGAAGGTCCAACGATCCCAGAAAAAGAGAAGTCTCCCTCCTACCGGTAGCATCTCACTTTGAGTGCTGGTTGGAGGACTTACCTCCTTGGCCACGTCCACCTTTGTTGTCCCTACCTCTGAAGGGGTGTCTAGAGGATCCTCAAAAGGAACCTCGAGACTTCGGCCTAGAGGTTGTTGACTGCCTTTCGAAGAGTGGGGTGAAATAGGCGATTGGGTCGCCATCGTTTGGGGCACCAGTTGAAAGGTGGTGGTTGGTTGTGCCACCGTCTGGGGCATCGTGGCCATGGGAAGCTGTTGCTGTTGCTACTTAGGCCGAGAGGGCACTCTTGGTCGTTTTATTTATTCTTCGGCTGGGGACCCTCATCAGCGGAAGATTTTCTTTTAGAGGACAAGCCCCACTTGGAGAGGAGATTCCTGTTCTCCGTTGCGGCTTTGTCCACGACCTCTTTGACCACTTCGCTTGGGAAGAGGTCTTTTCCCCAGATATTGGAGGCTATCAGCTTCCTTGGTTCGTGCCTCACCGCAGCCGAGGCGAACACGAACTCTCTTCAAGCCCTTCGGGCTTTAATAAAATTGTATAGATCTTTGGTGACTGTCGCCAAATGAGATTTGGCGAAGACCATGTACATATCTGGGGTGTCCGGAATGCTTGCCATTGTCTCTAGCCCAGTGTGCAGAGACATAGAGGCAGCAAGACGTTCTTTCGTCTCCTGTTACCTGCGCAGGAGTAAGTCTGACAACTTCGGGAGGTCTTCGCTGAACTGTTGTCCGGCAATATCTGCCTCCAGCTTCCTGACTGTGAAGGTGTTGTGGACATCCTTCCAGTCTGCATCGTCTGATGGAAAGGCGAGGGAAAAGGGTCTACACTCCTCAAGTGTAGGGCAAGGTTTCCCTGCCTCGACTGCCTTTAAGGCTGCCGTAAACCCTTTGTCCATAAAGGGGAAGGCACGTTTGGGGTCAGCAATAAAAGAAGGGTGTTTTTTGCTGAGAGCCGGCACCTTGGAGCTAGTAAAGGTCCTCTCCTTCAAGGTGGTTGTATATAAGACCTGGGCCTTAGAGAGTTCGAGAACAATGGTCTCCTTCGGCTCTGTCTCCTCTTTGGATGCAGGTTCCGTCCTAAGACGGACATAGCAATCCGGATAGGCCCCTTTGCTGGGCCAAAACTCAATTTCCTCTACTGGGACAGTGCCCAGTTTCTCCGAGAGGAAGATCTTCCCCCCTGACATTGGCATATGCTCTGCATACCTCCAAGGATTGACGTCAGAGAAAGTGGGGAGATCCTTGATGTTTAGCTTCTTCTGGGCTAAACACGTTGCAACCAGCTGATGCATTTCCGTCCGAAGAGAAGCTTCTTTCTTGGACGATTTCTTCTTTATGTCCTGCACCATGGACAACAGTGAGTGCAACGTATTCGTGATGGAATCTAACTGGGGGGGGCAGTGGAAGAAGTCGAAGGCACCGGCTTAGTCACCGAGGCTGATGACACCGAAATCGTTTTGGTTTTTTCGATTTCAGCTTCAGGAGGTATGTCATCCTCCTGATCCAGTTCCTCCAATAGGAGATTGTTCTCAGTCTCCTCTGAGACAACCGAGATGTTGTCCTCCAATTGGATGCCTTTCAAGGCGTCCGAAACAACAGATTCTATCGGAATCTGAACGAGGGGAATCTCAGGTTGAGCCTGGGGAATGATTGCAACCGCAGAAGCTCTGGGGAAAAGACAGTCCCTCATCCTTTCATTAGGAAGGTATGGGCCAGAGGTGTTCTTCTGAAAACCCCTGACCCATTTTCGCAGCGTCTTCCTTACTGCATCCCTTGACTCTGCAGACTTTTGATCATCAAAAGCCTCTTTTACCGGTTTAACACAAACGGCACATACCTGTGGGTCCCAGTACTTGAGAGCCCCTTTGGTGACTGCGCAGCGAGCATGGGCTCTGCACACGTCATGGCTGCAGAAGTTCTTACTGCGGACCTTACAAAAGTTGTTCTCACACTCGGGATGCTCTTCCTGTAAAGAAAGAAAAGCATATAAGTATTCGGTGAAATTCTCAGATTTCACCATCATATTTTTAATATTATATAGCTTGGATAGAGTAAGCTAGAAAATAGGAAAGACACTTACTTGTGTTTCCATTCCAGCCCATTGCTATGACCTCCTCCGATATTGAACACTAGATTCTTAACGAATTTAGGGGAAGATGATATCCTTTGATATAAAGTGTCTTCTTAACACAATCTTCTAGGTTCAATATTGGGGATTTTAATAATGGTTGATAACCATTAAATGGTAGAGAGAATCACTCTCATATGTGATGGTCTCACAATAGGCTGCCCATGAAGCACCTTGTAGGTTGGAAAAAAACTTTTGGGCTACAGTACTGACTGGCGGCGGCATGCCGCCAGTCCTGCCGGGCCTGCCGGCCTGTTCCAGGCTATTGAAGGCAGTTACTGTCTTCAGAGTAATGGGCGGCAGGTCGCCGGCAGCAGCTCTGCCGGCCGGCAGCCGAAGGATCCCACTATCAAGTAGGACCCGGCGGCAGCCAGTGGCAAAAGTCTAGACTTTGGGTGGCCGGCCGCCGGCCGACAACTTAGTTGCCGGCGGGCGGTCATAGTATGTCTACTGTCGTCAGGTCGTCGATCAGCGACACCCACGGCAAGTGGCGGCAGAGCAACTGCCGGCCGACAGACAACCAACATGGCCGCCGGCAGTTACTAGCTGCCGGCGGCCGGCCCTGTATAAGGGAAGGCAGAGAAAAAGAAAGAGGATGGAGGAAGGCAAAGGCCCAATTTTGCCGGCCTACATCCAGAATGAGGGTTCAAGTGGAAGGGGGAATTATATTCGGGCTTCCACCCAACCATATCCCATCCATATGGGATATGGAAGGCAGTCCAAGGGAGGACTGAAGAACACTCTAATGAATATGAGGGTACCTGCCGGCAGCCGGCTCAGCCGGCAGCAGGCAGGGAACCTCAGGCCAATTCTTCAGATTACCCATAGGGTCAAATGTAGAATGACGGCCAGGGAGAGTGATGGCTCAGCCAACACAAAAGAGACAGTGGGGAAGGGGTAAGGGTCCTATAAGTGAGGTAATACCTGAAGGTATTACCTAACCTGATGGATTCTGATCTCATATAAGATAACCTCAAGTAGGGGAAATCATTTCCCCAGGTTGGGTTAGTCAAGTGAGAAGGCGGCACACAGGACGCAGTCTCGCAAGAGAACAGAATCTCGTACTAGAGATCTTAGGTAGTGAAGAAATCATTTCTTCGGTCTAAGATCTACCAGCACAGGACTTTCTGCTAGACCATGGAAGGAGGAATTGTCATACAAAACCTCCAAGTAAGGTCTAGGGAGGTCTAGCCTTCTGAAAAGACAACCTAACCTGACTTGGGAAATCATTTCACCAAGACAGTAAGATGCTTAACACAGACATTCTACTCTGATGTCCCGTTCTAAGCTCAAAAACCGACTCAGTGGTTAAGAGAAAGAAACGGAACACCCCAGTAAAGATTTGCCAGAACTCAGTTCAAGGCAAAGCTAACTGAGGATAGCCTAGGCTAATCAGAGGGAAGGGGAATTGCTCTTAAATCTCACCAGGAGATTAGTATCGACTTAAAAGGTGTAGGAGGTGTCAGTCTCCCCTTAAAAGACAATACAAGAGCAATTGGGGACATGTATGAAAGTATACTAAAGCCCCTAGGCTAGTAGCCTAGGAGCAGTGAGAATCGTTCACCGAAACTCTCTCGTATACTATCTTGGAAAAGGAAAATTTTATGCAGTAATATCTTAATTGTATAAAATATTGCCTGAGCTTCAATAAAACTTTACCAGGAAGGTTATATCATGCATGAAGTGTGTAGGTGCCTAGGCTAGGAAGCCTAGCACTCGAGAGGCTCGAAATAAATAGCCAAAACTACGACAGCAATGACATAATATAAAAATCCCTAGCTAAAATTCTAAATAGCTAAAGTTATTAAAGCAATAATGCCGGGAAAATCGCTCTGGCTAACTAGATGTACAAGAAAGAACGACTGCGTCCATGACGCCATCCGGCTGGCAACAGCTCTTGTTATGTTAAATACGATCTCAATCGAAGAGTCAAACTGGCAAGAGCTTACATTTACACAATTCAAAGATATTACTTAACTTTCCAGAAGCATATGAGGCTGGTGAAGACATCATTGCGACTAATAAACTCCAAAATAGCGAGAGATAACACGGGATAACACCGGTCAACAAAGCTACTGCAAAAAGAAAGGCTTGGTAGCGCCGCTCGTTGGCGATTTGGCGCACTATTTACAGTACGGTAGGAGCATCACCCTTTTAACGACTCTCCTATATTCTTGCCACTTTTTCCCCTCGAAGCGAAAACGCTATTAGGGGTGTAGATAGCTTTGAGACGTGTCAAGAATACGTCCTCTGATATTATGCGATATCCCTTTTTAAATTTTAAGGGATATTCGCTGCAGGAGTTAGAATTCTGGATACCTTGGTAAACTCTCCGGGATATATCACTGTAGTCAAATATACCTAGGGAGCTACTAATGAAGGAACTTCCATCAGGACAACATGGCCTGAGCCCAAAAATGTCTAATTGTTTTTTGCATCTTATTTCACCCCCAAAAATATATAAATAAAGTTATGTATGAGCATTACTTTTTTATCCCTTATTATTCTGCATAACATTGAACAACTGTAGTAACTTTGTTCCTAAATGTATACAAACCTTTTTTGGGCTCAAGCCATGTCGTCCTGATGGGAAGGTTCCTTCAGTAGCTTCCTAGGGTATATTTAACTACAGTGGATATTCCCAGAGAATTAAACTAAAGGTTATCACAGAATTCTAACTTCCGGTGCGAGTACCCTAAAGGTTTCCCTCTAGGATATCGTATATCAACAGGGGACGCATGTATTAACACGCCACATAGCTATCTGCACCCCATATAGAGTTAACACTTCGATATGGAAAGGTGGCTGAGTAACTGAGGAGCCGTTCCAAAGTTACTCTCATCCGTGGCTACTATTGGTACTCGAGACGTAAACAAACGGGTGCCATTGCTAAATGACGTCACGTCCGTCTTCATCCTTTCGCCTGTAGCTCCTACGCTTTGTCGGATTTTTCCCAAGTGTCTTACTTATCTGCTTACATCGCCGTTATGTCTCAATCTTCAGCCTCGCCCTCTTCTGGAAAGTTGAGTACCAGATCCTAGTATTGTTTAAATAAGCTCTGGCCGTAAAGTAACTTCTACTTTTCATAATATTTGGTGTTTTGTGGCGGAGCTGTGCCAGAACCAGACGCGCCATTTACGGCGCCGCTGTTCATATTGCATACTTTATTTAGTTAGCCAGAACAGCCTTATCCGGTCCCTTAACTAATTAATATTATTAGTTATTTAGTCTTCATAGCTAGGAAGAAATTATATCGTGTGTTAGCGCTCGTTAGGCAACGGTCATTGGCCGACCCCATACTAGATCGCTAGCCTAGCCCCTAGGCTTGACAGCCTAGTACTCATATTACTGCATGATATAATAGTGTTCCTAAGTTAAGTTATGAAGATTTAGGCATTTTTAAACATACTAGTTACTGTGATGTAAGTGTTTTCGCCTTCGGGGACCATACAAGGGACTGTGTTGGTTCGTGTACCACACTCTCCTAACCTATGTAGGAACCCTTGTATGCTTCCTATTCCCCTTACCTACGGGTAATTCCCTCTGGGTAGCCTTGCTTCTCCCTTATTCTATATTGGGGAGAATCTTTACTTCACCCAGAGTATTATCGCTTTCTCAACCTACCCTAAGGGAATGAACCCCCCTTAGGGTCGTGCTTGAGACCTTAGGAAGGGCTCTGCCCTTCTCCAGTTTGCACTTGGTTGGGTTACTCCTTCCTCCCTGCAACTAGCGATGTGTCTTTCCAGGCCTCCCTAGCCTAGGAGAATGGTTCTCCTAATCTAGGTTAAGTCCTGGGGGTGAGATTCTGTTTTATTATAGTTATGGACAGTACATCAGTGCTGTACCTGATCTAAGCTACCTATCCTAGGTTAGGGAGCGTTCTCCCTTGCCTTGGTGGCCTCTCTCATACAGAGTCTCCCCATCTTAGAAAGACCCCTACTCCCCTACCCCACTCTATCCCTTTGTGTAGGCCTGCCTACACACCCCTGTCCGCTGTCCTACAACTCCTCCCTTGGGTGGAGTGGTAGGGCTAGCCTTGTTCTTCTGCTGAGCTGGCCGCTCTGGTACACTTCCCCCTCATAGTGTTCTATGGGGGTGGTTGCCGGCGGAGGATTCCCCCTCTTTGAGTGCTCTCTGTCCCTCCCTTGGGTTACCTTAGGCTCCCAGCCGCCTGCCGGCCCACTGCCGCCGGATGATAGGTGTATCTACTCCTATCATGAGTGCACTCCCCCCGGAGGGAAGCCGGCGGGGTATAGGACATTACCCCTCCCTTCCCTCCTTACCTTTCTCTCTCTCTCTATTATGGTGCCGGTCCCTTGCCGCTTCTACTGCCGGCGACAGCCGCCACTACCTCAGGTGACCTCTATTCATAAGACCCCCCCCTAAGGCGTCAGCCTGCCGCCGACGTCCTCCCTCATACATTTCCCCAGGATTACCTGGCGACAGCCGGCCGACTGCCGGAGGCTGCCGCCCCTTTACTGCCGGCATTGATTGCCGGCATCCCAGGTGTCCGCCCTACATATTATATCTTATGAGTTGAACTAAGGTTCACCATGCCATTAGCCGCCGACTGCCGGAGGCTGCCGCCCCTTTACTGCCGGCATTGATTGCCGGCATCCCAGGTGTCCGCCCTACATATTATATCTTATTAGTTGAACTAAGGTTCACCATGTCGTCATCCGCTGGCTGCCGGAGCCCGCCGCCCTGCCGGTGAACCGCCGCTGTGCCGGCGGTCGCCTCTGTGGGGTTTTCCATCTTGGTTGTCCAGTGTGTCCTCCTTGATGTCTTTTCACCTTGCAGGACCGGTCTCCGGTGTGGCGTCGGCGTGCCGCCGCCACCTAATGAGGCGCCAATGGACATGCACCCCTTCTATGGCTTCCGGCACCACGCCGGCAGTCAATCTGATGCAGCCAGATAGTCTGCCACCTCCATCTAGGTATCATTATACCATCTGATATAGTGGCTACGCTGTATGGTTGTACAGTACAACATTTCCAGCATACTCTGTGCATCTCAGTGCAGTCTCTTGCCGGAGCCTACATATTATTAAGGGGTTTATCCTATTTTCCCCTCTCCCCCACCAGGCTCTGAGCGATCTCAGATCCTTTTATACTCTGCGGACAATTCCTATAAGGAAGCCTAGCTTGGCTCATCCACACGGATTCTCCCTCCTTTAGAACCCTCGGGTCCTAAGGAATTGTCTACAGAAAAGGTTACGGTAACAGGCTGGACGGGATTCACAGGTATGTGTCTAACTACTTTCTTTCCCGCTCATCTATCCTAAGCATATAAATTATATGCTAATATTATGGGTTAAGTTATTCTTAAGCCTAGAGTAAGTAAGTCATATTATGCCTTCTATGTACTCATGATCTCCTTCTTTTACAGGAGGAGTATATGAAGTGTGAGAGCTCCTTCTTCGGACTTAAACGCCCGGACTTCTACGGGCACAAGGCGTGCCGGACCCACGCTCCTTGCGCCGCCAAGAAAGGCGACCTGAAATACTGGGATCCGCAGAACTGTCCGATCTGCAAAGGTCTCCTGGAAAAGGCGTTCAAGACTCCTCTTACCACCGAGGAACGGGACAACGCTAGAGAGGATCTACGCAGATGGGTGCGGGGTTTCCAGAAGAGCGCTTCTGGACCTTATCTTCCAAATGAAGACATGAGGGCCCTGTTTTTCCCAAGAGCTTCTAAGGACGCTGTGATCCCTCAAGATCAAATCCCAACCGTCCAGTTGGTGATTACACCCGACATTGTAATGGAACGGTCCCTGCGCACGTGCCACCTTGACTCTGAAGAGGTGGAACGTATGTCGGAGATCCCCGAAGGAACGGAGAAAACTCTCATGGGCGAGGAACTCGACTATGAGGAGGACCGTGTGGAGTACCACGACTCAGAGAACGAGGCCGATCCAACTCCCACGGTAACCCCAGTGGTACCCGAGGAACCCGTTCCCTCGACTTCCTCCGCCCCGGATCCACTCCCAGTGGCCACTCAAGAGGTCTTCAAGATGCTAGAAGCCCTCATAGAAAAGAAACTGAGAAAGTCTCAGGAGCAGTTCCGGACTACTCTCATCGGCTTTCAGCAACCGAAAAGGATTTCGGTTAAGGACCTCCCTTCATGCTCGGAATCTAACCCTTGGAGATACGCTGAGCACATGCCAATTACGACAGGCAAAATTTTCATTAGTGAAAAGATCGGTTCTATTCTCTTGGAAGAAGTGGAGTTCTTCCCGAACTTCGAAGCTTATCCGGACTGTTACGTCCAACTCTGGTCCAAACCAGCCTCAAAGAAGAGACCGAACCTAAAGAAGTGATTGTGTTCGATCTCGCAAAGGCCCAAGCTATGCTGGCTCATGCAGTGAAGAGTCGGGGTTTCACCAACTCCAAGATGCCAGCACTGAGCAAAGAGCATCCAACCTTTGTTACTCCTGCTACTGCTACCTTCCCCTTCGTTGAAAAGGCCTTCCAAGCGGTCATGAAAGCTGTGGAGGAAACATTGCCCTGCACTGGAGGAGTGCAGACCCTTCTCTCTCACTCTTCCCCCCGATGGCAGGTACTGGAAAGACATTCAGCTTACCTTTACGGTTGGGGAACTCGAACCTGATGTAGCCGGTCGTCAGTTCAACGAGGACCTCCCACGACTGAACGACCATCTCCTTCGTCGGGAACAAGATACTAAGGAGAGACTCGCTGCTTCACTGTCACATCAGGTACAGCTAGAAATCATGGCCGGGGACACCAGGGTCCCAGACTTTTACATGGTCCTTGCAAAGTCACACCTTGCTACTGTGACCAAGGATCTCTACAGCTTCGCTAGGGCTCGCAGAGCCTGTAGAGAATTCGTGTTCGCCAATGCAACGGTGAAACCCGAACCCCGGAGACTGATTTCCTCCAACATCTGGGGCAAACATCTCTTCCCTTCTACCTTGGTGAAAGAGATAGTGGATAAAGCCGCCACGGAGAATCGGAACCTTCTCCACAAGTGGGGCATATCTCGAAAGAGGATGTCCTCTCAGGACGGAGGCCCTCAACCTAAGAGGAAATCCTCAAAACCTAAGCCCCAGCAACGTCAACCAAGACGTCAGTTTCCGGCTCCCGCTACTCCCCAAGTGGTTGCACAACCACAGCAGACCTTTCAACTGGTCCCCCTACCGGTGGTGTCGCAGTCACTGGTCTTCACCCCTGCCTATGAGCAGCGTTCCACTACCTTTTGTCCCAGAGGTAGAGGCTCCGACAGAGGCTCCGGCAGAGATTCTTCTCACCGTCCCTCCAGAGGCAGAGGAGGAAGGGGAGCTAGCGGCCGAGGTGGCAAACCCTCGGGAAACCAGAAGCAATGAAGTGCTTACGGTGGGAGGAAGACTCCGCCAATTCCAGGATCGTTGGACCTTCGATCCTTGGATTCACAGCATCATCAGGAATGGACTGGGCTGGAGCTGGATTCAACCTCCCCCATCCTTCCAGCAATTCTTCCAACAGTCAACCCCCCTCCTGGAAGAATATGTCCTGGGACTCTTGAACAAGAAGGTGATCAAGAGGGTAAAGTCAATCAGGTTCCAAGGGAGACTCTTTTGTGTTCCCAAGAAAGACTCAGACAAACTCAGAGTCATTCTAGACTTGTCCCCTCTCAATAAGTTCATTGCGAACAACAAATTCAAGATGCTGACTCTGCAACAAATAAGGGCCCTTCTGCCTCACAGGGCCTACACGGTCTCCATAGACCTGGCGGATGCCTACTGGCACATTCTAATGAATCACTACGCTTCCTCCTACCTAGGATTTCGCCTCCAAAGGAAAAGTTACGCCTTTAGGGCCATGCCCTTCGGGCTCAACGTGGCTCCACGAATCTTCACCAAGCTGGCAGACGCAATCGTCCAACAGCTACGTCTTCAGGGCGTCCAAGTGATGGCCTACCTAGACGACTGGCTAGTCTGGTCGACATCGCCCGAAGATTGTCTGAGAGCCTGCAACAAAGTCACCCAGTTCCTAGAGCATCTGGGTTTCAAGATAAACGCCGAGAAATATCGCCTCACTCCAGCTCAGAAGTTCCAATGGTTGGGAATCCATTGGGACCTTCAGTCACACCGCCTTTCCATTCCACTGAAGAAAAGGAAGGAAATAGCAGGGTCTGTCAGAAGGCTTCTTAAATCCAAACGGATCTCAAGACGCCAACAGGAACAAGTTCTCGGCTCTCTACAGTTCGCCTCAGTGACAAACCCAGTGCTTCGTGCACAGCTAAAGGATGCCGCGGGAGTCTGGAGACGATTCGCATCCATCGCTCAAAGAGACCTCAAGAGACGGCTTCCAAACAGACTTCGCTCACTTCTAAAGCCGTGGTCGGAAGCATAGGCCCTGAAAAGGCCCATCCCTCTTCAACACCCGCCTCCATCGATCATCATCCACACGGACGATTCACTGGAGGGTTGGGGAGGTCACTCCCACCAACAGCAGGTTCAAGGAACATGGTCTCCCCTATTCAAGACGTTTTCACATCAACATCTTGGAGGGCATGGCGGTTCTTCTCACCCTGAAGAAACTCTCCCCGCCTCCCTCGATCCACATCCGTCTGACTCTGGATAACTCGGTGGTAGTCAGATGTCCTAATCGTCAGGGCTCGAGATCGCCCCAGATAAATCAGGTGCTTCTACCTATCTTCCGTTTGGCAGACAGGAAGAAATGGCACCTGTCTGTAGTTCACATATAAGGATTCCGCAACGTGATAGCGGACGCTCTATCAAGGACAAGCCCAATAGAGTCGGAATGGTCTCTAGACGCAAGATCATTCTCCTTCATCTCTCGCCAAGTCCCGGAACTTCAGATCGATCTCTTCGCGACGAGCGACAACAATCAACTTCCTCGATATGTGGCCCCGTACGAGGACCCCAAGGCAGAAGTGGCGGACGCCATGTCCCTGGTTTGGGACAGATGGTCCAAGATCTACCTGGTCCCTCCACCCAACCTTCTGCTGAAAGTCCTATCCAAACTGAGAACCTTCAAAGGGACAGCGTCCCTAGTGGCTCCCAAGTGGCCCCGGAGCAATTGGTATCCCCTAGTCCCGGAGCTGCAGCCCACGCTGATCCCCGTACCGGGCCTAGTCCTCTCTCAACAAGTACAGAAGTCGACTGTCTTCGCTTCATCACTGAAAGTCAAGGACCTTCATCTCATGATTTTCTCTCCTTAGCCGTAAAGAAAAGGTTTGGGATCTCGAAGAAAAGCTTAGACTTCCTCGAGGAGTACAAAACAGAGTCTACCAGAAGGCAGTACGAATCTTCCTGGAAAAAGTGGGTCTCCTTCGTTAAGGCGAAAAATCCTATGGAGATCACCATTGATTTTTGCATGTCCTTCTTCATTCACCTTCATGGACAAGGCTTCGCGGCCAACACGATTTCCACTTGTAAATCGGCCTTGACTAGACCACTCCTATAAGGCATGCGCTAGGCTACGCCCTGCACCTCCACCAAAACCTATCTCCTGGTCCCTGGACAAGGTGCTCCATTTTGCTTCTAGCCTGGACAACGATTCGTGCCCTCTGAAAGACCTGACTCAAAAAGTTATCTTCCCTTTTGCTCTCGCCTCGGGAGCCCGAGTCAGTGAAATAGTGGCATTATCAAGAGAAGAGGGTCATATCCAACTCACCGATACGGGGGATCTTACCCTCTTCCCCGACCCAATGTATTTCGCAAAGAATGAACTACCCACCAAGAGATGGGGCCCCTGGAGAATCTGCCCCCTGAAGGAAGATGTCTCTCTATGCCCAGTGGAGTCTTAAGGTCTATCTTCAAAGAACTTCAGACTTCGGTGGAGGACAACTCTTCAAAGGAGAAACCTCGGGTAGCGACCTGTCACTGAAACAACTAAGGGCGAAAATCACCTACTTCATTCGCAGAGCGGATCCTGACAGTACACCGCAGGTCACGATCCTAGGAAAGTCGCCTCTTCTCTGAACTTTTCAGAATATGGATTTCGAAAGCCTCAAGAGCTTTACAGGCTGGAAATCATCGCGCGTGTTCTTCAAGCACTACGCAAAACAAGTGCACGAAGTGAAACATCTCGTGGTAGCTGCAGGTAGTGTAATGAAACCTGCCGGTTAAATCTGCATAGAACAGTGAGTTATTTGGGACTCTAACTCTACGGGTGCCTGTGTTGACCCTAGTGTGATACATAGTGATTTAATGGACACTTAGTGTTCTAATAGATTGTTCTTTATCAAGGTGAAATGTCATAGAAATTTTACACGTGTGCCACATGCTCTCGAGCATGGAGTGTTTTTTGGACTATAAAAGACTGGCGTTCCCCTGGGAACTTGTGTTGCTGAAAAGCGAAATTTCCTTTTCAGACTCAAGATCACCGTCTAATTTTCTATGTACATTATTCATTATTATTGTAAATAAATTCTATAATCATTATTGTAATTACTTCTATAATGACTTGCAATCTTAGAAATAAAATGTCTATTTTATTTCCCATGTGCGTCTCCTTTCGCTCCTATTCCTTATTAGGAAATATACGATTGTTATAGTTTCATTTACCCCTTTCCTGTCTGATCTAAAGAATAATATAAGTATTTATATTATATACTCACCTATGGCTTGATAATATTCCTACTCGAATATTAACCTTTGATCTGTCTCCGAGACCAGCATGATCTCTCCACCAGGTGAGTAGTTTTTCAATGATCACTTCGAGATATTCTTCTTGTCCACCAGGACTTCTCTGCCAGGGGGGCAGGAAGCCAGTTCATCATAGAATCTCTGGTAAGGACAATTCCTAAAATTGTCATAGTCTTTATGGTCTCCAGACCATAGGAATATTACTCGAAGCCCTTGGCACTAGGATTAAGGGAAAAGATCCACGATACATTAATTCTCTGGTACACTTCCATCAGGACGACATGGCTTGAGCCCAAAAATAGATTTTTCGCTTCGCTCAAAATCCGTTTTCTGCCCATGCTTACCTTGTTTCGACATGGATATAAACTTATCTGTTGTGGTATACAGCTGAGCTGATATACCTTAGATGCTATGGTGGCTTATGTGAACCTTTGTTCATTTTGAAAATACAAACTTTGGCTAAAGGCATACAGCGAGACCTGTATGCCCTTTGGTTGCTAGGTCGGTCATATGAAATATGCAAACTTCGAGACTTTTTCCCGAGTCTAGGAGGACTCTTCCCTGTAGGGGGCGCGAAGCACTAACATAGTTCATAATTAGAAGCAATGACGTATAATGGTAACGTCATAGGTCTCTAAGGTCTAAGTGACCAAGGAAATATTGTCTTGAGGTTAAGGCACGATTGGAAAATCCACGGATACATTAATGCTCTGGTAAACTTCCATCAGGACGACATGGCGTGAGCCCAAAAGACTTTGCTCAAAAAAGGGATTTTGACGTAGGAAAAATCTATTTCTGGGCGAGGGACCTGTGCCGCCCAGTGAATAAGCTCCTATTAGCACTTATTCTTAGGTAATTTACTGCTAAATATACCAGAGAAAAAATGTAAAGGAGTGCTAGGTTAACTAGCTCGCTCACCTATTGGTGTCAGTATGGAATTGGGCGTATAATCCAGAGGTCCCGCACCATTTAGATTCATCCACGACAAAGACCCCCAATAGAGGAGAGCCGTTCAACCTCACTCGGCACCACCAACTCTGCATCCGCTCAGAACCCAACTCCTTAGCACCCAAAGTTTGGGGACTCCAAGGGAGAGGAGCTGGGAGGGTTCACTGGGCGGCACAGGTCCCTCGCCCAGAAATAGATTTTTCCTACGTCAAAATCCCTTTTCTGGGCTTGAACCTGTGCCGGCCAGTGAATATATACAAGAGAAATGTCACCAAACTTGAAAAATAAAGGAAAAAACATAAACACAAGGGAAACACAAGTTACTTTAATCAGAGTTGAGTGCCAAAAACAACTATAAGGGTACCTTAAAAAGAACATAAATCCACTTGGTAAAACAATTGACAAAAAAGGTAAGGTATAATAATGCTGTGAGTGATGATATATACAGATACTCAGGAGTCAAAAAATTAACAAATATAGTAATAGTAACCAGGTGCGAAACCAACGAATACAAATAGGGTATAAATGAGGCAGGTAAGGGGGAGAGATAAAATGACAAGGAATTAACATGTGAGTTACCTGGGGGTAACTACGCTCCCTGCAGCTACCGTAGGAAATTTAAGGGCTTCCAAATGTTTAAGATAGTGTTTCTTGAACACTGACGGTGACTTCCACCCTGTGTACCTAGAAAGATCCGTAAAATTCATGTGGTGAAAAAAGTTCACCGAAGTAGCAACTGCTCTAATATCATGTGCAAGAGGAAAAGAGTCAGGGTTAGCTTGTTTAATAAAATACAAAATTTGTTGCCTGATCCCTTTAATGGTAATGGTACCGCCTTGTTCTCTAACGAATAGAGGCCCGGAGGAGTTAGAGGAGGTCCGGGATAAATAAGACCTAAGAGTAGTAACAGGGCACAGAGACGGATCTTGTGTGAGGGGAACAATTTTCCAGGAGGACCATCTGTTCTGAGGGTCTTCGTTCTTAGCTAAAAAGAATTTGTTAGGTGAAAGGAGGACCTCTCCCGAAGGAAGGAACTCAATATGACCCGGGTCTCTTGACAAAGCTGCCAGTTCAGAAATTCTTGCCCCGGAAGCCAAACTCACAAGGAAAAGTGTTTTCCTGAGAAGGGGAATATAATCACAAGAACTGTTAATGGTATCAGAAGCCAATTTGAGCACATCATTAAGGAACCAGGTAACCGGGGTAGGACGAGTAACCGGTTTCAGTCTGGCACAGGCTTTCGGAATTGAAACTAACAAAGAGTCGGTTAAGTCTATGTTAAAGCCCACTAGGAAGATCTTTTTCAAAGCAGATTTAATAGTGGTGATAGTATTGGCTGCCAGACCTGATTCTAATAAAGTTCTAAAGAAAGTGACTGTAAGGTTCAAGTTCATACAGTGTACGTCTGAGTCTATCAGAAATTTAGCCAACTTTTTAACTGCAGAATCATATTGGCGGATGGTGGAATCCCATTTATCTGATTCTAGGAACAGGGTGTTATGAGGATCAATATTGGCACCATGCATGGCCGCAAACTTCATAAAGTCCATAAAGTTAGGGCGCTCTGAATGTTTGAGAAAGCGTACACAATGCGTGTTTGTACTATCTGAGACAGAACCGGATTGGGTATCGGGTGAGGATGTAGTCTCAACTCTCGCAGTAGAGGGTACCAATTGCTCTTGGGCCAGTTGGGTGCGACCAAGGCTACTCGTCCCTTGAAGGATCTCAGTTTGTCTAGGACTTTCAGTAAAAGATTCACCGGGGGAAAGAGATAAATCCTTTCCCAGTTGTCCCAATTCTGTGACATGGCGTCTGTGGCGTAGGCCTGAGGGTCTAGATTGGGAGCCACATATACTCTCAATTTGTGGTTGGACTCCGTGGCGAAGAGGTCTACTTGGAGACCCGGAACCCGAGAGAGAATCCACCGGAATGACTTTTGATCGAGTGACCATTCCGACTCTAGAGGGGAGGTCCGGGACAGGGCGTCTGCAACTACGTTCCGGACTCCCGCCAGGTGGACAGCTGAAAGGTGCCAACGGTTCGAGGCTGCTAGGGAGAATATGGCTACTAGAACATGGTTCAGAGGCCCTGATTTTGATCCGCCTCTGTTGAGGCAGCGGACCACCACTTCGCTGTCGAGAACCAGACGAAGGTGTTGTCTCTTGGATGGAGCGAGACGTTTCAGGGTTAGTAGAACTGCCATGGCCTCCAGCACATTGATGTGAAATTGGCGGAATAAGGGAGACCAAAGACCTTGAACTTTCCTGTGCTGAGAATAGCCTCCCCAACCTGAGAGGGATGCGTCCGTGTGAATGATTAACTTCGGAGGCGGAAATCGAAGGGGAACTGACTTTGACAGATTGTTGGCCTTTGTCCAAGGTAGAAGTCTTTCCCGGAGAATGGGAGGAAGGCGGACTTTCCTGTCCCGGAGCTTCCGATTCGCCCTCGAACGCCAGACACGATTGATATCTTTCAATTTTGCTTTCAGAAGTAGATCCGTCACTGAACAAATTGAAGGGACCCTAGGATCCTCTCTTGGAGTCTTCTGGAACTCACTTTGTCTTTGAGAAAGCGTTTGGTGTTCATTGCAATCTCTAACCTCTTGGGTTTGGGAAGACACAGAGTGTGAGATATAAGATCCCATTGCAGGCCGAGCCATTGGAACTTTGATTTCGGAAGAAGACGGGACTTCTTGAAGTTGATCTGGAAGCCTAGAGATTGAAGGTATTGGATGACTTTGTGAGTGGCTTTTAGGCAATTTTGGGAGGTGTCTGACCAAATGAGCCAGTCGTCCAGGTAGGCTACTACTTGAATCCCTTGATTTCTGAGTTCCTGAACAGCAACTTCTGCTAACTTTGTGAAGATCCTTGGGGCGATGTTGAGCCCGAAAGGCATCACCTTGAAGGAGTAATTCTTGTTTCCTAGGCGGAAGCCTAGATACGGACGGAAGTGTCTCGCTATCGGAATGTGATAATAGGCGTCTGTAAGATCGATAGAGGTGGTGACGGCCCCACGGGGAAGTAAGGTCCGCACCTGCGAGACGGTAAGCATTCGAAACTTGTCGCATTGAATGGACAAGTTGAGAAGGGATAGGTCTAGAATCACTCTTCTCTTGTCCGAATCCTTCTTCGGGACACTGAACAGCCAACCCTGAAACTTCAGGTGTTTCGTTTCTTGTATGGCGTTCTTTTGTAACAGGTCCTGGACAAATTCGACTAGGTCCGGAGTGGAATGCTGATGAAATCTGTTTGGTGGAGGAGGTCCTTGAATCCAACTCCACCCCAGTCCCTTGGAGATGATACTGAAAGCCCAGGGACTGAACCTCCATTCGTTGCGGAAGGCATAAAGCCTCCCCCCTACCCGCTGCACCTCAGTATTGGCTTGAGGAGTTGCCTCCACGTCCGCCTCGGAAGTTCTTTCCTTTGCGAAAGAATCTACCTCTACCTTTGTTCTGGTATGAACCACGGTGGTAGCCTCTACCTCTGTTATAACCCTGGGAAGAGCCTTGAGCCTCATAAGATTGGTTAAAGGCTGGAGAGGTGGTGGAGGCACCGGGAAGCTGGCTCTTAGGGAGCAGAACGGTGACGTAGTCGTCCGAGGAAGGAGCCTGAGAGGTGGAAGGCTGTGTAGGAACAGCAGGAGATGGTGGGAGAGGCTGCCGGAAAACGGACGAGCTACTTTGCTGTTGCCGGAACTGAGTGGAGGTATACGGGCGGAGCTTCTTCCTACCCCGGGCTTGGTAACTTGCGGGATCATATTTCCGCTTAGGAGTCAAACCCCAACGGGCTTTAAGGCTCTGATTAACTCTTGTAGCCTCTGTCAAGACTTCCTCCACAAGATCCTCAGGGAAAAGATTTGGACCCCAACAAGAGGACCGGATAAGTTTATTCGGTTCGTGCCTAATAGTCGCCTCAGCCAGGACGTGTTTGCGGCACCTACGTTTAGCAAGAGCAAAGTCATATAAATCAAAGTACAAAGACTGCAAAGTAGCCTTATTGAGAGACTTAAAGATACTCTCAGTATCATAAGTTAAGGCTATCGACTCCGTAGAAGTGGCCAAGTTCAAAGTTCGACCAACACGTAGGCGGGAATCATACTCCTGTTTAATAAGGGATTCCGGGAGACGGGGAAGCCGTTCACTAAAAATTACTGACGCACAGTCCGCTGTCAGCTTGCCGGAAGTAAAGGTGGTATGGACATTGTCCCAACACTCATTATCTGAAGGAAGAAGGAGGGAGATCGGATCTACCTCTCGGATGGGAGGCAAGGGCTTCTCCTCCAGAGCGTATTGAAAAGCAAGCTCTGCAATCTTAGTTACGCATGGAGTCACGGTATTCTTGTCCATTAAGAACATTGTAAAAGAACTTTTATGAGGCGTCAACATGGTATTGGTGCAACCTATGTCATTCAGAAACCTAGCCCAAACAGATTGGGCTTGTTCCTTTGGGAAAATGACGGTCTCTTTGGGGACCTTATCCAGCTGAAGACTTGGCATTAGGGTAAATCATTGCACAGTAGTCTTCAGAGAGGACGTAAGGCTGCTTTGATTTCACATTTCGGGCAAAACCCCCAACCCACACTTTCAGTGTGGCCCGAGCCGCAGTCTTCTGCTCCGGGGATGCCTGAAATAATAGTGGGAATTTAAAGAAAGGAAGAGTCCTGGAGGTCCTTCAAGACCATAGCAATCTTACTAAATAGTGTATGTACACCAAATAAAGGTAAGAATAATTAGAAAAAACAACATAGCCAACGGGACTCACCGAATCAGATCCAAGGGTGGTGATGAGGTCAAAACAGACCATACAATTATCAGGAGGCCAGACTACGATGTCTTCCAGCTGAACTCCGCAGAGGGCGTGAGACCTACACATCGTATGGCCACAAGGCTGGTGAAGAACCGCAGCACAGGCCGTCGTCTGACAATGAACCATCTATAAAAAGAATAGTATATGAGAAACTGTAATTCTCTTAAGTAGGGGCGGGTCCGGAGGACCCGGGACTAAACATAAGTCTAATTTAAGACTAGAGCTTAACTGTAATACTCTTAAGTAGGGGCGGGTCCGGAGGACCCGGGCCTAAACATAAGTCTAACTTAAGACTAGAGTATAACTATTCATTCCGGACGAGCCGGGATCATAAAGAAGGATGCAACAAAGAATTAACACACATGGTGTCTGACTTCCCGGAGCGAGGTTAAGCCCCGGACCGGGATATATAAAAGTACATCCATAAACTAATACATATAGGAACTCCGGGGTAGTGATCTGTCATATATAATCATAGTAACTGTTATAAAATAAGGGGGGGCGGAACCGTAGATAAGAACCACCAACAGAACCCGGAGGGTTTCGTATAACATAATTAAAAGTGTGATAGGTGAACATTATAAAATAGGGTGCACCGGGATCCTACTCTGTTGACCGGTGGCCAACCAGTCTAGACAGAGACAAAACCACCTGGAAAACCGGAGAAAGGACAAAGTCCGTAAACACTGAACTACCCCCTCTGTAGGAAGGGAAGGCAACGGTCCCCTAGGGGAGGGGGGAGAGAAGCCTAGCCACCAACCTAGCGAGAGGGGGAGCTTGGGGGAGGATCACGTGATACGGAGCAGCAGGGCTACCAACTGACGATCCCCAAACACTACCAAAACAGATCATACGGAGTAATAGCACAAATATTCAATATAAAAGTAATAGCGTTGAAAAATATATAAATATACACATAAAAAATTAGGGCAGGTATGCGAAATAATGAATAAATCCCGAAGGACAACAACCTGATGGCTTATATAATAAAAATTGCCGCCCAGTGACGAAGGTCGGCAAGCCATCTACGATACGTAATCTGATATCGGCCCTAAATATGAACCACAAGGGCTCTAAACTCTAAATAATGAATATCCACTATAAAACATAAAAAATTAAACTAATAATAAAAATAATACACTTAGTAACACCGCGAGTGAAACTAAAAGCTCTCAAAACAGGAGTACCAACCGTAAGCGGAATCGAGCAAGACCGAGATGATTGAAGAGAATAAACTCTTATAACTTAAATATTAAACGATCTAGATTGCTCAAAACACAGCAAAATATAGCTTGGTACTTAACTTAGACGGTGTCTCCTGGGAAACCGATGTAGAAGCCATAATCCACGGAAAATAAGGCAAAAACACGAGAGCACAAACTAGCGGGTTACCACACAGGCGTGCTAAAAAGGAGTTGGGTTCTGAGCGGATGCAGAGTTGGTGGTGCCGAGTGAGGTTGAACGGCTCTCCTCTATTGGGGGTCTTTGTCGTGGATGAATCTAAATGGTGCGGGACCTCTGGATTATACGCCCAATTCCATACCGACACCAATAGGTGAGCGAGCTAGTTAACCTAGCACTCCTTTACATTTTTTCTCTGGTATATTTAGCAGTAAATTACCTAAGAATAAGTGCTAATAGGAGCTTATTCACTGGCCGGCACAGGTTCAAGCCCAGAAATCTATTTTTGGGTGAGATAGCCATGCCGTCCTGATGGACCCGCACTCCTTTCTATGAAAGGCCTTGGCAGGATCCCTCCCAATAATACTGTATCTGTAGCACCGAGTCAACGCTACAAGGAATAAAGATGGCGGCGATGGTGGCGCCATCTGAGTACTCAAATAGTAACGGAGGAAGGGAACCATATTAACGGCTCCTCTTTTATTTTGCCACTTTTCCCCCTCGAAGCGTAAATGCTATGCGGGGTACAGATTGCTATGTGGCGTGTCAAGAATATGTCCCCTGATATTATGCTATATCCTTAAGGGAAACTTTAAGGATATTCGTGCCAGGAGTCAGAATTCTGGAGACCTTAAGTTAAATTCTCTGGGAATATCACTGTAGTTAAATATACCCTAGGAAGCTACTTAACGGAACCTTCCATCAGGACGACATGGCTATCTCACCCAAAAATAGATTTTTCGCTTCGCTTAAAATCCGTTCTTCCAGCATACCTTGTGTATCCTTGCACAGTCTATTGCTGAGACCAATCCTATATTGAAAGAATAGAATTCCTTCAATACTCTGATTAGAAATCAGTTATTAACTTACCCCCTCAATATTAAATAATTTAAGAAGGGTCAGTGGTAGTATACACTTTTTTGGGCTCAAGCCATGTTGTCCTGATGGAAGGTTCCTTCAGTAGCTTCCTAGGGTATATTTAACTACTGTGGATATTCCCAGAGAATTAAACTAAAGGTTTCACAGAATTCTAACTTCTGGTGCGAGTACCCTAAAGGTTTCCCTCAAGGATATCGTATATCAACAGGGGACGCATGCATTAACACGCCACATGGCTATCTGCACCCCACATAGCGTTTATGCTTTGAGGGGGAAAGGTGGCTGAGTAACTGAGGAGCCGTTCCAAAGTTACCCTCCTTCGTTACTGTTACGGTACTTGCAACGTAAACAAACCGTCCGCCATACTGTACTGTGTGACGTCACGTCCGTCCTCATTCCTATTCTAGTAGCTTTCAACATTGGTTTGTTTTTCCCAGTGATCGCCGATTATCTTGTGCATCCTTCGCCATGTCTCAACCTTCTGCCTCGCCTTCTTCTGGAAAGTTGAGTACCAGGTTCTTGTATTGTTTAAATAAGCTCTGGCCGTAAAGTAACGATTTTTTACGCTAAAATCTTGTGTTTTGTGGCAGAGCTGTTCCTTGCCCGGAGGCTCCATTTTATGACGCCGCTGTTTGCCTTGCATGCTTTATTTAGTTAGCCAGAACAGCCTTCCCGGCCTTATAACTAATAAAATATCATTAGTTATTTAGTCTTCATTGCTAGGAATTAGTTATATTATGCCGATGGTATTCTTCGGCGCTCTTAGTTAGCCGACCCCATACTAGACTTTTAGCCTAGCCTAGGCCGCAGCCTAGTGTTCATGTTTACTTCTGCATGATATAATAAGTGTTACTAGTGTTAATGTTGATGAAGATACAGTATAGGCATTTTTAAACATATACAAGATTCAGTGTTGCACATGTCTTTCGCCTTCTAGGGACCATACAAGGGACCGTGCCTGGTCCATCCATGTCACATCCCCTAACCCAACGTTGGGGCCCTTGTATGCTTCCTTATCTCCCCTGTTACCTGTGGGTAACCTCCCTCTGGGTAGCTTTGCTATATCTTAGCCCCCTTATCCAGAATATTTTCGGGTAGGTTAGGCTAGATTGTTCTTCCCTCTTCCCTACCATAGTATATGGGGGACCTCGGACAGAACCCCAGAGTACCTATCGTTCATCCTAGTCCACCCTAGGGAACGCATTTCCCTTTAGGTATCGACTGAGACTGAAGGTGGAAGGAAGGGCCCTTCCCCCTAGCCCCCTAGACTGCTCTTGGTTGGGACACGTCCCTTCCTCCTGTGGCCTAGCGATATGTCTTCCCAGCCCTCCCTAATCTAGGAGAAGACTCTCCTGGTTTAGGTTAGGCTTTGGGGGATTCTGTTTTATTATAGTTTAGGACAGTACACCAGTGCTGTGCCTACTCTGAGCTAACCTACCCTAGGGTTGGAGAGCGTTTCTCTCCTACCTGGGTAGTATAGCATCTAACAGATTCCCCCCACTCCTTGGGAGCTTTAGGGTTGCGACCCCTTCTGCTCCCTCAGACCCCTACCCCCACTCTATCCCTTTGTGTTGGCTTGCCTTCACACCCCTGTCTGCAGTCCTACAATTCCTCCCTTGGGGAGAGTTGTAGGTTAAGCTGTGTTCTTCTGCTTGGCTGGCCGCTCTGCTACACTTCCCCCTCATAGTCGAACTATAGGGTAGTGTCGGCGGCCGGCCTGCCAGCGGAAGATCACCCTCTCCCCCTTTTGAGTGTCCTCTGATCCTCCCTTGGATTACCATAGGCATCCAGCTGTCTGCCGGCCCCCTGCCGCCGGATGATAGGCATATCCCCTCCTATCATAAGAGCATTCCTTCCGGAGGGAAGCCGGTCGTGTATCGGACATTACCCTTCCCCACTCCCCCCTTATCTTTCTCTCTTCTATCATGGTGCCGGTCCACTGCCGGCGCTAGCCGCTGGCACCCCATGTGACCTTCCTACTTCATAGGATGTTCCTATCTGAGGATTACCTAAGGTGACAGCCTGCTGGCTGCCGGGGCCGCCGCCCCTTGCTGCCACTGCCGCCAACATCTCAGACAACCCTCCATCTTATGTACCCAGCTAGGTTCACCAGCGCCGACAGTCTGCCGATTGTCGGAGGCCACCGCCCTGCTGGCGGCGGTCGCCCTTATAGGTGTCTCCTACCTCTCTGCTGCTCAGTGTGTAGCCTTAGATGGATTCACCCCGCCGGACTGGCCTCTGGCTTGCCGCCGGCTTGCCGGCGACGCTCCTGCGGCTTCCATGGACAAGCACCCCTCCCCCCGGCTGCCGGCCCCGTTCCGGCAGTCGACCTAATACAGCCGAATAGCCAGACTGCTCTTTCTTTGGTATTTCATACCTTAAAAACAGTGGCTGGGGTGTACGGTTGTACAGTACAATATTTCCAGCATACTCTGTGCTTCTGAGTGCAGTCTCTTGCCAGGACCTACCCAAATATAAGGGGGTTTTATCCTATTTTCCCCCTTCTTTTCTCTAGGTTCTGAACGATTTCAGACCCTCTCCACTCTGTAGACAATTCCTTTATAAGGAAGCCTAAGTTTGGCTCCCCCATAGGGATACCATTCCCTCCCCTAGAACTTCAGGTCCTAAGGAATTGTCGGCAGAAAAGGTCACGGTAACTGGCTGGACGGGACTCACAAGTATGTGTCTTCCTACTTCCCTTCTAACTCACCTATCCTGAGCTCACATAAAAACCAATTCTACAGATTAGTGAATCTTAATCTTAAGAGTAATGTAAGCCATAACTCTGTCTTCCATGTACTCATGATCTCTTTCTTTTACAGGAGGAGAACCTGAAGTGTGAGAGCTCCTTCTGCGGAGTTCGCCGCCCGGACTTCTACGGGCATAAGGCGTGCCAGACCCACGCCCCCTGTACAGCGAAAAAGGGCAACCTTAAATATTGGGATCCGCAGTCCTGCTCAACCTGCAAAGGCCTCCTTGATGAGGCGTTCGACAACCCTCCGTCCACGGAGGCCAGGGACAATGCTCGAGAGAAACTGCGTAAGTTGGTGCGCGGTTTCCAAAAGAACGCCACCGGGCCTTATCTCGCTAACGAGAAGATGAGGGCCTTGCTTTTCCCTAAAGCTCTGTCGGACTCTGTGATCCCCCAGGATCAGATCCCCTGCGTCTAACTTACTGTTGAACCCGACATTTCGGCTACACTCCGAAAGTGTCATCTCGACGAAGTGGAGAAGATGTCGGAAGTCTCCGACAACACCGAGAGGACCCTCATGGGTGAGGATCTGGAGGATGAAGAGGATCAGGTGGAGTTCCCTGATTCGGAGGACGAGGTCGCCCAAACACCTCCAGTAACCCCCGTTGTGGTCGAGGAGCCAGTCCCCTCTACCTTTTCCGCCTCGCTGCCCGTGCTACCAGCCACTGGAGATGCCACTGGAGATGGACGAAAGGCTCCGAAAGAATTAAGAGGAGCTCAAACGTCATTTTATGGGTTGGAAGCAACCGAAAAAGATTTCGGTTAAGGATCTTTCCCCATGCTCGGAGTCTAACCCCTGGAGGTACGCCAAGCATATGCCAATTACAACTGGCAAAATCTTTGTTAATGATCGGCTTGGGTCCATCCTCTTGGAAGAGGTGGAGTTCTTCCCCAGCTTTGAGGCTTACCCGGACTGTTACGTCCGGCTCAGGTCCGAACCGGCCTTCAAGGAAGAGACCGAACCCAAAGAAGTGATCGTGTTCGATCACTCAAAAGCCCAAGCCATGCTGGCAGAGTGTCTTAAGAGTCGTGGTTTTACCAACTCTAAAATGCCAGCATTGAGCAAGAAGCACCCGTCCTTTCTTGCACCCCCTACTGCTACCTTTCCCTTTGTTGAAAAGGCCTTCCATGCGGTCATGAAGGCGGTGGAGGAAGGAAAGCCCTGCCCTACCTTGGAGGAGTGTAGGCCTCTCTCCCTCGCCCTTCCCCCCGACGACAGATTCTGGAAAGATATCCAGTTCACTTTTACGGTTGGGAAACTGGAACCTGACGCGGCTGGCCGTCAGTTCAATGAGGATCTTCCAAAGCTGAACGACCACCTTCGTCGGGAGCAGGAGACCAAGGAGAGACTAGCCGCCTCTCTGTCTCATTAAATTCAGCTTGAGGTCATGGCCGGGGATGTTAGGGTCCTAGATTTGTATATGGTTCTCGCGAAGACCCACCTAGTGACCGTGATGAAGGACTTGTACAGCTTCATCAACGCGGTAGTAAAACACGAACCCCGGAAGCTAATCTCCTCCAACATCTGGGGCAAGCATCTCTTCCTAACAGCTCTGGTGAAAGAGATCGTGGACAAAGCTGCCTCTGAGAATCGGAACCTTCTCAACAAATGGGGCATGTCTCGCAAGAGGAAATCCTCTCGGGAAGAAGGCCCTCAACCTAAGAGGAAATCCTCCAAACCACGACCCCAGCAGCGTCAACCCAAACACCAGTTTCCGGCTCCTGCTACTCCCCAAGTGGTTGCACAACCACAACAGACCTTTCAGTTGGTCCCCCAGCCGGTGGTGTCCCAATCACCGGTCTTCACTCCTGCCTATAAACGACCATCCACTACCTTTCGTCCCAGAGGTAGAGGCTCCGGCAGAGATTCCTCTCGCCGCCCCTCCAGGGGCAGATGAGGAAGGGGAGCTAGCGGCCGAGGTGGCAAACCCTCGGGAAACCAGAAACAATGAAGTGCTTCCGGTGGGAGGAAGATTCCGCCACTTCCAGGATCGTTGGACCTTCGATCCTTGGGCACACAGCATCATCAAGAAGGGACTAGGTTGGAGCTGGACGCAACCACTGCCAACTTTCAACCAATTCTTCCAGCCTTCAACCCCCATCTTGGAAGAATATGTCCTAGAACTCTTGAACAAGAAGGTGATCAAGAGGGTAAAGTCCACCAGGTTCCAAGGAAGACTATTTTGTGTTCCAGAGAAGGAATCAGACAAACTCAGAGTCATTCTCGACTTATCCCCCCTCAACAAGTTCATTGCGAACAACAAATTCAAGATGCTGACCCTTCAACAAATAAGAGCCCTACTGACTCACAAGGCCTACACGGTCTCAACAGACCTGGCTGATGCCTACTGGCATATCCCAATGAACCACCACGCTTCCTCCTACCTAGGATTCCGGCTCCAACGAAGAAGCTACGCCTTCAGAGCCATGCCCTTCGGGCTCAACGTGGCTCCGAGAATCTTCGCCAAGCTAGCAGACACAATCGTCCACCAGCTACGCTTTCAGGGCGTCCAAGTGATGGCCTACCTTGACGACTGGCTGGTCTGTTCGACATTGCCAGAAGAATGTTTGAGAGCTTGCAGCAAAGTGACCCAGTTCCTGGAACATCTGGATTTCAAAATAAACACCAAGAAGTCTCGCCTCGCTCCAGCTCAGAAGTTCCAATGGTTAGGAATCCATTGGGATCTTTCCATCCCACTGAAGAAAAGGAAAGAAATAGCAGGGTCTGTCAGAAGACTTCTATAATCCAAACGGATCTCTAGACGACAGCAGGAGCAAGTTCTCGGCTCCCTACAGTTCGCGTCAGTGACAAACCCAGTGCTACGAGCACAGCTGAAGGATGCCTCAGGAGTCTGGAGACGAAACGCATCCGTCGCTCGAAGAGATCTCAAGAGACCCCTACCGAACAGGCTTCCCTCCCTTCTAAGACCGTGGTCAGAAGCAAGGACCTTGAAAAGATCCATCCCTCTCCAACCTCCGCCTCCATCGATCAACATCCATACGGACGCTTCTCTGGAGGGTTGGGGGGGTCACTCCCATCAACGGCAAGTTCAAGGAACATGGTCTCCCCTATTCAAGATGTTTCACATCAACATCTTGGAGGCCATGGGGGTTCTTCTCACCCTGAAGAAATTATCCCCGCGTCCCTCGATACACATCCGTCTAACTCTGGACAGCTCGGTAGTAGTCAGATATCTCAACCGTCAGGGCTCGAGATCACCCCACATAAATCAGGTGCTATTACCCATCTTCCGCCTGGCGGCCAGGAAGAAGTTGCACCTATCTGCAGTTCACCTGCAAGGATTCCGCAATGTGATAGCGGACGCTCTATCAAGGACAAGCCCCATAGAGTCGGAATGGTCCCTAGACGCAAGATCATTCTCCTTCATCTCTCGTCAAGTCCCGGAACTATAGATCGACCTCTTCACGATGAGCGACAACAAGCAACTTCCTCGATATGTGGCCCCTTACGAAGACCCCAAAGCAGAAGCAGTGGATGCCATGTCCCTGGACTGGAACAGATGGTCCAAGATTTACCTGTTCCCTCCACCCAACCTTCTGTTGAAAGTCCTCTCCAAACTGAGAACCTTCAAAGGGACAGCAGCCCTAGTGGCTCCCAAGTGGCCCTGGAGCAACTGGTTCCCCCTAGTCCTGGAGCTACAGCCCAAGCTGATCCCCCTGCCGGGCCCAGTTCTCTCCCAACAGGTGCAGAAGTCGACTGTCTTCGCTTCATCAAAGGAAGTCAAGGACCTTCAATTCATGATTTTCTCTCCCTAGCCGTGAAGAAAAGGTTTGGGATCTCGAAGAAAGGTTTGGCCTTCCTTGAGGAATACAAAACAAAGTCTACCAGAAGGCAATATGAATCATCCTGGAAGAAGTGGGTATCCTTCGTCAAGGCAAAAAACCCTACGGAAATCTCCATAGATTTTTGCATGTCCTTCTTTATTCACCTTCATGGACAAGGCTTAGCAGCCAATACGATTTCCACCTGCAAATCGGCCTTGACTAGACCACTTCTGTATGCCTTCCAAATAGATTTATCCAGCGAAATCTTCAATAAACTCCCGAAGGCGTGCGCTAGACTCCGTCCAGTACCTCCACCGAGACCCATCACCTGGTCCCTGGATAAGGTGCTCCATTTTGCCTCTAACTTGGACAACGAATCTTGCCCTCTGAAAGACTTGACTCAAAAAGTGATCTTCCTTTTTGCTCTCGCCTCGGGAGCCCGAGTCAGTGAAATAGTGGCATTATCAAGAGAAGAGGGCCAGATACAGTTCGCCAACACAGGGGAACTTACCCTCTTCCCTGACCCCACGTTTCTCGCTAAAAATGAAGTTCCCACCAAAAGATGGGGCCCTTGGAGAATCTGCCCCCTGAAGGAAGATGTCTCTCTATGCCCAGTAGAGAGTCTTACGGTCTATCTTCAAAGAACTTCAGACTTTGGCGGAGGACAACTCTTTAAAGGAGAAACTTCGGGTAGTGACCTGTCACTAAAACAACTATGAGCGGAAATCACCTACTTTATTCGCAGAGTGGATCCTGACAGTACACCCGCAGGTCATGATCCTAGGAAAGTTGCCTCTTCCCTGAACTTTTTCCAAGGAATGGATTTCGAAAGCCTCCGATCCTTCACAGGCTGGAGGTCACCTAGAGTATTCCTCAAACACTATGCGAAGCAGGTGCACGAAGTGAAAAGATTCGTGGTGGCCGCAGGTAGCGTGATGAAACCGGCTGTTTATTGCTGCGTAGAACAGTGAGTTTTTTCGGGACTTTAACTCAAACGGGTGCCTGTGTTGACCCTAGTGCGATACATAGTGATTTCAAGGGACACTTAGTGTCACTAATAGACTGTTCTTCATCAAGGTGAAGTGACATAGATTCTTCCACGTGTGCCACATGTTCTTGAACATGAAGTGTATAATGATTTTAAAGACTGGCGTTCCTCCGGGAACTTGTGCTTAAAGGCAAAATATTTCCCTTTCAGATTCCACATCACCGTCTTACTGAAAATCTATGTCTATTATCCAATATTATTTTTGTACATAATTTTCCATATTTCCATGCAATTTTCAAATGAAATATTTATTTTATTTGCCATACGAGTCTGATTTCGCTCCTATCTTTCATATGAAAATAAATTGCTGTTATTGTTTTATTGATCCTTTTTGTATGGTTTATTATAATTAATATACTTACTACCTAATATCCACTCACCTAATAGTATAAATTTGTTCCTACACAAATATTTACCCTTCTGATCTGTCTTCGAGACCGGCACGATCTCTTCATCCAGGTGAGTCTATCTTCGTCTGGTTACTTCGAGATGTTCCTCTTGTCCAATTAGGACTTCCCTGCCAGGGTTGCGGGAAACCAGGTCATTGTAATGCCACTGGTAGTGACATTTAACGGAGATATCACGGTCTCTTCGGTCACCAGACCGCAGGAATATTAGTCGAAGTAGAAGGCACTTGAAATGGGAAAAAATCTACGATAAATTAATTCTCAGGTACACTTCCATCAGGACGACATGGCTTGAGCCCAAAAAACGGATTTTGAGCGAAGCCAAAAATCTGTTTTTGGGTGAGATGGCCATGTCGTCCTGATGGACCCGCCCATCTGTTCCAGTTCAGCCTGCCAGGCCCCTCCCTGCTATACTGTATCGCGGAAGCCGGTTGGAAGCTGGACTAGGAATGAGGACGGACGTGACGTCACACAGTATGGCGGACGGTTTGTTTACGTTGCGAGTACTGTAACAGTAATGAAGGAGGGTAACTTTGGAACGGCTCCTCAGTTACCTCGCCACCTTTCCCCCTCGAAGCGTAAACGCTATGTGGGGTGCAGATAGCCATGAGGCGTGTTAATGCATGCTTCCCCTGTTGATATACGATATCCTAGAGGGAAACTTTTAGGGTACTCGCACCAGAAATTAGAATTCTGTGAAACCTTTAGTTTAATTCTCTGGGAATATTTATTGTAGTCATATATACCCAAAGGAAGCTACTGAAGGAACCTTCCATCAGGACGACATGGCCATCTCACCCAAAAATAGATTTTTCGCTTCGCTCAAAATCCGTTTTTCTATCCCTAGAGGTTAGAACTTTGCTCTTTTGAGTTTGCTCTGCTCAAGGAAACTCTATAACCTTGATATTGAGGAGAGGTCATAGCAATTGACTGGAAAGGATACACAAGTATGTGTCTTTCCTAATTTCCTTCTAGCTTACTATCCTAAGCTATAATGATTAAAATATTAATATTAATATTTTGCATAATCTGTTTATCATGTGTGATAAACAACCGCATACTAATTTAATTTTCCTTTCTTTTCCAGGAGGAACCCCAGATGAAATGTGATGCGATCTTCTGCAACCATAGGAGTAGGAATTTCTACGGTCACAAAACATGCAGGTCTCATGCCCCCTGCACCATCATTACCGAAACCTTGCAGTACTGGGACCCCCAAGTCTGCAATATCTGTCGTACCTTGGGGACTGAAAGTTTCGACGACCCCAAGTCAACAGAGTCGAGGGATGCTGCACGAAAAAAGCTGCGTAAGTGGGTACGAGGGGTCCAAAAGAACTCTCTGGGACCATACCTACCTAACGATAGGATGTGTAGCTTGCTGTTCCCGAAAGCGGGTAGTGAAATTGTCGTGCCCCAAGCACGACCCGGACCTCCCTGCGTCCAGATTGCCATCGAGATGGATGTCAGTGAGGCGTTGCAAAGCATGGACATCCACCAGGAGGAAAGGATGTCGGAAGTGTCTGCGGACACTGAAAAGGATCTACTAAAGGATGATCCCGAGGAGGAGTCTACTCTACCTCCGGAAGAAGATGATGATGTCAAGTCGGAGTTCCTTCAGTCTGTGCCAGCACCAGAGCCGTTACCCTTGACATCTTCAGCTTCTAACCCTCCATTGGACAACATGAGCCAGGCACTGGCTCATCTTACGGCCTTAATGGAGAACATTTGCAAGCAAGGCGAAGCAAGGGAAGCAAGACTCGAGAGAGAGCTCCGTGAAGCTCCACTTACCGCCTCCCGAGGGTCATACAAGCGAAGCAGAGCCCAACCTGCTCCACAACCAATCCCTGGAGGTATGCGGAGTTTATGCCGATTACTAACGGCTAACTCTACATCTAGGAGAAGATGGGAGCCGTCCCCTTAGACGACATCCAGTTTTGGCTAAGCTTTAACGCTTACCCTGATTGCTTCATTCGACTGAAGCATGAACCAACGTCAAAAGAGGAGACGGAACCGAAGGAGGTCATGGTTTTCGACCACGATAAGGCACAGACTCTCTTGGCGAGTAGCCTAAAAAAGGGGGGCTATTCAAATTCGAAAGTCTCTGCCTTGAGCAAGAAGTACCCTACCTTTCGTGCTCCTGCTACAATAGCCTTCCCCTTTATGTCGAATGCATTTAAAACTGTTGCCAAGGCAGTGGAGGCAGGCAAACCATACTCTGCACTAGAGGAGTGCAGGCCTCTGTCATTAGCCTTGCCCATGAAGAGAAGGAATGGAAGGAAGTCCACCTAACCTTCTCAGTAGGGAAACTGGACGTAGACATCGCTGGACGACAGTTTAGCGAGAATCTCCCTAAACTTTCTGACTTTCTCTTGCACAAGGAACAAGAGACGAAAGAGAGACTTGCTGCATCCTTATCCCTACAAAACTGCATAGAGATGTGTGCAGGCTAAAGAAGTACCCCAGACATGCTCATGGTCCTGGCTAAAATGCATATGGCCACCCTAGTAAAGGACCTATATACTTTTATGAAGGCTAGGAGAGCCTGTAGAGAGTTCGTATTCACTGCTGCAACAGTGAAACACGAACCCAGGAAGCTGATATCTTCTAACATGGAGAATAGGAACCTTCTCCAGAAGTGGGGCATCTCCTCAAAGAGGAAGTCTTCCCCAGATGCAGGTCCCCAACTTAAAGGGAAGACGAAGAATCCTTGACTTCCCTCTCAGCCTGCTCAACAAAATCCCACAGTCACTATGACCGCGGTGCCCCAAGTAGTGGCCCAAACACAGACCACCTTCCAAGTGGTGCCTCAACAGCTGGTTGCCCAATCACCAGCATTCAACACCAGGTTTGAGAGACAAACCACTACCTTTCGGCTGCAAAGTAAAGAATCCAGACGGGGCTCCTCTAGACATCCCTCGAGGTAGGGGAGGACGCGGTCGAGGAGGTAAACCCTCCGGACAATCGAAGCAAGGAGTTGCTTCCAGTAGGAGGGAGGCTCCAACATTTTCAGGATCGTTGGACCTTCGATCCTTGGGTCCACGGCCTAATCAAGATTGGACTAGGATGGAAACAGAACAAGTCTCCACCATCATTTCCTCAATTCTTCCAACACTCCACCCCCTCATTAGAAGAATATACCCTAGAGCTCTTGAGCAAACGGGTTATAAGGAAAGCAAAGTTCATCGAATTCCAAGGAAGGCTGTTTTGTGTTCCCAAGAAGGACTCAGACAAACTCAGAGTCATTCTGGACTTGTCGCCACTCAACAAGTTCATAGGAAACAGCAAGTTCAGGATGTTAATCCTTCAACACATAAGGACCCTGTTACCCAAAGGGGCGTCACAGTCTCGATAGACCTGGCAGATGCCTATTGGCACATTCTAGTCAGTCGCCCCCTCTCCTACCTAGGATTCAAGTTACAGAAGATAAAGTATGTTCTCAGAGCCATACCCTTCGGACTAAATATAGCCCCAAGGATCTTCACGAAACTTGCAGACGCAGTCGTGCAACAACTATGCCTAGAAGGCGTTCAGGTAGCAGCATACCTGGACGACTAGCTGGTGTGGGCAGCATCCGAAATGGCTCGTCTGCAAGCATCCAAAGAAGTGATCTATTTCCTGGGACATCCGGGATGTAAGATCAGATTAAAAAAGTCTCGACTCTCTCCAGCTCAAGGGTTTCAATGGCTGGAAATCCATTGGAACCGGAGGTCACACCGCCTCTCCATTCCCTCAGGGATGAGGAGAGATCGCAGGGTCTGTAAACAGACTACTGAAATCCGACAGGATCTCAAGACGCCAACAGGAAAGAGTACTGGGCTCTCTCCAGTTCGCAGAAGTAACAGACCCAGTGCTAAGAGCATAGCTGAAAGATGCATCAGAAGTCTGGAGAAGATACGCATCAAACGCTCGAAGAGATCTAAAATGACCGATACCGGCCTTACTATGATCACTTCGGAAGCCGTGGTCGATGGCCAAGAGCCTAACTTCAACACATAAGGACCCTGTTACCCAAAGGGGCGTTCACAGTCTCGATAGACCTGGCAGATGCCTATTGGCACATTCTAGTCAGTCGCCCCCTCTCCTACCTAGGATTCAAGTTACAGAAGATAAAATATGTTCTCAGAGCCATACCCTTTGGACTAAATATAGCCCAAAGGATCTTCACGAAACTTGCAGACGCAGTCGTGCAACAACTACGCCTAGAAGGCACTCAGGTAGCAGCGTACCTGGACAACTAGCTGGTGTGGGCAGCATCTGAAACGGCTTGTCTGCAAGCATCCATAGAAGTGATCCAGTTCCTGGAACATTCGGGATGCAAGATCAACTCCAAAAAGTCTCGACTCTCTCCAGCTCAAGGGTTTCAATGGCTGGAAATCCATTGGAACCTGAGGTCACACCGTCTCTCCATTCCCTCAGGGAAGAGGAGGGAGATCGCAGGGTCTGTCAAGACGCTAACAGGAAAGAGTACTGGGCTCTCTCCAGTTCGCAGCAGTAACAGACCCAGTGCTAAGAGCACAGCTGAAAGATGCGTCAGGAGTCTGGAGAAGATACGCATCAAACGCTCGAAGAGATCTAAAATGACTGATACCGGCCTTACTACGATCACTTCTCAAGCCGTGGTCAAAGGCCAAGAGCCTAACGAGGACCGTGCCCTTGCAACCACCTCTGCCGTCGGTGACCATCCACACGGATGCCTCGACGGAAGGATGGGGAGTTCTCTCCCATCAAAGGAAAGTCCAAGGGACTTGGTTATCTCTGTTCAAGGCCTTTCACATCAAGATTTTGGAGGCCATGGCATTCCTCTTGAAGTTTGGAAAACTCTCCCCTCACAGACCAGTCCACATCAGACTGATCTTGGACAGCGAAGTGATAATGAGATGTCTGAACCGACAAGGCTTGAGATTGTCCCATATCAACCATGTGATATTAGCCATCCTTTGTCTAGAGAGATGGCACTTATCAGCAGTTCACCTACAAGGGCTCCGCTATATGACAGTGGATGCTCCATCCAGGCTCAAGCCGATAGAGTCAGAATGGTCCCTACAATAAGACTCATTCTCCTCCATCTTGGAACAAGTCCCGGAACTGCAGATCGACCTCTTCGCAACGAGCGACAACAAGAAACTACCTCGATATGTAGTCCCATACGAGGACTGTCTAGCGAAGACAACGGACGCCATGTCCCCTGGTTGGAACGAATGGACCCGGATTTTCCTGTTCCATCCATCCAACCTTCTGCTGAAGGTCCTCAACAAGCTGAAATCCTTCCAGGGAACGGCAGCTCTGGTGGCCCCCAAGTGGCCCAAGAGCAACTGGTTCCCTCTAGTGATGGAACTGAAGCTGAGGCCGGCCCCTCTACCGAACCCAGCACTATCTCAACATGTTCAGAAGTCGACTGTCTTCACTTCATCACAGAGAACCCAAAACCTTCATCTCATGATTTTCTCACCTTAGCGGTTAAGAAAAGATTTGGGATCTCAAAAGGTAGTATAGACTTCTTAGAAGAATACAAGTCTAAGTCAACTAGAAGACAATATGAATCGTCTTGGAAAAAGTGGGTTGCTTTTGTTAAAGTCAAAGGACCGAATGAAATTTCAGTAGACTTTTGTCTGTCCTTTATCCACCTCCATGAACAAGGTCTGGCCGCCAACAGGAAAACTACATGTAAGTCAGCCCTGACTAGACCACTTCTATACGCCTTTCAAGTGGACTTGACGAATGAAATCTTTAACGAGATCCCGAAGGCATGTGCTAGACTTAGGCCTGCAGCTTCTTCGAAGGCCATTTCATGGTCCTTGGACAAGGTCCTTGCTTCATCTGTGAACAATGAAGATTGTTCTTTGAAGGATCTAATCCAAAAGGTTATTTTCCTTTTCGCTATAGCCTCAGGGACTAGAGTTTGTGAAATAGTAGCCCTATCAAGAAATGAGGGCCACATTCAGTTCACAGAAGTGGGAGAACTGAATCTCTTTCCTGATCCAACCTTTCTCGCCAAGAACGAGCTACCCACTAAAAGATGGGGTCCCTGGAAAATCTGCCCTCTGAAGGAAGATGTCTCTCTATGTCGAGTGGAGTGTCTAAAGGTCTATCTTTGAAGAACTTCAGACTTCAGGGGAGGACAGCTCTTCAAAGGAGAAACTTCAGGATCAAACTTATCCCTAAAACAACTGAGGGCGAAGCTCACCTACTTCATCCACAGAGCGGATCCTGACAGTACACCCGCAGGTCATGATCCGAGAAAAATTGCTTCCTCACTGAACTTCTTTTAGTACTTTTAGTTCATGGACTTCGAGCGTCTTCGCTCATATACTGAACGGAAGTCTTCCAGAGTGTTCTACAAACACTATGCAAAGCAAGTGCACAAGCTGAAGCATTCCGTGGTGGCAGCAGGTAGTGTATTAAAACCTGTCGTCTAGTGCTGCAATGAACCGTGAATTGATTGGGACTATCAATTAGGGTGAAGAGGTGTTGACACTTCCGGTGGGATACCTTTTAAGTGGGTGTCACCATGGTGACACTAAGACTGTTTAAAATCTCAGGTGTGGAATTATACAGATAACACTTGTGCCGTGTGTACATAGTACACAGTGTTGATATACAACATGTACAGAAAATTATATTAGAAAGTTTTATTAAAATTTTTAAATTTCAGAGTGGCACTGATCATTTCTTCTCTCTCAGGGAGGAAAACGTTTTCTGTATACGTTGTACGTCTAATTCCTGTAACATGTTACACTCGTTATTCCATTTGGACATTTATTCGAAATAAATGTCTATTAGAGTGTAATTGCATCTTATTTCGCCCTGCAATTAGCACAATAAATATGGCCAGAGTTTTCCTACTTATTTAACTAAGTAAACCTCATGTTATTGTATGCTTACAAACTATGGATATAGTTGATACTTAGTTGTTCTGACAACATATACAAACCGTGAGACCTTTGTATATCTAGTTGATAGTTATGTTTGTTCATACAATATATGCAAACCTTGAGACCCCTTTTCTACTGTCTGGTATGACTCTTCCCTGCCGGGGGCAGGAAGCCCTAACATTGTCCGTGATTAGTGGTAATGACGGAGAACGGTAACGTTATATGTCTCAATGGTCCGGAAGACCATAGAAAAATTTGTCCCAAGGTTAAGGCACCTATGGATATCCACAGATACAATACTTTCTAGTAATTCTCTCGTAAACTTCCATCAGGACGACATAGCTTGAGCCTAAAAAACGCATTTTGAAGCGTAGTGAAAAATCTACTTTTGGGTGAGATAGCCATGTCGTCCAGATGGACCCACCCTCCTTTTCCATAGAAAAGGCATAGGCAAGATCCCTCCCAAAAACTACTATATCTGTAGCACCATGCTCAATGCTACAAGGAATGAGTGCCATCTTGGATACTCGTAGTAGTACGGGAGGAAGGGTAACCTTGATAACGGCTCCCCTTCTATTTTCGCCACTCTTCCCTCTCAAAACGAAAACGCTATTCGGGATGAAGATTTCTATGTATCGTATCAAGATATACGTCCCCTGATATTATGCGATATCCTTAAGTGAAATTTTAAGGATATTCGCGCCAGGAGTTAGAATTCTGGAGACCTAAAGGTTAATTCTCTGGGAATATCACTGTAGCCAAATATCCCTTAGAAAGCTACCAATAGGAACCTTCCATGAGGACGACATGGCTATCTCACCCAAAAATAGATTTTTCGCTTCGCTTCAAAATTTGTTTTTTCGCTTTGCTTCAAAATCCGTTACTCACGCCAGGAGTTAGAATTCTGGAAACCTGTGGTTAATTCTCTGGGAGTATCACTGTAGCCAAATATCCCTTAGAAAGCTGCCTAAAGGAACCTTCCATCAGGACGACATGGCCATATCACCCAAAAATAGATTTTTCGCTTTGCTCAAAATCCGTTTTTTATGCCAATCTATACTGCAAATTTTCTGAGCTTGTCAATCTATTGTCTTTTCTTCCTTTTCATGCTATGTTTGCAATCTGTAGGGACCAATTTCTATTATTCATTTTATCCATTTATTATCTGTATTCTCACTATACAGTATGTCCAACCCATGTCCTTTTGAATTTTGCCATGTGTGTCGTGGTATTCTAATGAGATCTTAGATGTGCAGTTGGTAATAAAAAGTTTGAGATACATTAAATTAAATTATTTATATTAACTGCCTAGGTCCTTCAAGGACTTCAAGTATATTTTTAGTATATTTAAAGGACTTTGTTTGCTGCATAAATCCACAAAGCTTGTTGAGTTGTAGTATTGTGCAAGAGTTTGGTAGAGTGATTACCTTTTTGTAACACTAGCTTCTAAATCTATATTTCAAGTCTTTAACTCCACGATTGAATAATGCTTTATACTATATAAAAATTCAACTCCATAAGTAAAGATAACTTTATATATACTTTAGACACATTCAGCCTTTTAAAAAAGTACACTTATTTCTTTGCTTCATAAACATTCAATCATACTTGTCAATCGGGCATTTATATGCTGGTTGGTGCCAAGTGGACTAACTGCATTTGTATATCTGGTGAACATATATCAGTAAAGTATATGTTTTGATCACACAAAACACTTGAGATAAATGTAGTTATTAACAAAGACATCTTCTGTGAATTAAGTATGTGAAAGCCAGATAGATAAGGTTATTGACTATCAACACTTGAAGTGATTAAGATTAGCACCCACGATAGTGATGCTGATAACTTATCGTAAGAGCAATAGCATGCAGGAGTATAGCAAAGATTGGAACTGGATCTAGAGTGTTCAGTTTGCATCAAGCAAGAATTTAAAGCATTTGCAATTTAGCATCTCTCCTGCTGCAGCCGTTGAATAACGATTAAATCATCCGGCTAAATTACCATATTCTGCATATTTTCATCATTGCACAAAAGCTCCTTATGGGTGTGTCATTTACGGTGTACTTGCGACCCTACTCGAAAATAATATAGTGCAGTAAAACAGGAAGTCTCATTACGGAGAAAAGTGAAGTGCCCGAAAACTTATGTAAAACGTCCCTGAAAATTTCACCATAGAAGATGATATATGCATGTTTTATATTAGTCCACAATTTGTGAAAATAAATGTGAATCAGGAAAATTATGTTTAACAAACCGTAACAATAATCTTTGCCCTTGAAAATTATATAATATCAACGAATTTAAAAACAATCAAATTCTATAATTGGAAAAGATTATTTTGGAAATTAAAAGTTTAATATACAGTGACTGATATTTCCAGATAAAACGCGGTTTATCGTAACATAATATACTGTAATTCTATGTTTGGTAAAAGTTACTTATGAAAACTACAGTTCAATAGTATCAATGGATGGTAGAAAGATGGAGTTGGGCATATCTGTCACTCAAAGTACCGAAACCATAGTACCCAAGAGGGAGAGATGTTTGGTGGAAAAGAACAAGTTAATATTCAGTATTTATAGATGTTTGGGCCTATTTCCATTCAGATGGGATTCTTCAAAGTCATTGTACACTGTACAAGCAGTTTCTTTCGCCGTAGCCTACAGTTTTTGGTTTTTGTGGCCACTCATAGGTCTGGGTGTTGCATTATATGGCATAAAGACTTTTAATCTAAATGAGAATTTGGATCAAGTTGATGATGTAGTAGAAACATCTATATTCATTTTAGGGTTTGCTGTTGCTCCTGCAATTACCACCTATTCAATTAAACAAATAGCCAAGTACCTCCCAGAGATCTTAGATGACATATCCAACCTGTGTGAGCTTAAAGTCGGATTCAAGACCCCTTTACACATTCACATGCCATGTAGAAAGCAGAAGGCCCTTTCTTCAAAGGCTGAGTTCATAAATTCCCAGAAATTCCAGGAACACGAGAAAACGCTCTTTTATGTGCCCTTAATAACATTATTCCTATCCATTGTTGCCTTCATAATTGCATGGGTGAATGGTATTCTTGAAGTAACAGAATGGAGCACCCTGAAAAGTGAATGGCCCTTCTACATCTTGCAGTTTTTTTACCTCACTCAGCCAGCCATAACAACATGGTTTTGCGTGGTGTTCATAGAGTGGATGAGACTAGTCTATGAGGCACTTAAAGTAGAGGTTGAATATTTATATCACAACACTTTGACATCTCTACAAAGAACATCTGGCCCACAGAGAGACCGTAACATTCCAACAGCTGCTTTCAGTAAAGAAAGTGTCAAACTTACTGATGACTACATAGATAAAGTGCAAGAGATTTTCGTTTTGCTCATCAAAATTATAAAATATGTCGCCTCAGTAAACTTCCTGGTGTACTTGATCAGTGCTGTATTCTGCACATTGGAACTACTCAAAAGTTTTCGTCTTATTATGTACATGATTCCTTTGGCAATCTCAGTTGGTCACATGGCATTAATTTGTTACGCTTCAAACTGCTTGATGGATGAGGTACGTTTATATCTTCACTTGAATCTTGGCTTTAAATAGACATTATATACATTTTTTAATAAGTTGATACTTTCAGAGACAACTTATCTAAGAGCACTTGGTGCCCAGATCAATGGTCAGGTTAGTTTTAACAATTAATGAAAGATTAAGAAAATGATAATGCCCTTATTTCATATAAACCAAGCAGTCCAGCTGTGCTTTCCCTGATCCAGTCAAATTTCTCCCGATGACTACCTACAGCATTGTCTTCTATATTGGGTCAGTGCTTATCAGTTGGCCTATAAAGAAACTGTTGCCCTTCAGCAATGAAATTATCCTCTGTAGAGGCCTAGTGGTGCCATTGCACATCACACAGTGCACTAAAGGCATTAGTTAAGTGTCTTTTGCTGTGTCCTTGCAGATTGTAACTTCACTTTTTGTCTTTTTTGTCTTTTTTTTCCTTCTAGCTATCTATCTTCTTAATATATACTACGCTTTTTAGTGCAACTGCAGAGGTTTCCCTTAATGTTACCTTGGTGCTAAATAGACTCCCAGTCCCCAGTACTAGCTATCAATAACAGTATTATTCATTTTTTTAAAAAATTACACTCATGGCTTTCAATTTCTCCAGTTAGCTCTTCTTATATCAGTTTCTCCACGAACACTTTTCTAATTTTATGCTCTCCGTGAAATAGCACCTGATTTTTAATTATCTTTGATCATTGGTACAGTGTCATTAAAGCTATAAAATTTTCTTGCGTGATTCTTCGAGTTTGCAGAAGAGTTGGTTTTATCTAACTCTTTTGCCTAGCTGTTGATTCTTTCACTTACCCTTTCTTTCCAAAAACCTACTCTTACTCTTGCAAACATATAAACTAGTCCAGTCGATCTCTAAGAAGGCCAAATGCTTTGAGCATTCCAAACACCTTATTGCTCCATGTTTTGGCTTTGCTAATGATGTCTCTTTGATTCCAATATGAGTTTTATAAGGATGTTTATCTATGAGACTACGGTTATTATTTTTGTGCTCTTGTTATCCTGATTTATTTGACAGAACCTATCATAAGGTTCTGTGTGTCAGTCTTCCTGCTTATAGCTTCTGCCCTTATATCTGAAAAGTTATTTGTTCCATCAATAAATACAAACCCTATCCCTCTTAATTAGGGAATATACTTTCGGAAAAGCTGGAAGACTAACCATAAGACTTTTAGCGAGATGTAACTACTCCACCGTTAGTTAGGGGGTAGTATCGGCTATCCGGCTCACACACATCGGTGTTGTCTCGTCACTTTTGCTTTTGGCTTGGGTGAGAGTAGACGTTCATCTCTCTCCACCGCCCATACTGACTGGCCATTATAGACTTATCTTTCCTTTGCTTTCTCTTTTTCTTCCTGGTCAACATGTGAACATGTCCAGGACCTGAGGGATGCAAGTGCGGTACCTTTATGCCTCCAGTCGAGACAGACACCCCTTCGCTGTGCCCGGCCTACCAAGGATAACCTTGTAACCAGGGCAACACCTGTGAGGAGTGCAGGGAGTGGTCATCCTCTCAGTGGGAGAGGCTTAGTAGGAGGCGTCAGAAGAAGTCGAAGAGGGATTCTCCTTCGGCGGCATCCTCAAAGTCAAAGAAAACTCAACTTCCTTCTTCTACTCCTTGATCTTTGCCCTAACCTCCTTCTCAATCGGTCTCCCCAGGGGAGTGGTCGAACAGGAGTGGTGTCCCTTTAACCCTAGGACAACCCTTAGGTTTGAAGGCCACTGCCGCTTCCCCTAGCAAAGCGCCGCCATCCTTCTTCGTAGGGGTCTTTTTCTGTTGGTGATTTTTTGCAGGTGTGGCATTCCTTGGGCATCGCCAGTCCCCTGTCAAAAGAAGGTCTGCTTGAGCTGTTGCAGTTGGGAGCGAAGGAGAAGTGCATACCAGCTTCCTCAAAGATTGACCTTGATCCTCCTCCTAGAGGCTCAGAAGGTTTCATACTGGAGGAGTCTCTAGCGTCTGTGTCCGTCACTGTCTACCCAGTTCCGTCTCCATCTTTTCTGAGAGATTCGTCCACTGCAGTTCCAGTTCAGCGTGCCGGCGATGGAGCTCTCCTTTGTTCTGAGTTTGCTCAGCCATTAGAAGTTGGGGGGGGGGGGCAAAGTCCGAGGCCTGTTCCTGTCACTCTTGAGGGAAACTTTTCCCGTTCGTGGTTTACGTTCTTCCCAGAATGGTCCCTGCCACATGGGACTATGAGAAGGCGTCTGGTCTCACTCATGCCTTTCTCTAACCCCTAGGAACTTGGCTCATTAGAAAGTGAAGATGTTGTGCACCCCCACCAAGTTTGCCTCATCCATTGTCCTGATACTTCATCTCGCATATCTCCCACCTTGGAGCCTATCAGGAGCTCTTAAAACACTCCCAAGGGAGTCCTGACGAGTGACGCAGCTGTTTCGCCTTCGCATGAGCGTGCTCGCTACCAGAGGCGCCTTGCCAATTTCAACCAACGCTCGTCATCCCCATCTCGCAGCGCCGAGGAACTTCCAGACCCACCATCGCGATACTGAGTGATCGCTTAGGCAGCAGGCAGCAGACTCATCTAGACTCGACAGTGGTCCAGCTCGAGACCAGTTCCCAGCACGGGATCAGGCTTCAGCTCATAAACATGATCTAGCTCGTCAATGGGTTCCAGAGCATAACCAATTTCCAGTGCGTAACCAGGTTCCAGGTCACCAGCAAGTTCTACCTTGTGACTAGATGCCAGCCCACGACAGCACTCCAAAGAGCTCCAACCCTCCAGCTCGAGATCGCCCTTCCACTCGTGATCGCTTCATCTCTCCCATTCATGGTTTGACCTCCGCCCGTGATCACGTTCCTGCTCGCGAGAGCACAGTAACATGCAGCAACGCACCGTTTCACAGCAGCACATTCCGACCCGTGGTGCAGGAGTCCCGTTCCAGCCCTACCTCAGAAACATCGTCCCCCAATGATGATCTCACCAATTTACTTTAAGGTGTGCAACCTTCCTACAGGTTCGGAGATGTTGCAGTAGGATTTCTCCCAGCTGGAGATGTCCCCGATGATGACGTCGAAGAAGAAAAGATAGAGGTAGCCTACTCTTCAGGTGATACTTTTCACTCCTGTACAAGTTGACCAAGTCTTACCAACTGTCTCCCATCGAGGTCCCCACACCCAGTCAGTGCGCTTCATCGGCTGTATCGGAGCAGCCTTCGCACAGCCCAAGGATTCGTCAGATTCCACTAGACGTAGGGAGATTACAAGATTTTCCCTGCTGGCAGAGTTCCTTCCCCCTCCTAGGGAGTGTAAGGACTCTAAGACAGTGCCGAAGAACCGCTTCGCGAGGACCTCGACCCAAACTCAGGAGAAGGTGCAGAGCTCTTCAGCTTCTAGGTCTCTAGGACAACGATGACATAGAAGGAGTGCCCCCGTGACATCAAAGGACTCCTCCAGGCACTACGAAGATGACCGCGACTCAGCCCGGGCTCCTATAGTTGAGAGCCCATTGGTGGACGAGGACCAGGATTTCGATCAGAATAATGCTCTTCCCAGACCAGCAGGTCCAAGGTTTTCGGAGGGCAAGCAGAAAGAAACTGACCACAGGTTCTGGTAGGTCTTGACCTGCAGGAGGGCCATCAACAGACTGGATGATCCTTCAACAGCACCACCAGTAGGGAAGAACATAGTGCTGGATCATCTGCACAGCACTTGGAAACCCTCCAAGACCAATACAGCATTGCTCTGGTCGAGGGGGGTTTGAAGGGTGCTAGGAAGAAGGCCTTCTCTCCGATGACCGGGGCTTCGAACTCTTTGTGCCAACAACTTTTCAAAGCTCCTCCCTCCCCCCTTCATCCAGCAAAAGAGGTATTATGAGATAACCGAGGAGAAACTGTCAGCTTTACCTCTGGATCCGGCCATCGAAGCGCTGACTAAAATTGTATTGTGCCAGAAACTCGCTGGACCTCCCATCACGGTCTCAGCTAATGAGACCCTAAATATGGAGAAGGTTGCGAAGTTTGCCATGCACACAACTTTGTGGCTTGATCTGTGGCTAGGTTCAGTGGGCCACCTGATCAGGACAAAGGACTGGTCGCAGGAACATACAGTACTGCACCAGGAAGTCCATGTCAACCTTTCAGGAACTAGGACTGTTGAGTTCCTTGCTCACCAAGTGGTTAACTTGTGGGTAAACTTCATCCTGAGTCGATGGGACTCAATAATAGATAGGATCCACAGGCACGGGCAAGTTCCTACGACTGGAGTAGCAAGATTATTGAACTCAACATTGGAAAGACTGTGTCTTTTCAGCACAGAAGATGTCGAAAGGGAAGCGGAGCCCTGAAGGAAGTTGAGCCAGCACTCTCTCCTTCTAAGGTGGATGACCTAGATATCCTACAGAATGGCTCCTCCATCCAGGAAACCTCAATTCCTGCATGGGAACAGCAGGAGTCCAGATGCTCTCAAGTCGTCGTCCAAAAAGCCCTTTCCTGCCAGAGACCAGCCGAAAGAAAGTAGGAACAATAGAGGAGGTAAGGGAGGAAGAAGTGGCGGTCGAGGCCTCTCCCACTAGGGAGATCAATCCCCCCACTTCTCCACCAGTGGGGGGGGGATACCTGCGACGCCAGTGGCAGAGGTGGCTGTAGCATGGGGCAGAGTCCTGGACTGTCTATGTGATTCGTTCAGGTTATCGCATCCAATTCATGCAACCTCTCCCTCCATTGACTCAGCGTCAAGTTCTGTCGAGCTCGTACACGAAGGGATCACTGAAGGAGCTGGCCCTCAGGGCTAAAGACCAGACCATATTGGTGAAGGGTGCTTTCCAAGAGGTCTTACACAGGTCCCCAGGCTTCTATAGTCGACTCTTTCTTGTAAAGAAGGCGTCTGGAGGCTGAAGACCCATTATCGACCTTTCTTTCCGGAACAGACTCCATTTAGGATGGAGACGGCAGACACGTCAGACAGGCAGTAAGATCACAGGACTTTATGTGCATGTTGGACTTGAAGGACGCATACTTACATATCCCAGTACAGTAGAACCTCTACATACGAACGTATCTACATCCGAATTTTCCAACATCCGAAGTAAAATTTGAGCAATTTTTCGACTCTACACCCGAATTAAGCAATTTTCGTCGTACCGGTTGTATCCAAATTTTTCGACACGTGAAGTACAATTCGAACACGTTCCTACTCTACACCCAAATTTTTTTTCGACACCCGAAGTAAAAAATACCCGTACGGGTAGGTGGTACTCATAGCGCCGGATGTATTTTTTATTTCCGCCGATAGAAGGCAGCACTTCAACCTCGGAGGGACCCTCAATTAGCATGGCTTGGGTCATTCCTCTGTTCTTGTCGGCTTCGTGTGGTTGTGCGCTGTGCGTTCTGCTATTAACTGTTTTAATCGTGATTTTTTACGTGCATCCTTTTACGGTAATTTACGTAAAGCATGGGTCCTAAAAGGCTTAGTTTTGCAAGTGGTAGTGGTAGTGGTGAGAAAAGGAAGAAGGAAATGCTTTCTTTAGACGTAAAGCAAGAAATTATTGAAAAACATGAGTGAACTTGCAAAAGAATATGGCCGTAATATGTCGACGATCTCGACAATCTTGAAACAGAAAGAAGCCATTAAAGCAGTGAAACCTTCTAAGGGGATCACCATCATTTCAAAACGTCATAGCCCTATCATAGAAGAGATGGAACAACTTCTGCTAATCTGGATCAAGGACAGAGAGATTGTTGGCGACACCATCACCGAAACTATCATCTGCGAGAAGGCGCACGCCATCTTCACGGACTTGAAGGAGGAGAGCTCTGGGGGTGATGCTGGGGAGAGTTCAACCGAACCTTCCTCAGACGATTTCAAGGCATCTCGTGGCTGGTTTGAAAAATTTAAGAAACGGTCCGGGATTCATTCAGTTGTTCGCCACGGAGAGGCTGCTAGTGCGGACACAAAGGCTGCAGCTGACTTTGTGAAGAGCTTTGAAAGGATCGTGCAGGAAGAAGGCTACGTAGAGCAGCAGGTGTTTAATTGTGATGAAACCGGGCTGTTTTGGAAGAAGATGCCCAGTCGAACCTACATCACCGCCGAAGAGAAGAAATTGCCTGGGCATAAGCCAATGAAGGATCGGTTAACTCTTGCCCTATGTGCCAACGCTAGCGGGGACTTTAATAAAGTCAAGCCCTTACTGGTTTACCATTCGGAGAACCCTAGGGCCTTTAAGGCACACAATGTGGATAAGGACCAGCTTCATGTTTTCTGGCGATCCAACTCGAAGGCCTGGGTCACTAGGCAGTTCTTTGTCCAATGGGTTAACCAAGTTTTCGGTCCTTCTGTGAAGAAGTATCTTCATGAGCAGAAATTGCCTTTAAAGTGCTTGCTATGCCTTGACAATGCACCCGCTCAACCCCCCCGGACATGAAGATGATATCTTCGATGAATTCAAGTTCATAAAGGTGCTGTATCTTCCACCGAATACCACCTCTATCCTCCAGCCCCTTGGACCAGCAAGTCATCTCGAATTTAAAGAAGCTCTACACCAAGAACCTATTCAAGCAGTGCTTTAATGTCACGCAAAGCACAAACTTAACTTTGCGTGAATTTTGGAAAAACCACTTCAACATCGTGCACTGCTTGAAGATCATAGATCAGGCTTGGGTGGGATTAACTCGATGAACCCTCAATTCTGCCTGGAAGAAGCTGTGGCCTGATGCAGTTTCTCCCCGAGATTTCGAAGGTTTTGACCCCGAACCTGATCCCGTGGTGGGTGGAGCGGAAGACATAGAGGAAATCGTCTCTCTTGGCAAGTCCATGGGTCTGGAGGTCGACGCAGATGACATCACGGAACTCGTCGCCGAACATCACAACGAACTTAAAACAGAGGAGCTCAAGGAACTCCATGCTATGTCTGAGCACATGAGTGATGACGAGGAAGAGATCGAGGAGGTAGAACATGTGTTAGGTTCGGCGCAAATAAAAGAGGTGTTAGGAAAATATCAAGACGTGGTCGACTTCATCGACAAATACCATCCAAAAAAATTGCAATTTTGTCATGTAGTTGCGCAGTTCAATGATGTTTGCCTAACTCATTTTCGAAACATTCTGAAAAGCTGTACCAAGCAACTTTCTATCGATAGCTTCTTTAAAAAAAACTACAAAGCGAACTTGTGATGAAGAGGATGGAAGTGGTTCAAAGAAAACGGCAAAGAGTGAAGAGAAAAAAATTCAATCAATTTTAAGTGGAGAGAGTGAAAGTGATTAAAATTAATCATCAAAAAGAAAAAAAGAAAATGTAAATAAAAAATATAAAATATGAAAATAAAAAAAATAAATAAGCTAAGTTAGGTTAAAGTTTACTTAGTGTAAGTTAGAATAAGTTACCGTAGTGTACGTTTATCGTAGTCAACCTCTCTACCTCCTCGCCGCCCGTCCGTCTCCTCTCTGCGTAGCAAGACCAACAACACCTGCGCTGGACTTTCTAAGGTAAAGTGACGCTAAAAACCTGTTTCTTATTTATCATTTTTTGATAATTATTCTTTTTTACATGTCTATTATCTTATTTAGTGTGCATATTGTCATGTGTAATTATGTGTAGTACAGTAATTTATTAAGGAGTTATCATAGGTTTTTGGGCTCAACCACGGATTAATCCTATTTCAATGTATTCTTATGGGAAAATTCGTTTCGACATCCGAACATTTTCTACATCCGAAGTCGGCTGTGGAACGGATTAAATTCGTCTGTAGAGGTACCACTACCCATCATCAAGGAAGTATTTAAAGATCATATTCAACAACTGACGATAGCAGTTCAAGGTACTGTGCTTTGGCCTGTCGACAGCAACTCAAGTTTTCACAAGAGTTTTCTCCTTAGTATCAACAGGATCGGCATTCGTCTTTTGAGATATAGTGGAACCTCTACATACGATTGCCTTTACATACGATTGTTCCAACATCTGAAGTAAAATTTGATCAAATTTTTGCCTCGACACCCGAAGTCATGCATCCGACGTAGATCTTGTTTACACCGGTAGATGGCAGCACATCGGAGGGATGCCATTGAGCGTCGAGTCGGTCAGTTCTCTGTTCTCGTGCGCATTGTGTGGTTGTCCTCTGTTCAGTCTGTTATTAACAGTGCTTATTATCTTCCTTTTCTCGCGTTTCATTTGTTATTTTACGTATAATCATGGGTCCTAACAAGCTTAGTTTCGGTACAGGTATTAGTAGTGGTGTAAAGAGGAAGAAGGCAATGCTTTCATTAGAATTGAAGTAAGAAATTAGAAAAAAACATGAGCGTGGTGTGCGTGTGAGTGATCTGGATAAACAATATGGCCGGAATAGGTCTACGATCTCGACGATCATCAAGCAGAAGGAAGCCATTAAAGCAGTCAAACCATCGAAGGAGATCAAAGTGAAGCAAAGAAAACTAAGATTGAGAGAGAGAGAGAGAGAGAGAGAGAGAGAGAGAGAGAGAGAGAGAGAGAGAGAGAGAGATGATGATGTTGTTTATTGTCGAGCATGCAATTAAACAAGCTGAATAAGTGAATCCTTAAAATAAGTTTTAAAAAATTGTCGTTAATCTCTCTCTCTCTCTCTCTCTCTCTCTCTCTCTCTCTCTCTCTCTCTCTCTCTCTCTCTCTCTCTCTCTCTCTCTGTCAGAATCCTATTTGAAGGCAGGCAAATCTGGTGAGTTTATCTGGTCTTTAATGAGAGAGAGAGAGAGAGAGAGAGAGAGAGAGAGAGAGAGAGAGAGAGAGAGAGATTAACGATAACTTTTTAAAACTTGTTTAAAGGATTCACTTATTCAGCTTGTTTTATTGCATGCTCGACAATAAAGATCATCTTCATCTCTCTCTCTCTCTCTCTCTCTCCTCTCTCTCTCTCTCTCTCTCTCTCTCTCTCTCTCTGTGTTCTTTTATTAAAAGAAGTGTCATATGTAAGTGATCAAAATTCAAAAGAAAAAAGAAAAATAAATGTTAAAAAAATATAAAATAAAACAATAATAGAAAATAAATAAGCTAAGTTAGGTTAAAGTTCACATAGTGTAAGTTAGAGTAAGTTACGGTACGTTATCACAGTCACCATCTCTACCTCCTCGCCGACCGTCCGTCTCCTGCATAGCAAATCCTACACCTGCGTTGGCCTTTCTCTAGGGTAAAGTGACAATAAAAAACCCTTTTTTATTCATTATTTCTTTATAATTATTCTTTTTTACATCTCTCTTTTATAATGCCATTGTATTATTGTTATGTGTAATTATGTGTAGTAATTTATTAAGGAGTAATCATAGGGTTTTGGGCTGTAGAACGAATTATACAAACTGCAGTGTATTCTTATGGGAATATTTGCTCCAACATACGATTGTTTTAGCATACGAAGCAGGTCCTGGAACGAATTAAGATCGTATGTAGAGGTTCCACTGTATCTGGATGACTGGCTGATACCAGTAGACTCAGTGATGAGCCTTCTTCAACACTGAAACAGACTCCTCGAGTTTTTGTCACGATCTTGGGATTGCGGTAAATCTCAAAAGTCCTCCCTTCTACATTTACAAAGACTGGTATACTTGGGTATGATCAAAGGCACCTAACCGGCAGAAAGTCTTCTCTTTCGACAGCAGTATCCAGAGTCTGAAGAATGTAGCAAGCCCCTTCTTATAATGAGACACACTCCCGGCGCAGCAGTGGTTACATGTGCTCATCGGCTGGCTACAGATATGATCCCTTCAGTGGTGGCTGAAGTCCAGTTGGGTTCAGCATGAAGACTCACCAGACTAGCTGGTCCCCATGGGACCCAAGCAGAGGATGGACCTGAGATGGTGGGTGTCTGACGAGAACCTCCACTGAGGAGTCGACCGTCTCTCCTCCCCCGGAATTGATGATCTTTTCAGATATATCAAAGTAAGAGTGGGGGGGGGGGATCTGCTGCATTACAAGGCCTCTGGGCTCTGGTCCAAGTCTGAAAGATTCCAGCACATAAACCTTCTGGAGACGAGGGCATCCTTCTTAGCCCTATAACAGTTCTTGGCGGGTCACTCTGTGGTGTTGATGAGTGACAACACTGCGGTAGTGGCATATGTAAACAAGCAAGGCGGTACCTTTTCTCAGCACATTTGCCATCTTGCAGTGGAGACGCTAAGATGTGCAGAAGACAACTCAGTATCCTATCGTGATTCAGATAGTGGGCTACGATTGGTCTTTAATCATCTAATAGCCAACAAAGTTCTGACTTTGTGGGGTTTCCCGGCGGTGGAGCTGTTTGCAACGTTGGAGAACAACAAGCCCCCGCTGTGTTGTTTCCAAGTGCTAGATCCCTAGGCTCTTTAGCAAGATGCATTCCAACAACGGTGGGACAACATCGATGTCTATAACTTTTACCAAGAGAAGGGTTCTTGACAAGGCAAGATTGTCCACCAACTTGGCAATGACCCTCATAGCTCTGCTATGGCATCCTGCAGAATGATTCCCGGACTTTCTTCAGCTGCTGACTGAAGTCCCGAGAAAACCCCCCTCACGTCATGATGTACTCAGACAACCACACGTGAAGATCTACCACAAAGCTGTAGAGTCAATATGACTTCAAGCCTGGAGGTTATCCAGCATCTCACGCAGAGAGGATTTTCGAAACGTTGTGAAGATGTCTGGATACCTCCAGGAATCTTCAGCTACTGTGTACCAGGCTAAGTGGGCAGTCTTTTGTCATTTGTGTCGTGGAAGGGATATCTCTCCTCTCGATGCCACTATTCCAGCAATAGCGTATTTCCTTGTATACCTTCGGGAGGAAAAGCTCCTCTAGGTCTTGGCGATGAAAGGGTATTGCTCAGTCTTGAAAATCGCCTTGAGATGGAAAGGAGTTAATATTTCATCATCGTTGGAATTGTCTCTCCTCATGCGGAATTTCGAGCTTACCTGTCCCTAGTTCAGTTGGAATTAGACCACCTCCATGGAACATGGTTCGTGTCCTTTGAGCTCTGAAAGGAGCTTCTTATGAACCATTACGCCAGGCTTCAGATCTTCACCTGACCTTATAGGTGGTTTTCCTTCTCACTTTGGACTTGGCTAAGAGAGTAAGGGAACTCTATGGTCTTTCCTATGACGTCTCCCATTCAAGGGGATGGGGAAAGATAATGCTTGGCTTCGTCCGTGACTTGGTCACCAAGACTCCAAATCTGGGAGTAGCGGATCCTAGATTTGGGCCCATCCAGATTGAGTGTCTGTAATGTAACCGATGACCTGGATCAATCACTACTTAGTCTAGTGAGGACTTTGAGGTGCTTCCTTAAAAGAAGTGCAGAGCTCGCCCCGAGTGAGAGCACTCTTGAGGTCAAGAGAAGCATGTCCAAGAACATGATCTCAGCGTGTATTCGCAAGGTCGTAGACTGGGCCTTGACTCCTGATCCATCCCCACAGACAAGGAGACCTAGAACTCACGACATTAGGGTTATTGGTACGTCTCTAGCGTTTAAGAAGAACTAATCTCTGATGCAGGTCCCTCAAGCGGGTGTGTGGAAGCGTTAGACGACCTTCACTTCTCGCTACCCTGCGATATGTGACCCACAGGAACATGGAGATGTTCTCCATCGGCCCTGTGGTGGCTGTACAACAAGTAGTTTAAATGCCTCAAGCTCTTTGATGGGCAAGTAGCAGATGGTAGAGGGCAGAGGTTACCCAGAATTAAGACTGGGATGAATGTTATGACTGCCTCTTTCTTTCATATACCCCTTTCTTGGGAACAGCACCTATAGTACTCTGCAAGCTGGTTCCTCTGTCTACAGGTAATAACCATTTCCCTTGTGTAACCTGGTACTGTATAGGAACATATATTTGTTGTGTCCCCATACCCCCTGGCGAGGTGGGATTGGATAACGTCTATGGGTGGTTCAAAGAATCTTACGATTTCTGAGAATTCCTACTCAGACTAGTCACACTGCTAGTATCACGCAATCACACAGATTGCTCAGGCCGCTAAAGTGGGCTATTGCATAGAGTTTTAGCGAGGTGTCAGGGTGTTCCCCCTTATGCTTGCATAGTACTGGTGGAAACCCAGGGTCAGAAACCAGCCAGTTGGTTAGGACTTTCGCCCACCTTGATGATGAGTCTTCCCTATTAACGAGTGAAAGGGTTTGTACTTAGTGATGGAACAAATGACAAATTTGAAATGTTTATTTTCTTAACGATGCAAACCTTGAGCTCTTTATACAAATTTGGCCCGCCATCACCTATCCCCCTTCAAATCTTACCTGCTATTAAAAGTGATGAGACAACACTGGTGCATGCGTGTGAGCGTGGTTACCCCCCCCCCCCCCCCAACTAGCAGTGGAGTAGTTACACCTCGCTAAAAGTCTTATGGCTAGTCTTCCAGCTTCGCTGAAAGCATATTCCCTAATAAAGAGCTCAAGGTTTGTATCGTAAGGAAAAATACAAATTACTTTAAATTTCTAATTTCTTGCATTTTAGAGCTTAAATTGGTCTGGTTACAGTTCCAGTATCATCAGTAGAGACATGCACCAGAACATCAGCCGGGCAAGCCCACAGAAGTAACCTCACCAGTAAACAGCTTACACTATTGGTCTCAGGCTGGGATTGATTTGTCACTATGCAAATGCTAGGCGAATGCATTAGCACTATACTATGTCTGTTGTTATTCCTGATACTATACAACATATGCTACTTTATTCATCTCGGTGTTGCTTCTGTTGGATTTATTCTCTTGGGTACTCTATATCCTGGTAGTTAGTGATCCTCTTGATTCCATCTCATTTTCTGATCAAACTTTTGTCAATAATTCAACGATCTATGTTTTTACATTTACTATCCTACCTCTTGTCATGAAAGCTCAAGTTATTTTTCCCTTTATAGAATTCTAATTATGTGCTTATATAAATCAGTCTGATTCAAAACTGCCATTACACAATATTTAGGTTTATCATTGTCTCACCTCTGAACCCCCTTTTTTTTTTGTTTCTATTTAAAACAAGTTGTTGAACAATAACTTCTATCAACTTTTTAATGCTCAAATTACTCCAAACTTATTTTGAAAGGATCACAAAATTCAAATTTCTAAATGACAGATAAAATTTTTAAATGTCAAAAGTGGCTTACTATATTCCATTGAAACCTTTGTGTTGGCCTCAATTACCCTTTTCTACATTGGTCTTGTATCTACCTGTAGATCCTTTGTCTTTGTCTAATTCTTTGAATGCATCAATTCAAAGACAATTTTGTTTGAATAATGACTATCCCTTACTTCTCTATTATTCTTGCCTCCAATAAGTTACTTCCATTCATTTTATTGGTATTTCTTCACTTGCTGTTCTACTAATCTCAAAGAAAGACTTCCTCATCCAATCAAGTGGCTCTGTAATATCCGTTATGCCGGTGATGTCACACCTTTATCTTATAGAAATTAGAGATCCCGGATCTTATTGGTCTACGATTGTTTCTTTCCCTCAACTGCTAAACTTTGGAATTACCCATGCCTCTGCCTTACTTAACTCTGATAAGCCTCTAATCCTTTATCTTTAAGTAGGCATGTCTAATTGATTGAGCCTACAACTCCTTCCTTTATTTCTGTTCCTCTTTCTTGTTTCCTACTCTTGGGTCTTGGCTAGCTAGGGCCATTTGGTTGGCCGTCACATTGGTCTTTGAATTTAAGGAGAAATCCAACGAGAAATTGGAACACTTAAGAAAAGATTGGTACAACACGGAAGGGTTGCATTTGACATACCAGATTTTTTTAAAAAGACGAAGACGTGGGAGTGCATCTCTCTCTCTCTCTCTCTCTCTCTCTCTCTCTCTCTCTCTCTCTCTCTCTCTCTCTCTCTCTCTCTCTCTCAACACTACAATGCTGACTCAAAACCGATACAAGTTCAAATTAGTATTGTTAGCACAATATATTCAGAACATTACAAAAATAAAGTAAATCATAGAATTCCAAAGACAACAATTACCTTTATTTTTTTTTTTTTTTTTTTTTTTTTTTTTTTTTTTTTTTTTTTTTTTTTTTTTTTTTTAAGTGTGAGATGGGTTCTAAATCTTGTGATTTTTATTTCCACAGTATGAACACATCTTGTTAATCCTGAAAAGAACAGTCCGTCTTGAGCGACATCATCCGGGTCTGCTGCCATATGATGAACTTCACATCCTGCGGGAAAACCTTCTTGAACTCCCGCCACAAGTTGTAGTTTTTGGCGGGTATCCCTTGGGGAATGGCTTTCTCATAGCTGTGCATGGTTTTATTCTGACCTACGCTGTGCTTGCAAATGACATAATGGATATGCAGAGCAATATCCCCCCACTAGGCAATGTGACTGGCAATGTTTAGTAATGATTGTATGGCAAGTGCCACGTTGTTTTGGAAATTAATAACTAAGGGCAGCGACTCTGCCCAGCCCACATGATCCGCCCACATGCATTGTAATTGGCCGTCACTCCAGTGGTTTCTGCTCTACCGTGGCTTGCTTCACTCGTAAATAAACATTGTCTCATTGTTCCTCTGTTCTGACAAGTGGCACATGGATATGCTGTACACACCAGTCGAGTTGGTCACTATCTAAGGTCTTATAATTACCTATTATTATTATTATTATTATTATTATTATTATTATTATTATTATTATTAGCTAAGCTATAAGCCTCATTAGAAAAGTAGGATGATATAAGCCCAAGGGCTCCAACTGGGAAAAGCACCCCAGTGAGGAAAGGAAATAAATAAACCACAAGAGAAGTAATGAATAATCAAAATAAAATATTCTAAGAAGAGAAACATTAAAATAAATTTTTCATATATAAACTCTAAAAAAAAACACACACAAAAAATAGAACAGTGTGCCCGAGTGCACCCTCAAGCATGAGAACTCTAACCCAAAACAGTAGAAGACCATGGTACAAAGGGTATGGCACTACCCAAGATTAAAGAACAATGGTTTGATTTTGGATTGGCTTCCTAGAAGAGCTGCTTACCAAAGCTAAAGAATCTCTTCGACCCTTACCTAGAAGAAACTAACTTCTGAACAATTATAGTGCAGTACTTGACCCTTTGAGTGAAGATTAATTATTTTGTAATCTCAATGTTGTCAGGAGTATGAGGACAGGAGAATGTAGAAAGAATATGCCAGACTATTAAGTGAATATGTAGGCAAAGGAAAAATGAGCCATAACCAGAGAGAGGGATCCAGTGTAGTACTGTGGCCAGTTAAAGGACCCATAACTCTCTAGCAGTAGTATCTCAATTTATAGCTGGTGCCCTGGCCAACCTATTACCTACAAGAATGAGCTATGAGAATGTGGCAGACAATCACGATGTTTGTGGGCAGACTATATTTAAAGCTTGGACAGGACCCAGTCACTTCTATAACAAGGTCGTTGTGGCAGGCAATGTAACTGAAGTGGTTTACTGACGGTATGTTTATGACGAGCTGTTACCTTGGAAAGTATATTGATTATAAATTACCTCCTTCAAGCATTGCGACTGACAAGGTTCATCAGTGAGAGGGTTAAATGTTCTTAAGTCAAGCTAACTTCTTGTTGAAAAATAAATTAAAGTCTAATAAGCTAATTTAACGGCAACAATAATGATTTTGCTTGCAATATACTGTACAACTCTCAATAGTAATTACTTTTAACTATTTACAAAGCATTGTTAAATTTCAACTCTTGTATCATAAACATATCACAGTGTGGTTAGAAATGAACACTTATAGAAATATTGACTGTGAAGTACATATAGTACCCAATTACGGTCTTATTTTTCTTATTTATAAGCAACTGTAATTCCACTAATTAGTTAATTAGGTTTATTCATAGAATTACCCCCTCTTGATTCCCACAATTGGGTGGCTATCGTGTTGATTTTAATCATGTCTAACACTAATTTCACCAATCTTTGTTTATTGTAACATATGATTTGAGGTACTTGTAGAAAATACTTCCTGAAATCCAGGCTATCTGAAACCTTTAAAAAAATATTGCTGAAATGTACTAACTAGGCCTATGGAATAGAAACATTGGTAAAAAAACACTGCATGCTTAGAATGTAAAAAAAAAACATTGGTTAAACCTATTAGTTAAAATCTACAGAGCTTGGCCAGATATATTAAGTTACAGACTTGATTGAAAATAATGAATAAATTATACAGACTCTACCAACCGTGTGTCACACGATTGTACAGAGTAAAGACATTTCATTTTGTGTATATATTATGTTTGTATCTTCTCTCTCCCTTCGCACTGTTAAGAACCTGAAATAACATGTCTGTTTTTCTCACCGTTAACTGTTAACCGGTGCGGTGTCGATTGAACATGAAATTGCCTGTTATGTCTCTGTGCACTTTTTGCCTGGAGTTTATGTATATTAAAATGGATGTTCTGTAATAAATTTACTCAGTTGCTTTCATCCTGCCTTTGAGTCACAACCTTCTCTCGGCCTATCACAAGACCTTCGTGAAATATACTGTTCATGGTTTAAATATCATGAAAAATGAGAAAACGGATTTTGAAGCGAAGCAAAAAATCTATTTTTGGGTGAGATAACCATGTCGTCCTGATGGAAGGTTCCTATTGGTAGCTTTCTAAGGGATATTTGGCTACAGTGATATTCCCAGAGAATTGACCTTTAGGTCTCCAGAATTCTAACTCTTGGTGCAAATATCCTTAAAATTTCACTTAAGGATATCACATAATATCAGGGGACGTATATCTTGACACGACACATAGCAATCTTCACCCCAAATAGCATTTTCGTTTCGAGGGGGAAGAGTGGCAAAAATAGAAGGGGAGCTGCTATCAAGGTTACCCTTCCTCCCGTATTATTACGAGTATCCAAGATGGCGCTCATTCCTTGTAGCATTGAGCATGGTGCTACAGATATAGTAGTTTTTGGGAGGGATCTTGCCTAAGCCTTTTCTATGGAAAAAGAGGGTGGGTCCATCAGGATGACATGGCTATCTCACCCAAAAATAGATTTTTCGCTTCGCTTCAAAATCTGTTTTTTAGGCTCAAGCCATGTCGTCCTGATGGAAGTTTACGAAAGAATTACTAGAAAGTAGTGAATCTGGGGATTTTCATATGTGCCTTAACCTTGGTACAAATTTTTCTATGGTCTTCCGGACCATTGAGAGCATTACCGTTATATGTCATTGCCACTAATCATGGACAATGTTAGGGGTTCCTGCCCCCTTCAGGGAAGAGTCATACTAGACAGTAGAAAAGGGGTCTCAAGGTTTGCATATATTGTATGAACAAACATAAGTATCAACTAGATATACAAAGGTATCACGGTTTGTATATGTTGTCGGAACAACTAAGTATCAACTACAGTGAGCCCTCGCTACTTCGCAGTTCAACCATCGCGGATTCACCACTTAGCGGATATTTTTCATAACGCATATATATACACATATTGCGGATTTTCCGGAAATTTTGAAAATACCGCGATATATGAAGACCCCAAATACATATTTCGTTAATTCCATTAATACTGTAATTAGTAATATCTGCTCTTACTGATGGTTCATTGCATTACATGACATATAATTCAGTACAGAGAGAAATAAAACACGAAAAGAGAATGTGATCATACGATAATTCAATATACAGTACGTAGTAAAATTAAATCGAACATGAAACGCAAATCAGATGCAGTCATACCGTATTTGAATGGTGTAAGGCTGCTGATGGCTACTACTACAAATGTAATGGATGTGCTTCTTTTCCATGAATCTTTTGTATGTACAGTATATCCATAGTTTGTAGGCATACAATAATATGAGGTTTACTTAGTTAATTAAGTAAGAGAACTCTGGCCCTGTTTATTGTGCTAATTGCAGGGCGAAATAAGATGCAATTACACTAATAGACATTTATTTTGAATAAATGACCAAATGGAATAACGAGTGTAACATGTTACGGGAATTATACGTACAACGTATACAAAAAACGTATTTCTCCCTGAGAGAGAAGAAATGATTAGTGCCACTCTGAAATTTGAAGATTTTGATAAAATTTTCTAATATAATTTTCTGTAAATATATACTATCAACACTGTGTACTATGTACACACGGCACAAGTGTTATCTGTATAATTCCACACCTGAGATTTTGAAGTCTTAGTGTCACCATGGTGACACCCACTTAAAAGATATCACACTGGAAGTGTCAACACCTTTTCACCCTAATTGATAGTCCCAATCAATTCACTGTTCATTGCAGCACTAGACGACAGGTTTTAATACACTACCTGCCGCCACCACGTAATGCTTCAGTTCATGCACTTGCTTTGCATAGTGTTTGTAGAACACTCTGGATGACTTCCATCCAGTATATGAGTGAAGACGCTGAAAATCCATATACTGAAAAAAGTTCAGTGATGAAGAAATTTTCTTGGATCATGACCTGCGGGTGTACTGTCAGGATCCGCTCTGCGAATGAAGTCGGTGAGCTTCCTTCGAAGATGGACCTTTAGACTCTCTACTGGACACAGAGAGACATCTTCCTTCAGAGGGCAGTTTCTCCAGGGACCCCATCTTTTAGTGGGTAGCTCATTCTTGGCGAGAAAGGTTGGACCAGGAAAGAGATTCAGTTCCCCCACTTATGTGAACTGAATGTGGCCCTTATTTCTTGATTGAGCTACTATTTCACTAACTCTAGCCCCTGAGGCTATAGCAAACAGGAAAATAACCTTTTGGGTTAGATCCTTGAGAGAACAATCTTCATTGTTCACAGATGAAGCATAATGTAGGACCTTGTCCAAGGACCATGAAATGGCCTTCGGAGGAGCTGCAGGCCTAAGCCTAGCGCATGCCTTTGGGGTCTTGTTAAAGATTTCGTTCGTCAAGTCCACTTGAAAGGCGTATAGAAGAGATCTAGTCAGGGCTGACTTACACGTAGTTATCGTGTTGACGGCCAGACCTTGTTCATGGAGGTGGATAAAGAAGGACAGACAGAAGTCTATTGAAATTTCATTCCTTTTGCCTTAACGAAACTAACCCACTTTTTCCAAGACAATTCATATTGTCTTCTAGTTAACTTAGACTTGTATTCTTCTAGGAAGTCTATACAGCCTTTGGAGATCCCAAATCTTTTCTTAACCGCTAAGGTGAAAAAATCATGAGATGAAGGTTGTGGGTTCTCTATGATGAAGCGAAGACAGTCGACTTGTGAACCTGTTGAGATAGTGCTGGGTTCGGTAGAGGCACCGGCCTGAGCTTCAGTTCCATCAATAGAGAGAACCAGTTGCTCTTGGGCCACTTAGGAGCCACTAGAGCTGCCGTTCCCTTGAAGGATTTCAGCTCGTTGAGGACCTTAAGCAGGAGGTTGGATGGAAGGAACAGGAAAATCCGGGTCCAATTGTTCCAACCGAGGGACATGGCATCCGTTGTCTCCGCTAGAGGGTCCTCGTATGGGGCTACACTTCGAGGTAGTTCCTTTCACATCAACATTTTGGAGGCCATGGCAGTCCTTTTGACATTGAAAAAACTCTCTCCTCGCAGATCAGCCCACGCCACTCTGATCTTGGACAGCGAAGTGATAATGAGGTGTCTAAATTGACAAGGCTCGAGATCGCCCCATATCAACCATGTGATATTAGCCATCTTCCATCTGGCGGAGAAGAAGAGATAGCACCTATCAGCAGTTCACCTTCAAGGGTTCCGCAACGTGATGGCGGATGCTCTATCCAGGCTCAAGCCGATAGAGTCAGAATGGTCCCTAGACGTAGACTCATTCTCCTTCATCTTACGTTAAGTCCCTGAACTGCAGATTGACCTCTTCGCGACGAGCGACAACAAGAAATTACCTCGATATGTAGCTCCATACGAGGACCCTCTAGCGGAGGCGACGGACGCCATGTCCCTCGATTGGAACAGATGGAACCGGATTTACCTGTTCCATCCGACCAATCTCCTACTGAAGGTCCTCAACAAGCTGAGATACTTCCAAAGAACGGCAGCTCTAGTGGCTACCAAGTGGCCCAAGAGCAACTGGTTCCCCCTGGTAATAGAACTGAAGCTGAGGCTGGTCCCTCTACCAAACCCAGCACTGTCTCAATGGGTGCAGAAGTCGACTGTCTTTGCTTCATCACAGAGAACCCAAAACCTTCATCTCATGATTTTCTCGCCCTAGCGGTTAAGAAAAGTTTTGGGATCTCAAAAGACAGTATAGACTTTTTAGAAGAATACAAGTCCAAATCATCCAGAAGACAATATGAATCGTCTTGGAAAAAGTGGGTTGCTTTCGTCAAAGCGAAAGGACCGAAAGAAATCTCAATAGACTTCTGTCTGTCCTTCTTTATCCACCTTCATGATCAAGGCCTGGCAGCCAACATGATAACTACGTGTAAGTCGGCACTGACTAGACCTCTTCTATACGCCTTTCACATGGACCTGTCAGATGAGATCTTTAACAAGATCCCAAAGGCATGTGCTAGACTCAGGCCTGCAGCTCCTCCGAAGCCCATTTCATGGTCCTTGGACAAGGTCCTACATTACGCTTCAACAGTGAACAATGAAGATTGCTCTCTCAAGGATCTAACTCAAAAAGTTATATTCCTGTTCGCTATAGCCTCAGGGGTAGTTAGTAAAATAGTGGCCCTATCCAGAGACGAGGGCCATATTTAGTTCACAGAAGTGGGAGAACTGAATCTCTTTCCTGATCCAACCTTTCTAGGGTCGCTGGAGAATCTGCCCTACTGTATCCAGTAGAATGTCTAAAGGTCTGTCTTCGAAGAACTTCAGACTTCAGGGGAGGACAGCTTTTTAAAGGAGAAACTTCAGGATCAAACTTATTCCTGAAACAACTGAGGGCGAAGCTCACCTACTTTACTCGCAGAGCGGATCCTGACAGTATACCCGCAGGTCATGATCCAAGAAAAATTGCTTCATCACTGAACTTTTTTCAGTATATGGACTTTGAGCGTCTCTGCTCATACACTGTATGGAAGTCATCCAGAGTGTTCTACAAACATTATGCAAAGCAAATGCATGAGTTGAAGCATTACATGGTGGCAGCAGGTAGTGTATTAAAACCTGTCGTCTAGTGCTGCGATGAACAGTGAATAGATTGGGACTCTCAATTATGGTGTAAAGGTGTTGACACCTTCTAGTGCAATACCTTTTAAGTGAGTATCACCATAGTGAGCCTAAAGACTGTTCAAAAACCTCAGGTGTAGAATCATACAAATAACACTTGTGCCGTGTATACTTTACACAGTGTTGATAATATCCAACAGTTACAGAAAACTATATAAGAAAATTTTATTAAATTTTCAGATTTCATTATGGCATTAATCTTTTCTTCCCTTTCAGGTAGAAATTTTTTTCTGTATCAAGTTGTCCATTTTGATATGATTCTCCTAATATATTAATATTTGTTCCGTAACTGAAATACAAACCACGCTATTTACATGGGGTAATTACTTCGGCGTAGCTGAAATGTAGAGCCATAAGAATTTTAACAAGGGTTTACTACCCCTCCGCTAGTTAGTGGGGGGTAGGTAGGGGTAGCATGCTACCCCTCCCCCCTCACACACACAGTGCGTGCTCCCCTTTACTTTTGGCTCGGATGGCGAGCGGATGTCTCCACTCCCATCCTCGCTTGACGGCCATTAATGTTTTGTCTTTTAACTTACTTTTTCTTATACTTAATATATTTAAACATTATTGATGTTTATATATATTCTTGTGTATAGAATATAGTAAGTTTTCCTTTTCAGTGTTTGTGCGGTGTGTGTAGTGTACGTCTACGAGAGTGTAACGCCGGCTTAGCACTAGGCCACCACGATTCACTTCATTGTCACGGCCGTCCACTCCTAGGCCACCATGGTTGCCTTCATGGAGAGCGGCCCCTCTCTCGAGGTCGTTCACCTCGTACTCCGTACTACTATTTCTACGATAGCTTCTCGGTCCGAGTTGCGATTTCGTTTTATTGTCTCAATTATTTTTATGAAATCTAATTGCATTTTTAACTTTTCAGCTCTGGGAACACTTCCCTTCAGGGGTCTGTGATTCTTGGGATATTCAAAGTCAGTTACATAATTATAGTTGTTATAATTCTGTTTTTGTTAAGTTTTCCGCCCTCTCCCCTCGCCCGTGCTTGTCTGTGGGGGAGGAGGGCGTATACCTAACTTTCATTCTTATGTTTTACTTTCCCTCGGGGTTACTCTTCGGAGTCTCACCCGGGGGAATTTCTGTTAAATAATTATTCATTTTCTATTTCCCAGTTTACGATGCTGTTTCTTCATGGACTGTAGTGTGCCTTCAAAGCAGAGCTGTCCTGTTTGTGCCTGGGGAGTCTGCTGTCGCTGCCGTCTCTCTAGGACATCGTCATGGGTGTTATCCCTTCTCTTAGAAGTTCTCCCGGGACAACTGTCAGCTCTTCAGTGCATCCTAGAGCGATAAGGAGGTTTGCCTCCTAGGGTAGTTAGTTAACTTCCCTTCTTACGCTTTTTTCCTGGTTCTTAGGCGGTTATGCTCTTGGGGCTAAGCGACCGCCCTTGTAACTATGCTCAAGGGGCTGAGCGGTTGCAAGGCCGGACCTTGGTACTTCAGCGACTATGCTCTCGGGGCTGAGCGGTCGCTTCTGTTGCTATGCTCAAGGGGCTGAGCAGCTGCAGGATCAGTCTTGTGACCTCTTGTTCTCGAGGGAGGCCGCATTAAGGGCTCCTCTTCGGAGGATTGCTCCTTTTGGTCTCTTCTACGAAGTGTCTCCTCCCGTTCGCGTGAGAGGACACTCATAGAGACTCCTCTCCGGAGGATTGTTCCTGTTTACGTCAGCTGATCCTACGGCCCTTGGGGGCACCATCTCCTGTCTCTTTTACGAAGTGTTCACCTCTCTCGTTCGCGAGAGAGGCCACTCATAGAGACTCCTCTTCGAAGGTTTGTTTCTGTTGAAACAACTTGCTGTTCAGTCACTAACACTTCGGTGTTTAGTGACAGTGAAACTTCGGTTTCTCGTTACACTGAGCCTTCGGGGTCTTGTACTTTAATTACGGAGATCCCTCGGGCTCTCGTAACTTTAATCACTACTACACTTCGGTGATTAGTGACAGGGAAACTTCGGTTTCTCGTTGCGCTGACCCTTTGGGGTCTCGCAACTCAACTCTTCGGGGCCTCGCTACAGAGGCTACGTTAAACCTTTGGTCTCTCGTGCCCTCAGTGGACCTGCTGACCTGCCGTATCCGTTCCTGGCTGTTGACGCGCTTTGGGTGCCCACGCTCCCCGTTAGCTCCTCGTTATCCAACAAGCTCCTATCCCTCTAGGGTAGAAGAGGCTTTCTCACATCGTAAGTAAGTCCCTTAAGCGCCAGGTATCCCCTGCGCGCCAACGTTCTCTTGCGCGCTAGCGCACGACTGCTGTTCCTGCTGTTCCTGAGACTGCCTTCCAGAGACATCCTGTTCCAGAGGCTGCTACAAACGTTCCCTGCGCATTAGCTCACATCGTTGGAGTTCCTGAAATAGCGCACAGGCGCTTACCAGCGGTTCAGCCTGCGGTGTCTCCAAGTCTCTTCTACAAAGGACACCTCTCCCGTTCGCGGGAGAGGTCCCTCACAGAGACCACTCCTTGGAGTGTTAAGCAGTACTTCCAGTTGATCGTCGGCTTTCTGAAGCAGACCTGCCTTGGTCCTCTTCAGGGGATGCCCTCCCTTTTAGGGACACATCCCAGTTCCTGATCTACGAGTTAGCTGATCCTTCAACCTAGCGCACGTGTGCAGTTTCGCGCGCGCGCTCTCGCACCGACGATCTTCTGTTGCGCACTAGACGCGCAAGGGCCGACGATCTTCACTCGCTCGTGAGCACCGAAGATCGTCCGCGCGTGGAATGGTTTCCCGCGCGCTATCTTCGAGGTCCGTCCGCGTGCGATCGTCGAAGATCGTTAGCCGATGATCTTCTGATGCGCGTTAGGCGCGCAAGCGCCGACGATCTTCATAATGCGCATAAGCGCCGAATATCTTTCCGCGCGCGGGATGGTTTCCTGCGCGCGATCGTCACGGATCGTCCGCTCGCGATCGTCACGGATCGTCCGCTCGCGATCGTCACGGATCGTCCGCTCGCGATCGTCACGGTTTCCCGTGCGCGGGCACCGAGGGTTTCCCGCGCGCGATCGCCGACTATCTTCTCTCGCACGCGATCGCCGACTATCTTCTCTCGCACGCGATCGCCGACTATCTTCTCTTGCGTGCGAGCGCCGACGGTCTTCGCACACGCGTAAGCGCCGAAGATCGTCCGTGCGCGCGCGATCGCCGACGATCGTCTTTACATAGCCGAAGATCGTCCATGCGCGGGCACCAATGGTTTCCCGCGCACAATCTCCAACGATCTTCTTTCGCGCTAACGCCGACGATCTTCGTACGCGCGTAAACGCCGAAGATCATCCACGTTTATTTCTTCCGCGTGCGGGATGGTTTCCCACGCGCAATCGCCGACGATCTTCTGTCGCGCGCAAGCACCGGCGATCTTCTGTTGCGCGTAAGCACCAAAGATTGTCCGTGCGAGCGATGGTTTCCCCCACGCAATCGCCCACGATCTTCATACGCGCGGAAGCGCCGAGGATTGTCCGCGCTGGCACCGATGGTTTCCCCCGCGCGATCGCCGATACACCCACACTCACGCGAGCGCGAATATCCTGCTACGGACGATTCATTCACGCGCTACCCAGAACAGGGCTTTTCGCGCGATCACCAGCGTGATCGGCGCAGTGATCTCAAACGCGATCACGCCCGAATTACATTAGGGTTTCTGGCGGTCAGGCCACCATCGCGTTCCCCTCCCCGCAAGCGCAGAGCAGCGCCCTCATTGCAGATTCTCTACAGGCGAACCCTCATGTGTCGACTCCTCCAAGGGATCGTACAATCCCCTTCCCTCCAGAAGGACTATCTGACGGTGCGACGGTCTGTCAGCAACCCTGGTTGGACACCGTTGTCAGAGCGCTTACGCAGGCGATTAAGCCTGTGCTTTCTGACTGGGGTCACTAATCAGTAGCAACTTCCTCCCCCCCTGAAGAGGGAGAAAGGAATCCCTGACGTGGTATCTCCTCCAAGGACTATCCTGTCTCTTCACGGGTCCTTAGGCAGGCTCCTATCCCTCCTCAGACTTCCTCCCCCTCCCCTGCGGATGAGCATTACCCATCCCCAGGTGAGTCGGAAGATCTGGTCCTCTTCCCCATCACTCCAATGGGGGAATCCCCTCCTCTTCCTGAGAAATCTTCTCGTACGGAGGGGGCGAAAGCCTTACATCCTTCATTGCAGGAGTCCTGTTTCCCTCCTATGAGGTAACCAATGGCCCAAGTCTTCCGCAAGGACCCGACAGGAACCAGATGGACCCTTGGAGAATATCTGTGAGTCTCCCCAGGAAGAGCCTCTGGGGACGGGAGACCTCGCTGCCAGTCCATCAGGAGGAGAGCTCGAGGGGTCAGAACACGCGTTCTGGCAGGTCCTCACCTTCAGGAGGAACCTCAAAGGGATCCCAGACCCAGAGATTCCTACTCGTGAAGGGAAGGATACGGTCCTGGACCGAATCTACGCCACCCAGAAACTCCCTAGGGCCGGTGCAGCTTTGCCCTGGTCTCAGGGAATGAAGAGCGCCAGAGACAAGGCCGAGGGCCAGCCCTCTGAGCTTGCCTCCTTCAATAGATCCAGTGCCAATAACGAGCCCCTCCCTCCTCCCTGGGTAGGGATTGGTAAAGGGACAGGCCCTCCGGGCAGAAGTCCAGACTATGCTGAAGAGGCGCTCCCTCTAAGAGGTTGTGAACGGGTACCCAGGCTTCTACAATCGACTCCTTCCGGTGAGAAGGCGTCTGGAGGCTGGAGACCGGTCATCGACCTCTCGACACTGAACGGGTTTGTCAAACAGTCTCCGTTCAGTATGGAGACGGCAGACACGGTCAGGCTTGCAGTGAGACCACAAGACTTCATGTGTACACTGGACCTGAAGGACGCGTACTTCCAATCCCGGTCCACCCGTCTTCAAGGAAGTACTTTGGATTTTGCCTGGAAGACAAGATATACCAGTTCAAGGTGCTGTGCTCCGGTCTCTCCACAGCACCTCAAGTGTTCACCGGGGTGTCCACTCTGATTTCATCATGGGCTCACAGGATTGGCATCCGTCTCCTCCGTTTCCTGGACGACTGGCTGATCCTAGCAGACTCGAAGGCAACCCTTCTTCACCATCGGGACAAGTTTCTCAGACTTTGCCAAGATCTAAGGATCATGGTAGTCCTCGAGAAGTCCTCTCCGCAGCCCTCTCAGAGTCTGGTATACCTAGGCATGGTCATAGACCCCAATCTCCACAAAGCCTTCCCTTCAGACGACAGGATAGCAAGGCTGAGGAAGGTCGCGAGACCTTTCCTCACACGAGAAGAACTTCCAACCCAAACGTGGTTATGTCTCCTCGACCATTTCTCCTCCCTGGCCCGTCTGGCTCCAAACAGTCGCTTCAGGATGAGTTCTCTCCAGTGGCAACTCAGATCGCGGTGGAGTCAAGGATCATGGTAGTCCTCAAGAAGTCCTCTCCGCAGCCCTCTCTGAGTCTGGTATACCTAGGCATGGTCATGGACCCCAATCTCCACAAAGCCTTCCCTTCAGACGACAGGATAGTAAGGCTGAGGAAAGTCGCAAGACCTTTCCTCACACAAGAAGAACTTCCAACCCAAACGTGGTTATGTCTCCACGACTATTTCTCCTCCCTGGCCCGTCTGGCTCCAAACAGTTGCTTCAGGATGAGTTCTCTCCAGTGGCGACTCAGATCGCGGTGGAGTCAAGGACACGACTCCCCGGACACCTTGATCCCTATGGGACAACCAGAACAGACGGACCTCCGGTGGTGGGTAGTAGACGAGAATCTACGAAGGGAGTGGATCTTCTCGTCCTCCTCCCAGACTTGATGCTGTTTAGGGACGCATCAAAGAAAGGGGGGAGGGGGGGGGGGTGGCCCACGTTCTGAACCACAGGACCTCAGGCCGATGGTCAGAACCAGGAAAGTACCTTCTCATAGGCCTGCTAGAGATGAAGGCCGTGTTTCTGGCACTTCAGTAGCTCCACCAAGCCTGGCGGACTAGTCTGTGGTTGTGAGGAGTGACAACACCACAGTTATGGCTTATTTGCTCAGACAGGGAGGTACTTTCTCAGAACAGCCATCCCATCTTGCAGTAGAGATACTGAGATGGCCGGAGTTCCACTCGGTCACCCTAGCAGCTCGCTTCATTCCGGACAAAGGAATGTGCTCGCCAACAGTCTGAGCAGTGCGACACATACCGAGTGGTCTTTGGATCCTCAAGTAGCCAACAAAGTCCTGACTTTGTGGGGTTCCCCAACTGTGGACCTGACCGCTACAGCGCTGAACTACAAGCTCCCGCTGTGCTGCTCCCCGGTCCTGGATCCCACGGCCCTCTGGTAAGCCTTTCAACGACGGTGGGACAACATCGATGTGTACGCCTTTCCCCGTTCTGGCTGATGAGGAGAGTACTCTACAAGACCAGAGTATCGGTCAGTCTCTCAATGACCTCCATAGCTCCGCTAGGGCATCTCGCAGAATGGTTCCCCAGACCTTCTGCAACTCCTTACGGGGCCTCCGAGGGAACTCCCTCCACGTCACGAGTTACTCGCACAACCACATACCAACATCCTCCACAAAGCCGTAGCTTCGCTTCGACTTCACGCCTGGAGACTATCCAGCATCTCCTCAAAGAGAGAGGATTTTTGCAATAAGTTGCGAACAGGATGTCTGGACACCTGGGCAAGTCTTCCGCAGTAGTCTACCAGGTGAAGTGGCGAGTTTTCTGTGGTCGGTGTCGTGGAAAGGGTATCTCTCCACTCGATGCCACTTCCAGCAATAGCGGAGCTCCTCGTGTATTTGCGGGATGAAATGTACCTTTCAGTCTCGGCAGTGAAAGGCTGTCTCTCAGCCTTAAGTCTTGCCTTCAGGCTCAAAGGATAGACATTTCTTCCCCGTTGGAACTCTCTCTCCTCATACGAAGCCATGATCTCTCCTGCCCTCAGTCGTAAGTGAGACCTCCTCCTTGGAACGTGGTTCGAGTCCTCAAGTCTCTAAAGAGACCTCCCTACGAACCACTACGTAAGGCTACAGATCACCACCTTACCGGGTAGACAGTGTTCCTGCTAGCCTTAGCCTCGGCCAAGCGAGTCACAAGGTCTCTCATATGACATCGCCCATTCAAGGAGATAGGGGAAGGTAACGTTCAGGTTCGCCCCTGAGTTTTGTTGCCAAGACTCAGAACCCGAGAGTGCTGGACCCGCGGTTCGACTCTTTCCGGGTTTCGAGTCTCCATCCTGTAACAGATGACCCAGACCATCTCCTACTTTGCCAGTAAGGAGTCTGAGGTTGTGTCTTAAGAGAACAGCTGCAGTTCGTCCCCAGGTTCAAGCCTGGTTCGTGGGCACTGGGAAACGAAGAGAAGGTTCACCAGGAATACCATCTCAGCCTGGATTCGCAAGGTAATACACCTGGCCTTGAATCCTGACCTTCTCCGTCACATCGCCCTAGAGCGCAGGATGTCAGGGGCGCAGCTACGTCAGTGCCCTTCATGAAGTATCATTCAGTGACGCAGGTCCTGCAAGCTGGGGTGTTGAAACGTCAGACCACCTTCACAGCCCACTACCTGCAAGACGTGACCCACAGGAGGCTTGATACATTTTCTATCGGCCCTGTGGTGGCTGCACAACAGCTGGTCTAAACCTTGGGCTCCTTAATGGACAAGTAGCAGAAGGTTGAGGGCATTGTTACCCGGTTAGTCTGCATGAATGAAAAGATCTGTCTGGCCCTTATTCTTTTCTTCATCCTCTCCTCCTTTGGAGAAAGCAGCATCCTGGGTTCTCTGCACAGCTGACCTTAAACCACTGCAGGTAGACCATGGTTCCTTGTGTTCCTAGTATTAAGTGTAATACTGTCATGTCCCCATACCCTGACGAGGTGGTATTGGGAGAGTCCTAGCCTAGATTTCCTTCTGAGGAACTCCAGGTCAACTTCCTAGGACGAGTCACTTTTCACCTTCGCACACACCTTACGTAGGCCGCGGCAGTTTCACAACCGCTAGCGAGGAGCAGGGATTCCCTATTGTCCGAGTACTTAAATGCTCGAATATGGAATCCCCGGGCAAGCCAAAGCCAGTATGGCAGGGACTTACCACCCTTCCTAAGGGTTAAGTCACCCCATGTAAATAGCGTGGTTTGTATTTCAGTTACGGAACAAATGACAAATTCGTAGATAATTTGTATTTTTATCAACTATACAAACCTTAGATATTTACACATATTTGCCCGCCAGCCCTGTCCCCCAAGATAAGTCCTACCTCTAAGTAAAGTGGAGCATGCACTGTGTGTGTGAGGGGGAAGGGGTAGCAAGCTACCCCTCCCTACCCCCTGCTAACTAGCGGAGTGGTAGTAAACCCTCGTTAAAATTCTTATGGCTTGTCATTTCAGCTATGCCGAAGTAATTACCCCATGTAAATAGCTAAGGTTTGTATAGTTAGGAAAAATACAAATTATCTACGAATTTGTCATATATTACACATGCTATTCTATCTTTAGTCATTTTTTAGTAAATAAATGCCTATTAATGTCTAATTGCATCTTATTTCTCCCCACAATGAGCACAAATAAAAGTTTAGCCAGAGTTCTCTTACTTACTAACCTAGGTATAACTCATATTATTGTATGTGATGGACAGTAAATAAAGTTGATACTTTTGTTCCAATTGGTATATGCAAACTGTGAGACTCTTGTATATCTAGTTGATACTATGTTTGTTCATACAGTATATGCAAACCTTGAGACCCCTTTTCTACTGTCTAGTATGACTCTTCCCTGCAGGGGCCAGGAAGCCTTAACATGGTTTATGATTAGTGGTAATGATGTAAAACGGTAACGTCATATGTCTCAATGGTCCGAATGACCATAGAAAATCTGTCCCTAGGTTAAGGCACACATGAAAATCCACAGATACAGTACTTTCTAGTAATTCTCTGGTAAACTTCCATATGGACGACATGGCCTGAGTCCAAAAACGGATTTTGAGCGAAGCGAAAAATCTATTTTTGGGTGAGATAGCCATGTCGTCCTGATGGATCCGCCCTCCTTTTCCATAGAAAAGGCCTAGGCAAGATCCCTCCTGAAACTACTATATCTGTAGCACCATGCTAAATGCTACAAGGAATAGGCACCATCTTGGATACTGGTAATAGTACGTGAGGAAGGGTAACCTTGATAACGGCTCCCCTTCTATTTTCGCCACTCTTCCTCCTCGAAGCGAAAACGCTATTCGGGGTGAAGATTGCTATGTGTCGTTTCAAGATATAGGTCCCCTGATATTATGTGATATCCTTAAGTGAAATTTTAAGGATATTGGCACCAAGAGTTAGAATTCTGGAGACCTAAAGGTCAATTCTCTGGGAATATCACTGTAGCCAAATATCCCTTAGAAAGCTACCAATAGGAAACTTCCATCAGGACAACATGGCTATCTCACCCAAAAATAGATTTTTGGGCCCAAGCCATGACGTCCTGATGGAAGGTTCCTTCAGTAGCTTCCTAGGGTATATTTAACTATAGTGGATATTCCCAGAGAATTAAACTAAAGGTTATCACAGAATTCTAACTTCTGGTGCGAGTACCCTAAAGGTTTCCCTCTAGGATATCGTATATCAACAGGGGACGCATGTATTAACACGCCACATAGCTATCTACACCCCATATAGAGTTAACACTTCGATATGGAAAGGTAGCTGAGTAACTGAGGAGCCGTTCCACAGTTACTCTCATCCGTGGTTGCTTTTGGTACTCGAGACGTAAACAAACGGGCGCCATTGCTAAATGACGTCACGTACGTCCTCATCCTTTCGTCTGTAGCTTCTTTGCTAAGTCAGATTTTTCCCAAGTGCTTTCTTTATCAGCTTACATCGCCGTTATGTCGCTACCTTCAGCCTCGCCTTCTTCTGGAAAGGAGGAGTATTTGAAGTGTGAGAGTAACTTCTGCGGGGTGAAGCGCCCGGACTTCTACGGGCACAAGGCGTGCTGGACCCACGCCCCCTGCGCCGCCAAGAAAGGCGACTTGAAGTATTGGGACCCGCAGAACTGTACTGTCTGCAAAAGTCTTCTTGTCGAGGCGTTCGACGATCCTCCTACTGCAGAGGCAAGGGACATTGCTAAGGAGAAGCTATGCATATGGGTGCGTGGCTTCCAGAAGAACGCCACTGGACCGTACCTTCCCAACGAAGACTTGAGGGCCTTGCTTTTCCCAAAAGCATCCAAAGATTCAGTGGTCCCCCGTGATCAGATCCCCACCGTCCAGATCGTGGTTGAACCTGACGTAGTCATGGCACAGTCCATGCGTGAGTGCCATCTTGATTCCGACAACGTGGAACGTATGTCGGAAGTGTCGGAAGAGACGGAGAAGAACCTCATGGGCAAGGAGCTCGACTTTGAGGAAGATCAGGTGGAATACCCTGATTCGGAAACTGAGGTCGCTCCTGCTCCCCCAGCAACTCCTGCACCGTCCGAGGAACCTGTTCCTTCGACTTCTGTCACCCCGGACCCTCTTCCATCGGCCACTCAAGAGGTCTTCAAAATGCTTGAAGCCCTCATGGATAAGAAGCTGCGAGAGACTCAGGAGCAATTCCGGACGACTCTCATCGGCTTCAAACAACCGAAAAAGATTTCGGTTAAGGACCTCCCCACCTGCTCGGAAGCTAACCCATGGAGATACGCCGAGCATATGCCAATTACAACTGGCAAGATTTACATCAGTGAAAGGGTTGGCTCTATTTTGCTGGAAGAAGTGGAGTTCTTCCCAAATTTCGAGGCTTATCCGGACTGTTACGTCTGGCTCATGTCCGAACCAACCTCAAAGGAAGAGACCGAACCAAAAGAAGTTATTGTGTTCGATCTCGCGAAGGCCCAAGCTATGTTAGCTCAGGCAGTGAAGAGTCGGGGTTTCACTAACTCCAAGATGCCGGCGCTTAGTAAGAAGCATCCAACCTTCGTTGCGCCAAATACTGCGACCTTCCCCTTCATCGAGAAGGCCTTCACAGCGGTCATAAAGGCAGTGGAGGAAGGGAAACCTTGTCCTGCACTGGAGGAGAGCAGACCCTTCTCCATTACTCTTCCCCCCGATGATAGGCACTGGAAAGACATCCAGTCGACCTTCACGGTAGGAAAACTGGAGCCTGATGTAGCCGGTCGTCAATTCAATGAGGACCTCCCAAGGCTGAACGATCACCTCCTTCGTAGGGAACAGGATACGAAGGAGCGACTCGCCGCTTCGCTGTCCCATCAGGTACAACTCGAACTCATGGCCGGGGATACCAGAGTCCCGGACTTTTATATGGTCCTCGCTAAGTCGCACCTGGTGACTGTAACCAAGGACCTATATAGCTTCACTAGGGCTCGCAGAGCCTGTCGAGAATTCGTGTTCGCTAACGCAACGGTGAAACACGAACCCCGGAGGCTGATTTCCTCCAATATCTGGGGCAAGTATCTCTTCCCATCTACCTTGGTGAAAGAGATAGTGGACAAAGCTGCCACGGTGAATAGGAACCTTCTCCATAAGTGGGGCATGTCCCGAAAGAGGAAGTCCTCTCAGGATGATAGCCCTCAGCCTAAGAGGAAATCCTCAAAGCCCAGACCCCAGCAACGTCAACCGAGACGACAGTATCCGGGTCCCGCTACTCCCCAAGTGGCTACGCAGCCGCAACAGACCTTTCAGTTGGTCCCCCAACCGGTGGTGTCGCAGTCGCCGGTCTTCACCCCTGCCTACGAGCAACACTCGACTACCTTTCGTCCCAGAGGTAGGGGCTCAGGCAGAGGTTCCGGCAGAGATTCTTCTCGCCATCCCTCCAGAGGCAGAGGAGGAAGGGGAGCTAGCGGCCGAGGTGGCAAACCCTCGGGACACCAGAAGCAATGAAGTGCTTCCGGTGGGAGGAAGACTCCACCAATTCCAGGATCGTTGGACCTTCGATCCCTGGGCACACAGCATCGTCAAGAAGGTACTGGGCTGGAGCTGGACTCAACCACCCCCAGCCTTCCAGCAATTCTTCCAACAGTCAACCCCCCTCCTGGAAGAATATGTCCTGGAACTCTTGAACAAGGTGATCAGGAGGGTAAAGTCAACCAGGTTCCAAGGGAGACTTTTGCGTTCCCAAGAAAGACTCCGACAAACTCAGAGTCATTCTATACTTATCCCCCCTCAACAAGTTCATTGGGAACAACAAATTCAAGATGCTGACTCTGCAACTAATAAGGACCCTTCCGCCTCAAAGGGCCTACACGGTCTCCATAGACCTGGCGGATGCCTACTGGCACATCCCAATGAATCATTACGCTTCCTCCTACCTAGGATTTTGACTCCAAAGGAAAAGTTACGCTTTCAGGGCCATGCCCTTCGGGCTCAACGTGGCTCCACGGATCTTCACCAAGCTGGCAGACGCAATTGTCCAACAGCTACGTCTTCAGGACGTCCAGGTGATGGCCAACCTAGACGACTGGCTAGTCTGGTCGACATCGCCCGAAGATTGTGTGAGAGCCTGCAACAAAGTCACCCAGTTCCTAGAGCATCTGGGCTTCAAGATAAACGCCGAGAAATCTCGCCTCTCTCCAGCTCAGAAGTTCCAATAGTTGGGAATCAATTGGGATCTTCAGTCACACCGCCTTTCCATCCCACAGAAGAAAAGGAAGGAAATAGCAGGGTCTGTCAGAAGGCTTCTAAAATCCAAGCGGATCTCAAGACGACAGCAGGAACAAGTCCTCGGCTCTCTACAGTTCGCCTCTGTGACAAACCCAGTGCTTCGCGCACAGCTAAAGGATGCCGCGGGAGTCTGGAGACGTTTCGCATCCATCGCTCGAAGAGACCTCAAGAGACGGCTTCCAAACAGACTTCGCCTACTCTTAAAGCCGTGGTCAGAAGCAAAGGCCCTGAAAAGGTCCATCCCTCTTCAACACCTGCCTCCATCGATCAACATCCACACGGACGCTTCACTGGAGGGTTGGGGAGGTCACTCCCACCAACAACAGGTTCAAGGAACATGGTCTCCCCTATTCAAGATGTTTCACATCAACATCTTGGAGGCGATGGCGGTTCTTCTCACCCTGAAGAAACTCTCCCCGCCTCTCTCGATCCACATTCGTCTGACTCTGGACAACTCGGTGGTAGTCAGATGTCTCAATCGTCAGGGCTCGAGATCGCCCCAGATAAATCAGGTACTTCTTCCGATCTTTCGTTTGGCAGAAAAGAAGAAATGGCACCTGTCTGCAGTTCACCTACAAGGATTCCGCAACGTGACGGCGAACGCTCTATCAAGGAAAAGCCCAATAGAGTCGGAATGGTCTCTAGACGCAAGGTCATTCTCCTTCATCTCTCACCAAGTCTCGGAACTTCAGATCGATCTCTTCGCGACGAGCGACAACAATCAACTTCCTCGATATGTGGCTCCGTAAGAGGACCCCAAGGCAGAAGCAGTGGATGCCATGTCACTGGATTGGAACAAATGGTCCAGGATATACCTGTTCCCCCCTCCCAACCTTCTGCTGAAAGTCCTCTCCAAACTGAGAACCTTCAAAGGGACAGCGGCCCTAGTGGCTCCCAAGTGGCCCCGGAGCAATTGGTACCCCCTGGTCCTGGAGCTGCAGCCCACGCTGATTCCCCTACCAGGTCCAGTTCTCTTGCAACAAGTACAGAAGTCGACTGTCTTCGCTTCATCACTGAAAGTCAGGGACCCTCATCTCATGATTTTCTCTCCTTAGCCGCAAAGAAAAGGTTTGGGATCTCGAAGAAAAGCTTAGACTTCCTCGAGGAGTACAAGACTGAATCTACCAGACGGCAATACGAATCTTCCTGGAGAAAGTGGGTTTCATTCGTCAAAGCAAAAAATCCTACGGAAATCACCGTTGATTTTTGTATGTCCTTCTTTATTCACCTTCATGGACAAGGCTTAGCGGCCAACACGATTTCCACCTGCAAATCGGCCCTGACTAGACCACTCCTATACGCCTTCCAGATTGATCTGTCCAGTGATATCTTCAATAAACTGCCAAAGGCATGCGCTAGACTACGCCCAGCACCCCCACCAAAACCTATCTCCTGGTCCCTGGACAAGGTGCTCCATTTTGCTTCTAGCCTGGACAATGATTCGTGCCCTCTGAAAGATTTGACTCAAAAAGTTATCTTCCTTTTTGCTCTCGCCTCGGGAGCTCGAGTCAGTGAAATAGTGGCATTATCTAGAGAAGAGGGTCATATCCTGTTCGCAGAGACAGGAGAGCTTACCCTCTTCCCCGATCCGACGTTTCTCGCTAAGAATGAACTACCCACCAAGAGATGGGCCCCTTGGAGAATCTGCCCCCTGAAGGAAGATGTCTCTCTATGCCCATTGGAGAGTCTTAAGGTCTATCTTCGAAGAACTTCAGACTTCGGTGGAGGACAACTCTTCAAAGGAGAAACATCGGGTAGCGACCTGTCACTGAAACAACTAAGAGCGAAAATCACCTACTTCATTCGCAGAACGGATCCTGACAGTACACCCGCAGGTCACGATCCTAGAAAAGTCGCTTCTTCTCTGAACTTCTTCCAGAGTATGGATTTCGAAAGCCTCAAGGGCTTTACAGGCTGGAAATCATCGCACGTTTTCTTCAAGCACTATGCAAAACAAGTGCACGAAGTGAAGCATTTCGTGGTAGCTGCAGGTAGTATTATGAAACCTGCTGTTTAACTCTGCATAGAACAGTGAGTTACTTTGGACTTTAACTCTACGGGTGCCTGTGTTGACCCTTTTGTGATACATAGTGATTTCATGGACACTTAGTGTTTCTAATAGACTGTTCTTACCAAGGTGAAATGTCATAGACTTTACATGAGTGCCACATGTCCTAGGGCATGATGTGTTTCCTTTGAATTTTTATAAAAGACTGGCGTTCCTTTGGAACTTGTGCTTCTAAAAGTGAATTTTCCTTTCAGATTCAAGATTAAAGTCTTTATTTTCTATGTACATTATTCTTTTATTATTGTAAATAAAATCTATATTCATTATTGTAATTAATGCCATAATGATCTGCAATCCTAGAAATAAAATGTCTATTTTATTCCATGTGCGTCTCTCTTCGCTCCTATTCTTTATCAAGAAATATACGATTGTTATAGTTTCATTTATCCCTTTCCCCGAAGAACAAGTAAGAATAATATAAGTAATTATGTTATATGCTCACTCATGCCTTGATAATGTTCCTATTTGAATATTAACTTTTGCCCTGTCTCTGAGACCAGACCGATCTCTCCCCCAGGGGGAGTAGTAAATGTTATTTACTTACCTATGCTTGATAATATTCCTACCCGAATATTAACCACTGTCTTGTCTCCGAGTCCAGCGTGAACTCTCCGCAGGGTGAGTAGCTCTTCAATAATCGCTTCGAGATGTTCCTATTGTCCACCAGGACTTCCCTGCCAGGGGGGCAGGAAGCTAGTTCAATATAGAATCTCTGGTAAGGACATGTTCTATAATACTGTTCGAAGCCCTTGGCACTTGGATTAAAAGGGGAAAAATTCCACGATACATTAATTCTCTGGTACACTTCCATCAGGACGTCATGGCTTGAGCCCAAAAAACGGATTTTGAGCGAAGCGAAAAATCTATTTTTGGGTGAGATAGACATGACGTCCTGATGGACCCTCCCGTCTATTCTAGTTCAGCCTTTCAGGACCCTCCCTGACCTGCTGTATCATGGAGATTAGCAGAAGCTGAGCTCAGGATGAGGACGGATGTGACGTCATTTAGCAATGGCGCACGTTTGTTTACGTCTCGAGTACCAAAAGCAGCCACGGATGAGAGTAACTGTGGAACGGCTCCTCAGTTACTCAGCCACCTTTCCATATCGAAGTGTTAACTCTATATGGGGTGTAGATAGCTATGTGGCGTGTTAATACATGCGTCCCCTGTTGATATACGATATCCTAGAGGGAAACCTTTAGGGTACTCGCACCAGAAGTTAGAATTCTGTGATAACCTTTAGTTTAATTCTTTGGGAATATCCAATGTAGTTAAATATACCCTAGGAAGCTACTGAAGGACGTCATGGCTATCTCACCCAAAAATAGATTTTTCGCTTCGCTCAAAACCCGTTTTTTCCGTTTATTATTATTATTATTATTATTATTATTATTATTATTATTATTATTTGCTAAATTACAACCCTAGTTGGAAAAGTAGGATGCTATAAACCTGGGGGCCCTAACAGGGAAAATAGCTTAGTGAGGAAAGGAACAAGGAAAAATTAATATTTTAAGAACAGTAACATTAAAATAAATATTTCCTTTATAGACTATAAAAAAACTCTAAGAAAACAAGAAGAGAAATAAGATAGAATAGTGTGCGCGAGTGTACCCTTAAGCAAGAGAATTCTACTCCAAGACAGTGGAAGACCATGGTACAGAGGCTATGACACTACCCAAAACTAGAGAACAATTGTTTGATTTTGGAGTGTCCTTTTAGAAAAGCTGCTTACCATAGCTAAAGAGTCTCTTCTACCCTTACAAAGAGGAAAGTAGCCACTGAACAGTTACAGTGCAGTAGTTAACCCCTTGAGTGAAGAAGAATTGTTTGGTAACCTTAGTGTTGTCAAGTGTATGAGGATGAAGAATCTCTAAAGAATAGGCCAGACTATTCGGTTTATATTATTATGTGTTCACGACCCGGACAGTAAAATGAATAATATTCATAAAAAAAAAGTTATTGAGCTACAGGAGAGATTTTGTGGTTAAAAGAAAGTTTAACTAATGCCACATCTTATGCTATGAGTTTCATATTTGTAGATATTATATTTTGGGTTTTACAGCCGCTTTTAAAATCCAAAATTCTCTGTCCGGGTCGAGACCGCGTGGTCACGACCCGGACGGGGTTGTGGTCTCAACCCGGACGGATGTTTTGGTCCACCAAAAACACACTTAAACCAATGTTTTATATTTTTTCTTAGTAAAAACATCCAGAACATGACACTGAAAGGTGGAATAAAACAATTGGTAGCAAAATCTCAATGTAATACAAAAATATATATATTAAACAAAAATGGGAAACTGAATGACTTAAAACTAATGCATGTTAAAGTGAATGACTTAAAACTAATGCATGTTAAAGTGAATGACTTAAAACTAATGAATCTTAAAGTGAATGACTTAAAACTAATGCATTTTAAAGTGAATGACTTAAAACTAATGCATGTTAAAGTCCCTCAAGGGAGGGAGGACCTTGATGAGGTTTGCTTGTCGTTGGGTGGTCCCCGTGCTGACTGTGAGGACCCCAACACCCTGCTGCGGTCGACACTGTCGACATCCCCGATGGCTGGGAAGTGGAAGGTGTCCTTCAGCAAGGGCGACCTTATCCTGAGGAAGTCCATCTGCAGCTGCTGCCCGTCTTCCTCCAGGGAAATGACCTTGCCCACAAAGTGGACAAGCTCCTCAGACCTCTTCCCCTGGAAGAGAAGCTGGACCAGGACAAAGTCACCCACCTGGGGGAAAAAATGAAAAAAAAAGAATGAATAGCCTAGCCTATGGAATGAATGAATAAGGAATTTGGCTTTAAAACCAAGCCATTCAGCTCGGCTACTAAATTTGACAATTAAATAGAAATTTTCTTCTAGACTTAGGCTAGGCTACTTATGCAATAGATGAACATAATCTAGGCTAGGATAGCCTAGGCTACAGATTTTGAAATATGAAAAAAAAAAGAATGAATAGCCTAGCCTATGGAATGAATGAATAAGGAATTTGGCTTTAAAACCAAGCCATTCAGCTCGGATACTAAATTTGACAATTAAATAGAAATTTTCTTCTAGACTTAGCCTACTTATGCAATAGATGAACATAATCTAGCCTAGCCTAGGCTACAGATTTTGAAATATTAAAAAAAAAAGTCCCTCACCTCTGGCTCCTTCTGGACGAATGGATAGGAGGCAGCATCAAACTCGAGCTCTTCTGCAATCTCATCTGAATATTCAGATGAGTCGTCACAGAGTACAGGATTGTCGATAGCCTCCTCATCACTGCTGCTCGCCTCAACTGGCTCAGACCTCCTCCTCTTGGCCGCCTGTCGTGCCTCCTGCCCTCTCTTCTTCTCCTGCAACCTCCGCTTCTTCTCCTCTCTGGCTGCTTTCTTCTCCTCCTTGTCCCGCAGCTGGCTAAGAGCCTCCCCATCCTCAGTCAGGATGCAGGCGCGGATCTTCTTGCGCCCTCTAGCAGCAGGGCGGGGACGAGCCTTCGGGTAGGGCTGCACAGCTTCGGGAGTGACGTCGGGAATTGGAGGAGATGAAGGTGTTGGAGTTGGAGTCTGCCGAGGTTGGAGTGCTGCTTCAGGAGTGTTAGCCCTAGACACTGAAGCAGAGAAGGCTGGTGACATCCTACCTATTCCAGATGGTCCAGGCTGAGGTTGGTCAGGCTCCGATGGAATTGGTGTCAAGGGTGCGGCAACAGTTTGTGGCAAATCATCATCATCATCAGGAGGGGCCTGCTCTGTGACTTCTGCCCCAGCAAACGCATCATCTGGAAAGATGTTGCGGTTGACGGGAAAGATGCCAGTAGCGCGAAACCCATTGGTGATGTTGGTGACATTACAAACCTTGTCCCAGGCCTTGCACGCCATCTCTGGCAACATATGTTCCGTGATGGGCACGTGAGGGTTTGAAAGTTTAAAATCGTCCTGAATGGATCGCAGGACAGACTTGAAGGGGCCAAAGACACTTACATCTAATGGCTGGAGTTTGGCTGTAGTATGAGGTGGCAGCGTGACAATTACGATGCCATGCTGTATCGCATACTCAACCACATGAATGCTCATGTGACACTCGGCATTGTCCATTATCAGCAGTATCTTATTCTCCACTGAAGAATAAGACACCTTATGGAGATGCTCGAGTGTCTGCACGAAACGCTCATGGTCCATCCAACCGTTAGCCTGCAAGAGCACTGTGGTTCCAGGAGTAGTCCCTCTCTGAAAATCAGCATTCATCTTCTTTCGTGCGATGATAAACACTGGAGGGAAACCATGCCCTGCAGCATTAGCAATCCCCACGAAAGTCATATGATTGCCTCTCTCCCGAGCAACCTGCGAAGCAACAGGACGACCTCTCTCGCAAACAACCTTACATGGCTTTATCACAGTGGACAAGCCACTCTCATCCAAGTTGAAGATCCTGGCTGGCATGAAACTGTGTCGCTCGACAGCTTCCACGTAAGCCTTGAAGAAGACTTCAACGTTTACGCGGTTGAAAGCCATCGCGCGCGAAAGTGACATGCCCGCCGGAGCCTTCAATGCAAGCCTTGGATGACGGAACATATACCCGTAATACCAGTCACGGGTGGCCATACCTTCCCTCTTCCAGGCATCAGGAATAGACGGGCTGCCAACAGCCTCTGCATACTTCAGGATCATCCTCCTGAAAGCTCTCGTTGGCAGGCCGTAGAACATCCGCGCGTTCTCGATAGAGTATTCCTCGATCAAGCGTTCTTGCGCATCGGTGAAAACCTTTTTGACGTTCTGATGCTTAGGCACAAACGTCCTCCCATCACTCTCCTTGATGGACCGAGTGAAAGCATCCTGAAAAAAATAAAACAAAGGTAAAGTGGGGAGCATAGGCCCGATAGGGTAGGCTAGCCTAAATGAAAAGTAGCCTAAAGTTCTTAGCCTACACATAGAATTTAAGAGGGCTTAGATTTATTCAAGCTTACCCCAAGAGTCGAAACTTTAACTCCAAAAAGGTTGCACGCAGTGCGGATGCTAAAACCAGTCTCTAGGCGGTGGTAAAATGCCTTCTCTAAGTTGGTCCTATCCGTGGTTAGGATGTTCCTTGGCTGGTAGTTGCGAGGCATGGCTGGGAGTCACGAAGGATCTGAAAGAGATAAATAGCATTAGAGACATAGGCTAGGCTAATGAATATTGTCTATAAGTTCATAATGAAAAAATATTTTGACCTTTTCAAAAACCCATAATTTGTTAGTTTAGACAATCAATAACTTTATACGAGGTAATAAACAGTATTGATATTTGTTCCATGTTAAAATTCTATTGCCTGACCAATTAATAAATTTTAGAAAAATAAAAATTCTCCGTGTTCTCAACCCTGACAAACCTGTCCGAGTCGAGAACACGGACCTTGCATTTTTTAATAATTTTTAAAAATTAAAAAATTGGCCTAGGTTAAATATTTCAATTTGGAAGACTAAACACTATTGGGGGGCACATATTAATTCTAAAAAAAATTAATTTGCACAAAAATAATAGCTCAAAACTGACTCTATGTTTGACTTTGGCAACCACCCATATTTAATTATTTTAAACCATCAATAATTTTATAAGAGTTAATATATAGTATCAATATTGGTTTTAGGTTAAAATGAGAGTGATTGACAGAGTCATTTAAAAAAAAAAAATTTATTGCTTCTTATACCTCCGTGTTCTCGACCCGGACAAACCTGTCCGAGTCGAGAACACGGACCTTGCTTTTTAAAAAAAAATATTAAAAAATTAAAAAATTGGCCTAGGTTAAATATTTCAATTTGGAAGACTAAACACTATGGGGGGGCACATATTAATTCTAAAAAAAATTAATTTGCACAAAAAAAATAGCTCAAAACTGACTCTATGTTTGACTTTGGCAATCACCCATATTTAATTATTTTAAACCATCAATAATTTTATAAGAGTTAATATATAGTATTAATATTGGTGTTAGGTTAAAATGAGAGTGATTGACAGAGTCATTTAAAAAAAAAAAAATTATTGCTTATACCTCCGTGTTCTCGACTCGGACAGCACGTGCACATTGTTCGAGTCGAGACCACGCACATAATTTTTTTAAAAATTCGTAAAAAATATAAACAATTGACCTAGGTTAAATATTTCAATTTGGAAAAGTAAACACTAATGGGGGCACATATTAATGCTAAAAATAATTCACTTCCATCATTAAAACACTTCGAAAAATCACTCGATATTTAGCCGTGGCAAACACCCATTTCCAGCTTTTTCCATGGCTTTATCTCACATATGGTACATTATAGTTGTAAGAACTATGCAATCATTCACTTTTTAAGTGGTTTTTCCAGTACACTTAATTTGCATGAACCGTCAAAAATTGTCCGAATCGAGAACAAACCATAAAATTATTTAGCGGGCAACCCAAACCACTCCATTGTTGTTTAGGCACTCCGTATTATCACTGATTTTACGCCAATATGGCTATATTACATAACAAAACTTATCACAACTTGATCACGCCTTATTCGTGGTCATGGCACAATATATCCTGATGCCGAAAATTAAGATCGCGACCCCTTAAAATTGAAATTCTTACCTTGTTTACAAGCGGAGCGTTGGCAGGCAGGTTTGCAAATGGCGTCCAGTTAGGACCGCCCTCCCTCATACGTCATAGCTCTGACGTCATCCTAGGCTCGATCGTTCATTGGTTATTAAGACTGTCCGAGTCGAGACCGTGTCCGGGTCGTGAACACATCACCCTATGTAGGCAAAGGGAAAGTGAACCGTAACCAGAGAGAAGGATCCAATGAATTACTGTCTGACCAGTCAAAGGACCCCATAACTCTCTAGCGGTACTATCTTGCTGCTAACAACTATGTAGATTTGCCTATTTCATGTTACTTTTGGTGGATAGATATTTAAAATAACAATCAGGTCAATTGGTTTTATATATTGAAGATTATTTTTATTTTCTTTTCAATAGTTGTTTTGACCTTTTTGATTATTATTATTATTATTATTATTATTATTATTATTATTATTATTATTATTATTAAGCTACAACCCTAGTTGGAAAAGCAGTGGCCCCAGCAGGGAAAATAGCCCAGTGAGGAAAGGAAACAAGGAAAATGAAATATTTTCAAAACAGTTACAGCATTGAAATAAATATTTCCTATATATACTATAACAATTTAACCAAACAAGAGGAAGAGAAATTAGATACAATGATGTGCCCAAGTGTACCCTCAAGCAAGAGAACTATAACGCAAGACAGTGGAAGACCATGGTACAGAGGCTATGGTAGGCTACTACCCAAGACTAGAGAACAATTGTTTGATTTTGGAATGTCTTTCTCCTAGAAGAGCTGCTTACCATAGTTAAAATAATATAGAAAAAGGAAGTCCACCTAGTGTGTTCCATTATCTTTCATGTCTTGAGATTCCATTTTTACACGTACAGTTAACCTTGATTATAATACTAGTGCATCTTTTTTTTACCAAATTCATACCTTGAACGACATTGCAGGAAATTGTACGAGATACAAATAGAGTATAAATGGACCGGTATGGATATAGGTGAATCTATCCAAAAAAATTACTATTTAACGTTTTCTTTGATTGATCTAAGAGAATAGGAAGCGCTATATGACGTCATATTTACCGGACCCAGTACTGCCAGATATGGAGATTTGTCCCTACATTTGGGGGTTTTAGGTGACTGATTGGGATATTCAGTAAAAATTTCTATGAAAAGACAAAGATGAGTAAACATTTATGATGTCGCAATTAGTTTACTTGCACTTACATAAAGTATAGTTAGTAATTTCAATATTAGTAAAGCCTACATGAAGAAAATATATTTGTGGAAATGGAGATTTTTGGGCTTTGGGGATTTTTAGACTAACCCATCTGACAACACTTTACCTTAAGTCCGTAACGTAAGTCCCCTGTTACGTAACCCAAGTCAACACTCCGGTCTGTGTTATCCACCTTAATTAATATGATAATTTCGCGGAACTTGAATTTCATTGAAATTTTGTCTCTAAAGAGGAACGAAGAGGACATGTAATTGTCTTTCTAAGGAGATTCGTAAGTATTGTGATGATCTGTCACTTTCTGGAAAATTTTAATTGTTTTCTCACATGTGGTCAACTGCAGCATTTAGAATTTTAAGGGTCGCTTATGATGAAACAGAGAAGGGGCATTGACAATTGACAGGCCCCCTCTCCACCCAAGCTAGAACCAGGGAGGGGTCAGGCAATGGCTTATAATGAATCTGCAGGTCTTAGCTCACAAATGTGGTGAATGTAAAGACACCACAAGAAACTATAGAACTTGAGCGGAACTTAAACCCCAGTGCACTATAATGCCCATCAGGGACGTTTCCAAGAAGCTACCACACCTTTTCGTAGTTAAGGCGAAAACCCCAGTGTTTTATTTGTTTTCTAACGAAATGGATATTTATTTGTACTTGAGTTTATCACCAGATGCTTATTAAGGTCAATGAGGCATTTCAAGAGAGTTCTATTCCTTGTTAAAGGTAAAATTGTTTTAAATAATAGACACAACCAACGATAGATTTGGTCAGATAGGACGACACCCTATGTTAGGTTAGGATAGAGTTATTAGGCTAATTGTATGGTGTCTGGGAGTAATTGTCAGATTTTACCTATGGAATATTAATTTTGGATTAAATTACATGCCTTTAATCTGACTTGAAGCATGGCCAATTTGAATTGCAACGGCACTGGTTTTATAATAGAATTTAATCGTGATGCCTAGTGTCGTGAATTTCACTTCGACAATTATGTGATTAGTTCTAAGCCCGATGTTTAGGGCAGATAACAAGACCTTGAAGAAGCAAGCCTCCCAAAACCGCCCAGGAATCAAATAAAATACGGCTACACTTTACAATTTTATTACAAAAATAGTTATTTAATAGGGGAATAACATATTAAAAAATTTATACTGCTTAATAAATGAAATATCCCGAAACAATTACATGTGCTCGTGGGACACTAGGTCCACATCGGACTGAAAAGGAGAACAAAATACACCCAATTTTAACAAAATACCTTGGTAGACCACATACCAAAGCTTTCTACCATAATTTAGTGAATGAATCTGGTCCCCAATCACAAGGATCACCGAAATATGTACAGATACAAAACTCGCATCACACTTACAAAAAACTATGGGGAAACCGACCTAGTTATACAAGGAGCAGAGACGTAACAATAGAGACAACTTACTTGTTTGGGGGATATTAGGCAAAGAGGACGACCGTAGCTCCTGCAGCTTCGATGAAAGCAACGATTTTCCGCGCTAACTAAAGTATCCTTGGCAGAGGGGGGGGGGGAATTCTTACCTTATTAATTTATAAGGTGTTGGTTAAAGCTTCTTTATCTACCACAAGACTGAGAAACTGTTAAAGTCTTACTTTAAATACAAGGGGGAGCTTAATGTTTCGGCTGAAGGCCATAATTTGCCGTAATCCACCAACTTAGGGAGTCCTTGGCTCTAAACATATACATAAGACATTTTCATCGTGGTATAGTAACGTGACGTTACATTCGTGATTCATAAATTACAAATACCTGTACTCAATTTCTTTAACACCCGCTCCTTCCCCACCAGGTGGTTAAGTTTTAGGCCCTAATACCGTCGCGTATTAGACCACAGTCATTTGTCTGAACGCCCGCGAGATCTTCCAGCCTTCCCTCAATTTAACGTAGCGTTTGTGGAGTTAAATGGCGGGACCTTCGAATGATCAGTTCGAAATTCCCGACACCTAGTGTAGGCATAGGGTTTATCCTAGTTTACCCTATTGGAAATTTGGTAAATTTTTTTAATAGACCTGGGATAGGTTTTGGATAATGAAATAAGATTTATCCGTTTAATAGTACTGTATGTTTCCTACGATTTTAAGCTTTATTCTAATTGAAATATGTAGGTGTTTCATTTACTGGGAATTCATGGCTTTTGGGAATACATTTATGCAACCTTACATAACCACACCCACCAAACTTAAAGTACTTGGTCCTTCTTTTTGGGCTCAAGCCATGGTGTCCTGATGGAAGGTTCCTTTTTGGTAGCTTCCTTGGGTATATAACTACTAAGATATTCCCAGAGAATTTAACCACAGGTTATCACAGAATTCTAACTTCTGGAGCGAGTATCCTAAAGGTTTCCCTTTAAGACATCGTATATCAACAGGGGACGCATGTATTAACGTGCCACATAGCTATCTGCACCCCACATAGAGGTAACACTTGGATGTGGAGGGGCTGAGAATAGCTGGGGAGCCGTTCCACAGCTAAACTCGTCCGTGGCTACTTTTGGTACTCGAAACGTAAATAAACGGGGGCCATTGCTAAATGACGTCACGTCCGTCCTCATCCTTCTACTAGTAGCTTGCCTTACTAAGTCGGATTTTCCCTTGTGCTATTTTCATCGGCTTGCATCTTCGTTATGTCGCTACCCTCGGCCTCGCCTTCTTCTGGAAAGTTGAGTACCAGGTTCCAGTATTGTTTAAATAAGCTCTGACCGTAAAGTAACTTTTACTTTTCGAGATATTTTATGTTTTCTGGCAGAGCTGTGCTGCTTCCGGACACGCCATTTTATGGCGTCGCTGTTACATTGCATGCGTTATTTAGCTAGCCTGAACAGCTTATTCTGGTCTTTTTAACTAATTGATACTATTAGTTATTTAGTCTTCATAGCTAGGAACTTTATATATCGTGTTTTGACGCTTTTTTATCGGTCATCGCCTGACCCCATACTAGATCGCTAACTTAGCCCCTAGGCCAGAGTACCTATCACCAGTGTTCATGCATGATATATTACAGTGATCCTAGGTTAAGTTATGAAGATAGTGGCATTATTTATGATACTGTTTACTGTGATGCAAGTGTTTTCGCCTTCAGGGACCATATAGGGAATAGGTTTGATAGTGTGCCTTTCTAACCTAACCTAAATGTAGGACCCCTATATGCTCCCTTCACCCCCTGCCTTAGGGCATTCCCTCTGTGTAGCCTTGCTCCCCCTACCATGTAAGGGGATCAAGTTCATACCAGAGTACCTATGGCTTCTCTGTCCTCCCTAAGGGAATGATCCCCCCTTAGGGTTGTGTCCGAGAATGAGGAACGGCCTGCCCTTCCTCAATTGCTGAGGTTAGGTTACCTGACCTTCCTTGCAATTGCGATACGTCTTCCAGCCTTCCTAGCTTAGGGTGTAACATCCCTGCTCTAGGTTAGGCCTTGGGGGGAGCTAGTTCTGTGCCTTGCTTGAAACGGTACCCATGCACCGTTCTCAGCCAGGCTGCCTACCTTAGGCTAGGGAGCGTCCTCCCTTCCTTGGTGGCCGCTTTGGTACAGAGCCTCCCCTATGGAAGACCCTCCTCTTCTCCCCTCCCCACCTATCCCTTGTATGGCCTAGCCTATACTTAGGTTAGCCTATACCCATCTGTCCCCTGTCCTACAACTCCTCCTTAGGGTGGAGTGACGGGGCTTTCTTGAGTCCCTGTGTGCAGTCCGCTCTGGTACATATACCCTTCAAAGTGTCCTATGGGGTTAGCCACTGGATGCGTTTTGTCCGCAGGGGTTCTCCCCCCTCTTGGGTGTTCCCTAGCCCTCCCTTGGGCTACCCTGGCTCCCGGCCGCCTGCGGCCCCCTGCCATTGGGTGATAGGGCTAGCCTCTATCATGGGTACACCCATTCAGGTGGGATGCTTTGGGGTTCGTGTCCTTACCCCTTCCATCCCTCTTTCTGTCTCTTTTCACTGTCCTGGTGCTGGTCCCTTGCCGCCTCTACTGCCGGCGATACCGCCCTCCCCCTTGATGACACATTCCTTGTTCCCCCTTGGCCGACAGTCCTCCGTGTGCCGGAGTGCTGCCGCCTCCCGTTGGCGTACAGCCGATGGCCTACCCTCATACCTCCTAGCTTCGGTCGTCCGTCCATCGGGCCGGCCCCCGGCGTGCCGGCATCCATTGCCGGCGGTCCAGTTTTGCTATAACCTATCCTTTGTTCCTGTGACCAAGCCGGCTGCCGGAGCCGCCGCCTCCCACCGGCGTGCCGCCGCTATCCTGGAATTACTCCTGACTTCTCTATGTGTCTTCACTAATGCCAGAAACTCTGCTGGAGCGGCCTCCGGTGTGCCGTCGGTCTGCCGGAGCCTTCCGGAGATGCCAAGAGACTTGCACCCCTTCTCCCAGCTATCAACACCATGCTGATACCCCTACACTGCAGCCAGATGGCTTGGCTACATAAATAGATAGGTATTGTCTTACTGTTCTATTAGTAGCCGTGCTGTCTTCTTGCATATCACAATTTTCCAGCATGCTGTGTGTATCTTAGCACGGCTGGTTGCCGGAAACCGTTACCCTATGGGGTCTTCTACACCCCCATTTTAATGGCCTGAGTGGTCTCAGTCCCAGATTTATATCTTAGGCAATTCCTGCTAGAATTCCCTTTGCCTCCCTGGCAATCTATGAAGAATTCTGCCTTGTGTCCTTGGCCACAAACAAATTGCCTATGGATAAGGTTACGGTAACCAGCCTGGCGTGATACACGGAGTATGTGTTTATCTACTTCATTTCCCACTCCACTCTCTAACATCACAAAGTTATTAATTACTTAAGATTAAGTTAAAATTAACCTTTTAAAATTTAACTTTAGAATAATATAAGTCATTGGTATGACTTCCATATACTCATGTGCTCTTTCTCTTACAGGAGGAGTACGTGAAGTGTGACCACAACTTCTGTGGAGTGAAGCGCCCGCACTTCTACGGGCACACGGCGTGTAGGACCCACGCCCCTTGCGCCAACAAGAAAGGCGATCTGAAGTTTTGGAACCCGCAGAACTGTACAGTCTGCAAGGACCGCCTGGTCGAGGTGTTCAACAATCCTCCTTCAGCGGAGGTTAGGGACGCTTCTCGAGAGAAGCTACGCTAGTGGGTGCGTGGCTTCCAAAAGAACACCACCGGACCATACCTTGCCACCGAAGACTTGAGGGCCTTGCTTTTCCCTAAGGCATCCCCAGACGCTGTGGTCCCCAAGGATCAGATCCCCACCGTCCAGATAACGGTGGAACCGGACGTAGTCATGGCTCAGTCCATGCACGAGTGCCGTTTGGATGCCGACAACGCGGAACGTATGTCGGAAGTGTCGGAGAATACGGAGAGGAACCTCATGGGCGAAGAATTGGACTATGAGGAAGACCAGGTGGAATACCCTGAGTCAGAGCAGGAGGTCGCTCTGCCTTCCACCCCCACACCGACTCCTACCCTGACGGATGTATCACTTCCGTCTACATCCGCTACCCCCGGATCCCACCCCATCCAACACCCAGGAGATCTTCAAAATGCTTGAGGCTCTCATGGATAAGAAACTCCGCAGGACGCATGAGTTCTTCAGGACCAACATGGGAAGTTCGAAGCAGCCGAAAAGGATTTTGGTTAAGGACCTCCCCGCTTGCTCAGATACCAACCCCTGGAGGTATGCCGAGCACATGCCAATTACAACGGGCAAGATCTTCATAAGCGAAAAGATCGGCTCGATTGTGCTGGAAGAAGTGGAATTCTTCCCGAACTTTGAGGCTTATCCGGACTGTTACGTCCGACTTCTATCCGAACCTGCCTCTAAAGAAGAGACCGAACCAAAGGAGGTGATAGTGTTCGATCTCGCGAAGGCCTAGGCTATGCTGGCCAATACAGTGAAAAGTAGGGGCTTCACCTGCTCGAAACTTCCGGCGCTTAGCAAGAAGCACCCTACCTATGTCGCACCAGACGATGCGACCCTCCCCTTCTTGGAAAAGGCCTTCACTGCGGTACATAAAGCAGTGGAAGAAGGAAAACCTTGCCCTGCACTGGAGGAGTGCAGACCCTTCTCCCTGACTACTCCCCCTGATGTTAGACACTGGAAGGATGTCCAGTCAACATTTGTGGTGGGAAAACTAGAACCTGATGTCGCTGGCCATCAGTTTAACGAAGACCTCCCGAAACTTAATGATCATCTCCTTCTTCGGGAACATGACACGAAGGAAAGGCTCGCCGCATCCATGTCCCTCCAGGTACAGCTCGAAGTCATGGCCGGTGACACTAGGGTCCCTGACTACTACATGGTTCTCACCAAAACACATTTGGCGACCGTAGTAAAAGATCTGTACAGCTTCACGAAGGCTCGTAGAGCCTGTCGTGAATTCGTGTTCTCCAGTGCCACAGTGAGACACGAACCCCGGAGGCTGATTTCCTCCAACATCTGAGGTAAGCACCTCTTTCCCTCCTCCCTTGTGAAAGAGATCACCGACAAGGCCGCCACGGAGAACAGGAACCTTCTCCACATGTGGGGCATGTCGAAGAAAAGGAAATCCTCTCAGGACGACGGCCCTCAACCTAAGAGGAAACCCACAAAACCAAAACCCCAGCAACGTCAACAGAGACGGCAGTTTCCGGGATCCGCTACTCCCCAAGTAGCAGCTCAGCCACAGCAGACCTTTCAGCTGGTCACCCAACCGGTCTTGTCACAGTCGCCGGTTTTCACCCCTGCTTTCGAGCAACAGTCAACTACCTTTTGTCCCAAAGGTAGAGGCTCAAACAGAGGTGCAGGCAGAGACGCATCTCGCCGTCCCTCCAGAGGCAGAGGAGGAAAGGGAGCTAGCGGCCGAGGTAGTAAACCCTCGGGAAACCAGAAGCAATGAAGTGCTTCCGGTGGGAGGAAGACTCCGCCAATTCTAGGATCGTTGGACCTTCGATCCCTGGGCACACAGCATCGTCAAGAAAGGTCTAGGCTGGAGCTGGACTCAACCACCCCCAACCTTCCAGCAGTTCTTCCAACAGTCAACCCCCCTTCTGGAAGAATATGTCCTAGAACTCTTGAACAAGAAGGTGATAAGGAGGGTAAAGTCAACCAGGTTCCAAGGGAGACTGTTTTGCATCCCCAAGAAGGACTCTGACAAACTCAGGGTCATTCTAGACTTATTCCCCCTCAACAAGTTCATAGTGAACAACAAGTTCAAGATGCTGACTCTTCAACAGATAAGGACCCTTCTGCCTCAAGGTTCCTACACGGTCTTCATAGACCTGGCGGATGCCTACTGGCACGTTCCAATGAACCACCACGCTTCCTCCTACCTAGGATTTCGACTCCAAAGGAAAAGCTACGCTTTCAGGGCCATGCCCTTCGGCCTCAATGTGGCCCCACGGATCTTCACAAAGCTGGCAGACGCCATCGTTCAACAGCTCCGCCTCCGCGGCGTCCAGGTGATGGCCTACCTCGACAACTGGCTGGTCTGGGCTCCATCGCCCGAAGATTGTCTAAGATCCTGCGACAAAGTCACCCAGTTTCTGGAATACCTGGGATTCAAGATAAACAGAAAGAAATCTCGCCTCTCTCCAGCTCAGAAGTTCCAATGGTTAGGAATCCAGTGGAATCTTCAGTCACACCGCCTTTCCATCCCATAGAAGAAAAGGAAGGAAATAGCAGGGTCTGTCAAAAGACTGCTGAAGTCTAAATGGATCTCAAGACGTCAGCAGGAACGAGTTCTAGGCTCTCTACAGTTCGCCTCAGTGACAAACCCAGTGCTACGTGCACAGCTAAAGGATGCCGCGGGAGTCTGGAGATGTTCCGCATCCATCGCTCGAAGAGACCTCAAGAGACGGCTCCCAAACAGACTTCGGTTACTCCTAACGCCGTGGTCGGAAGCAAAGGCCCTGAAGAGGTCCATCCCTCTTCAACACCCACCTCCATCACTCAACATCCACACGGACGCTTGGCTGGAGGGTTGGGGAGGTCACTCCCAAAAACAGGCTCAAGGAACATGGTCTCCCCTATTCAAGACGTTTCACATCAACATCTTGGAGGCCATGGCGGTCCTTCTAACTCTGAAGAAACTCTCCCCGCCTTCCTCGATCCATATTTGTCTAACCCTGGACAACTCGGTGGTAGTTCGATGTCTCAATCGCCAAGGCTCAAGATCGCCCCAGATAAATCAGGTGCTTCTCCCAATCTTCCGTCTAGCAGAGAGGAAGAAATGGCACCTGTCTGCAGTTCATCTACAAGGATTCCGCAACGTGACGGCATACGCTCTATCTCGGACAAACCCGATAGAGTCGTAATGGTCTCTAGACGCAAGATCCTTCTCCTTCATCTCTCACCAAGTCCCAGAACTTCAGATCGATCTCTTCGCAACGAGCGACAACAATCAACTTCCTCGATATGTGGCCCCGTACGAGGACCCCTAGGCAGAAGCAGTGGACGCCATGTCACTGGATTGGAACAGATGGTCCAGGATCTACCTGTTCCCTACCACCAACCTTCTGCTGAAAGTCCTCTCCAAACTGAGAACCTTCAAAGGGACAGCGGCCCTAGTGGCTCCCATGTGGCCCCGGAACAACTGGTACCCCCTAGTCCTGGAGCTACAACCCACACTGATCCCTCTCCCGGGCCCAGTTCTCTCCCAGCAAGTACAGAAGTCGACTGTCTTCGCTTCATCATTGAAAGTCAGGGACCTTCATCTCATGATTTTCTCTCCCTAGCCGCGAAGAAGAGGTTTGGGATCTCGAAGAAAAGTCTCGACTTCCTCGAGGAATACAAGACCGAATCCACACAACGGCAATACGAATCATCCTGGAGAAAATGGGTCTCATTCATCAATGCAAAAAATCCTACGGAAATCACAATTGATTTTTGCATGTCCTTCTTCATTCACCTTCATGGACAGGGCTTAGCAGCCAACACGATTTCTACCTGCAAATCGGCCTTGACTAGACCACTACTGTACGCCTTCCAGATTGATCTGTCCAGCGACATCTTCAATAAACTGCCGAAGGCATGCGCTTGTCTACGCCCAGCACCTCCACCAAAACCTATCTCCTGGTCCCTGGACAAGGTGCTCCATTTTGCCTCCAACTTGGACAACGATTCGTGCCCTCTTAAGGATCTGACTCAAAAAGTTATATTTCTTTTTGCTCTTGCCTCAGGAGCCCGAGTCAGCGAAATAGTGGCATTATCAAGAGACGAGGGTCACGTCCTGTTTACAGACTCAGGAGACCTTACCCTCTTCCCAGATCCGACGTTTCTCGCTAAAAACGAACTACCCACCAAAAGATTGGGCCCTTGGAGAATCTGCCCCCTGAAAGAAGATACCTCTCTATGTCCATTAGAGAGCCTCAAGGTCTATCTTCGTAGAACTTCTGACTTTGGTGGAGGCCAACTCTTCAAAGGAGAAACATCGGGTAGCGACCTGTCACTGAAACAACTAAGAGCGAAAATCACCTACTTCATTCGCAGAGCGGATCCTGGCAGTACACACGCAGGTCATGATCCTAGAAAAGTCGCTTCGTCTCTGAATTTCTTTCAGAGCATGAATTTCGAAAGCCTCAAGAGTTTCACAGGCTGAAAATCCTCGCGTGTTTTCTTCAAGCATTACGCGAAACAAGTGCATGAAGTCAAACATTTCGTGCTAGCCGCAGGTAGTGTTATGAAACCTGCACCTAACTCTGCATAGAACAGTGAGTTACTTTGGACTTTAACTCTTCGGGTGCCTATGTTGACCCTCGTGTGATACGTAGTGATTTCAGAGACACTTAGTGTTTTTTCATAGACTGTTCTTTACAAGGTGAAATGTCATAGTCGTCACATGAGTGCCGCATGCCTAGAGCATGATGTTTTTTTCCTTATTAAAGACTGACGTTCCTCTGGAACCTGTGCCTTCTAATAATTTGAAATTTTCTTTCAGATTCAAGAGCGAAGTCTTTCATTACTATGTACATTATAATTTATTGTAAATCACTTTTACATCCCTTATTGCATTTATTTACCATATTCTGCAATTGTGAAATAAAATTTCCATTTTATTACTTGTGCGTCTCAATCCGCTCCTACTTATACTATGAAATACATGGTTGTCATAGTTTCATTATCCCCTTTTCTTTAAAATATGATGATGAAGAATAATAAGATTCAATCCATATTATATACTCACCTATGCTATGTAATATTACTAACTGAATACTTACTTGCGCTATACCTTCGAGACCAGATTGTTCTCTTGTTACAGAACATAGTGCCTAACCACCACTTGTCTGTCATTGTGAATGTTCCTATATGAATATCAACCATTCTGTCTTGTCTCCGAGTTCTTCACGTTCTCCCCGCAAGGTGGGTAGCCCTTCGATGACCACTTTGATCCTCAGCATGTCCGTTGGGACTTCTCTGCCAGGGGGGGCAGGAAGTTTCATCCCCACGGAACCTCTATCGAGGTCACTATGCTTACCCTATTCAAAGCCCTCGGCACTTACTCTACAAGGGGAAATCTACCACGATACAGCCTTTCAGGCCCCACCCTGTCCTGCTGTATTATGGTGATCGGCAAGCAACTGACATCAGGATGAGGACGGACGTGACGTCATTTAGCAATGGCGCCCGTTTGTTTACGTTTTGAGTACCAAAAGTAGCCACGGACGAGTTTAGCTGTGGAACGGCTCCCCAGCTATTCTCCGCCCCTCCACATCGAAGTGTTAACTCTATGTGGGGTGCAGATAGCTATGTGGCGCGTTAATACATACGTCCCCTGTTGATATACGATGTCTTAAAGGGAAACCTTTAGGATACTCGCTCCAGAAGTTAGAATTCTGTGATAACCTGTGGTTAAATTCTCTGGGAATATCTTAGTAGTTATATACCCAAGGAAGCTACCAAAAAGGAACCTTCCATCAGGACGCCATGGCTATCTCACCCAAAAATAGATTTTTCGCTTCGCTCAAAATCCGTTTATTTACCAAATGGTGGGCTTAGACACGGCCACATGCTTAGACCCTTGTGGTTCCTGATCTCACTTATGATACCGTTTCACTTTGAAAACCAGATATTTGTTTTCAAGATCACGCTCTCCATTTACTTCCAAATTATGCAGTTCTGCAGCTCTCTTCTTCTTGTACAATAATTAGGAGGTTCTTCAAATGCTGGGATAGAAAAAATAGCAGGATGATATCATCATCATCACCACCACCACCACCCCAGGGGCTCCAACATGGAAAGAAGCCCAGTGAAGAAAAGAAACAAGGAAAAATAAAATATTTTAAGAACAGTAACAGCATTAAAACAAATATTTCCTGTATAAACTATAAAAACTTTGAGGAAGAGAAATAAGGTAGAATAGTGTGCCCGAGTTCACCCTTAAGCAAGAGAACTCTAACCCAAGACAGTGGAAGACCATGGTACAGAGGCTATGGCACTCCCAAGACTAGAGAACAATGGTTTGATTTTGGAGTGTCCTCCTAGAAGAGCTGCTTACCATAGCTAAAGAGTCTCTTCTACCCATACCAAAAGGAAAGTAGCCACTGAACAATTACATTACAGTAATTAACCCCTTGGGTGAAGAAGAGTTGTTTGGTAATCTAAGTGTTGTCTCTTGTATGAAGGCAGAGGAGAATATGTAAAGAATAGGCCAGACTTCGGTATACAGTAATACCTTGAGGTACGAGTTTAATCCGTTCTGGGACCGAGCTCGTATTTCAATTTCCTCGTATCTCAGATGAATTTTTCGTTATTTTTTTACTTATGGACATTAATTGCTTTCAACATAAAATATAGGTTTTTCTGTTGTATTATGATGTGATTTGAATGATTTTCAGGTTTGTTTCCATCGCGAATGAATACTTATCCTTCCACCACCCCTCCCCCTTTACCCCTACGGGGGGGGCACCCCCCCCCCCTGCGACCCCCCTTAAGGCCACAGTGATTTTCAGGGCACTACCGAACATAATAAACCCACCTAACCTAGCCTAAAGGGCCCTGTACCCCTACCTAGGCCTACCCGGGGGGAGGGGGCTCCGCTCCCCCTGCGACCCCCCCTTAAGGCCACAGTGATGTTCGGAGCACTACCGAACCTAATACAACCACCTAACCTAGGGTCCTGTACCACTACCTAGGCTTAGCCCATGCGACCCCCCCCCTCCTTACGGCCACTACCTAACACATCCATCAAACCAAATCCAAAGTGATGGTACTGCTGTATACATTGTTATACTATCACCATTATAATATACTCTATAAATTGATGAAGCTTACCTTAAACTGTTGGTTCATAAAGATGTGCTGCTGCTTTGAGGAAAACGTGAAGCCATTGCCAAGGTTCGTTGACATGCAGGACAATTTTTATTTTGTAAAATTAAATTGTGTTTTAAAGGTTTTAAAGGTTGCTCATGAACGGCAGAGGCAAGGGACAGTGACATTGCACTAGCAATCAGGACAATGCCCTAGAGACTGACCATATATTATATGATCAGTGCCCAAGCCTCCTCTCCACCCAAGCTAGGACCAGGGAGGGCCAGGCAGTGGCTGCTGATGACTCAGCAGATAGACCTAATCCACTAGTTTTTCAATATTCCCCGAATAAGTTACAACAAATTCATTGTAAGTTAGGAAACAGTCAGGACAAGAAGATGGAATTTCAACTTCTTGTGCAATATGAGATGACGTGCTTGCTATGGCCTCCATGTCTAAGAACGAAATGAAAGACCTGGGTAAGATAATGTATTGTAGCGCTGTGATTGGCCAAACCTGTAACGTCATAGTGGATAGGCGCTGTGATTGGCCAAACGTCATAGTGGACTAGTTTGTCTGCGGATTATAGTGGTGACGGGCTCATTTGAGCAAAAACAAGACACAGTCAACAATAACAACAGACTTAGAAAAAATCTGGGAGGAAGACATGAATAGCGTGAGTTTGATCGTCGATATATAAAGAACTAGGCATTTGCGACAGTTGATATTATACAGAAATACTACAAAAGACTTCCTTAACTAAGTTAAAATACGCTACATTATTAATGTCCATAAATAAACTAATACCAATTTTTCCCATATAAAATAACTGAAAACAAATTAATCCCTTCCCACCCTCTGAAAAAAACCGTAAAAACAGTATATTATAGAGGAAAAACATGTTTTTAAATGTTGTAAGCAACATCCTACGCTAACAAAATAATAAAGGCTATGAACTGGTTATGAAATTTAACATTATTATGGAGTTCTTACCTTCTTACCTAATGGCGGTGTGTGTGGAGGAGGAGGAGGAGGGAGAGAGGCCCGGGAGGAGAGACTTGACGGCAACACGTTCGGTACGCAACACTTTGTAACACTATGTAACATAACCTTAACTTTAAATTCAACTTATATGAAATTCAACTTTAAAATTAACTCAAATGAAATTCAACTTTAAATTTAACTTAAATGAAATTAGCTTACTGTACACACACCTAAAAATAAAATGTTTATCTTCTTCCGGCTTGGCTCTTTTTGCCTCACTTTCACCTGCACTTTTTGACGGCCTTTTTAAAAGGCACCTCTCTAGGATGTTTGCTTCTGTCTACCCTTCAATATGTTGCGAAAATGACGCACTCAAGTGTCGTCACAAAAGGCTAACGCACGGCTGCTCGCCAACTTGTCCGGGTGCCTCTTTTCCATAAAATTAGAAAACTCCTGCCACTTATCTGACATGTCTTTGATTTCTGCCGTAGAAAGGCGGCCTTCGTCTTCCACCACCTGCTCGCTACCGAGCTCCTGCAACACCTACGAATGTTGCATCTCCTGGAGCTCGATCAATTCCTGTGTCGTGAGATCTTCCTGACGCTCCTCAACAAGGTCGTTCACGTCTTCCTCGTCTACCTATAGCCCCATGGACTTTCCAAGAGACATGATTTCATCCATCACAACAGGTTCTGGGTCATCAGGGTCCGTCGTATCAAACCCTTCAAAGTCCCTCTCAGCGACGGAAGCTGGCCACAATTTCTTCCACGCTGAATTAAGAGTTCGTCTTGTGACACCCTGCCATGCATCGTCTATAATTTTCAAACAATGCACGATGTTGAAAATTGAAATGTTCTTTCCAAAATTCCTGAAGGGTGAGATTGGTGTTGTCTGTGATATTGAAGCATTTCTGGAACAAATGCTTCGTGTACAGTTTTTTAAAGTTGGAAATAACTTGTTGGTCCATGGGCTGGAGGAGTGGCATGGTGTTGGGCGGAAGATAAAGGACCTTGATGAACCTGAATTCATCAAGAATGTCCTCTTCGAGACCAGGAGGGTGACCAGGGGCTTTGTCGATGAACAAGAGACATTTCAATGGCAGGTTTTTCTCAGCCAAATATTTTTTGACTGCAGGACCAAAGCACAGATTAACCCATTCTGTGAAGAAATGCCGGGTAACCCAAGCCTTAGCATTAGCGCGCCACATCACTTGCAGTTTCTCTTTCAAGATCCTTTGACTCTTGAAAGCGCATGGGTTTTCAGAGTGGTACACCAGCAGTGGCTTGACCTTACAGTCACTGCTGGCATTGGCACACAAGGCTAGAGGTAACCGGTCCTTCATGGGTTTATTGCTCAGTAGTCTCTTCTCCTATATCGTGATGATAGTCCTCCTGGTCCTGGGCATTTTCTTCCAGAAAAGGCCAGTCTCATCGTAGTTGAAGACTTCTTGGGGGATGAAGCCATGTTGGGAGATAACCGAGGCAAAGGTTGTGACGAAGTCTGCCGCGGCTTTTGCGTCGGAACATGCTGCTTCCCCGTGCCTCACAACCGAGTGTATCCCAGTCCTTTTCCTGAAATTATCCAGCCAGCCACGACTGGCTTTGAAGGTTTCCGCTGGCGTCGAAGTCTCCCCTTTCTCGGCTGCTTGCTTCCCTTTCAAGTCATCATAGATTCGACTGGCTTTCTCGCATGTGATTGTCTCGGTCACGCTATCTCCTGCCAACTGTTTCTCCTTTATCCAGATCAAAAGAAGCCTCTCCGTCTCGTCGTGAATATCACTACACAGCTTGGAAAGGATGGTTACTCCTTTGGAAGGCTTGGTGTTCTTTATAGCATCCTTCTGCTTGAGGATGGTACAGTACATTGAGTCGATGTACTCCTCTCGTAATGGTGCGCCATCTCAGTCACTCTTACGCCACTCTCGTGTTTTGCGATTATTTCATGCTTCATCTCCATTGTCATCATACGCTTTTTCTTCTCACTACCCTTGTTTGCACTCGCTTGCTTTGGACCCATTGTTTATTCACTTAATTCTGCACTGATTCACGCAAAAAAAACAGGTAAAAAAAGCAAACAATACGGCCGATGCTCGGAGATAACTTTACGCGACGGAGATCCGACGGGAAAGACAGAGTGATGCTGTCCTCGTGCGCAGCCTCTCGCGCACGCGGCCACCTGACGGCTGCGTAGGGAACTACTGTACCTCGTATCTCAGAATAAAAATTTGCTCGGAACTCTCCTCGTATCTCAATTTTTTCGTATGTTGGGTCGCTCGTATCTCAAGGTATTACTGTATATGTAGTCAAAAGGAAAATGAACCGTAACCAGGGAGAAGGATCCAATGTAATACTTTCCGGCCATCCAAAGGACACCATAACTCTCCAATGGATATGTTGATCAAGGGGGGAGGGGTTATAAACAAATTAGCTGAGTTTCCTCTCTAAACGAACTGGACTTGACATCAACCTAGTCAACCAAACAGAAGATTGTGATGCCAGCGTACATTTAATATACTGTATATTTAAAATATATACTAAATAAAAAATGGAGTGATTACTTATAAGTGTCCATATTTTGAATATATATCAAATGTACGATGGCATTTGTTAGGTTGAGTCACCGTTGACTGTGTTGACGATGTCAGTTCCAGGTTGTCTTATAAAAAAACACGGAAAACCCTTAAATCAATCATTTATGTAATTAGGCTGTCTATTACTCATATGCTATTCAAAACAAAGTTGCAAAATTTAGATAGAATATATTCAATATCCTTCCATTATTCAAACAGTGATCATACTGGAAATTATACATAAGGATACCATAGTTGCCTCTATACATAGAATACGTAGGCCTACTGCAACTGAGCGAGGGCCAAAATGTTCCATGTGGAGTCCATGCAATATTTAATACCAAGGTGAAGTTCAGAGTTAAATATTTTGGTAATGCTTATACAGTACAGTAGTTATTAGTAGCCTACATAAATTTTGCTATAAACTTTAGCTTGGGTTTTATAGTGCATGATTTGCTGTGACTAGCAATTCATACCTAGAGGAGGTATTGTTTATGGTAATTAACATTTGTTCCCACACGACATACAAACACTCGTCCTTTAATTAGGGAGATTACTTCGGCGCGAGCTGGAATCGGCTGATAAAATTGGATAAAAAATGGTTTTGTTCTGTAACTGGAATACAAACCCCGCTATTTAATAGGGCTATTACTTTTGGCGTAGCTGAAATGACGAGCCATTAATTCTTAATGAGGGTTTACTGCCCACTCCGCTAGTTAGCGGGGGTAGGGAAGGGTATCTTGCTTCCCCCCACCCCCCCGGCTCATGCACCTGTGCTTTAGCTCACTTTGCTCTCGGCTCGGATGGTGGTCGTACGTGTCTGCTCTCATCCTCGCCGTCATATTGGCAGCCATTTAATTGCTTTTGTTCTTTCTTTTTCTAGTGTCTGTGTATGTGAAGTTGGCCTCTGCGATCATGAGCACCTGCCCTGGTTTTCCTGACCTCCCCTGTGGAACATTCATGTCTGCAGTTGAGACTGATCCTCACGCCCTTTGTCCTTGTAGGGGCCAATGGTGTGATAGTATCAACAAGTGTAGGGAGTGGTCTGCCTCCCAGGGAGAGGTTTTCGCGACGACGGGAAGGAGTGCAAACGGGATTTGTTCCGTAACTGAAACACAAACCACGCTATTGAATATGGGTAATTACTTTCGGCGTAGCTGAAATGACGAGCCATTAGAATTTTAATGAGGGTTTACTACCCCACTGCTAGTTAGCGGGGGTTAGGGAGGGTAGCTGGCTACCCCTCTCCCCCCTCACACACACCTGTGCTTGAGCTCACTTTGCTCTTGGCTCGGGTGACAGTCGGACGTGTCCGCTGTCACCCTCGCCTTCTTTGACAGCCATTGCTAATCTTTTGTTTGCTTTTCCTTTGACAGAGTGTGTGTGAAGTTGGCCTCTGCGATGCGTAAGTGTCCTGGTTTACCTGACGTATATGTCGGTGGTCGAAACGGACCCCCACACCTTGTGTCCTTACGGTAGAGGCCAATGGTGTGATAAGAATGTGTGTGGTGAGTGTAGGGAGTGGTCTACCTCCCAGTGGGAGAGGTTTTCCCGGCACCGGAAGAAGAAGTCCAGGCGGGATGTTTCTCCTTTGAAGGTTTCTTTGAAAGGAGAAAATCCCAAGGGCTCTTCTTCCGTGGCCCAAACCTCCTCCGAAGTTCCCACTCGATCGGTTTCTTCCGAGAAACTGTCGAGTGGTAGCGTAGGCCGTAGTTCTGTTGACCGATCTCGGGTTTGGGAGAGGGAGTTGCCTCCCATAGCGAGGCAGTTCCTCCTCCTCCCCCGGGGGAGGATTTAAATGTAAATGTTACTAATAATTATTTGTTGTAGCTCTGGGCTTCCTTGGGGCTTGAGGGTTTGCCCTCCAAGGAAGCCTTGTTTGACATGATCAGGTTGGGAGCAGCTGTCAAACAATCGGCGACTTTAGCAGAGGTTGATCCTCTGTCTATTGTCGACGTTGTTGTGGCAAATGCTTCCGATGAGTTGTATCAAACCTTTGCTCCTGATGTTGCTGATGTAGCTGAAGGCTTAGTTCCCCCCTCCGAACATCTTTTGAGGGAGGAACTAAGTCCAACGGTCTCTCCTGCCGGTGATTCTCCCCCTCGGGGGAGTTCACTCACAGAGACTCCTCTTCAGAGGACTGCTGATGGTCAGCCCGCTGACCCCACAGCCCACAGAGGGCGTATAAGGTATAAAGCCCGCCTTCCTCTTCGCCGTAGAGGCCTTCCTTCACCTCACAAGGGTGTTAGGAGACGCCTCTTTGGTTCATCATCCCCGCAGTCCGCCGCAGAGGAACCTCGCCGTCGTTCGCCGACTCTACCAGCTACATCCCTCGACCTCTCCGCAGATCGTTTGCGATCTCCTTCGGTGGAAGGTCGTCCTTGCAAAGGACACGCCGACCTTCCACCCGCCAGACCTGCTGACCTGCTGTCGTCGTTCCTGGCTGCTGACGCGCTGTGGTCGCCTACTCACCCTGTTGTTAAACAAGCAACGGTCCCTTCGGGGTACAAGGGACTTTCACACAAAATTGTGTCTAAGTCCCTTACGCGCCAGGTATCCCCTGCGCGCCAATGTTCACCTGCGCGCCAGCGCACAACTGTGCGCAAGCGTTCACCTGCTGATGATCCTGTTATAGCACGCCAGCACTCACCTGTGCGCCAGCGCTCACCTGTGTGCCAACGCTCACCCGTTCGCCAGCGCGCTACTACGCGCCAACGATCTCCTGCGCGCCCACGATCTTCTGATCTGGGCGCAAAGGGGAAGATAACCTCTTCCCCTGCTCGCCAGCGCTCTCCAACGCGCCATCAATCGCCGATGCGCCATCGGACCCCGCCTACTCTCCATCCTTCACCTGTGCATCGTCGCACGCTCTGCGCACCCACCTATACAACCAGATGTGCGCACGCCCAACGTTATCGCCCTCACAGGCTATTCGAGAACCTGCGCGCGAACAATCGCCTTCGCGCGCCCTCGCCATGGCCCTCGCGCGAACAATCTCCCACTCGCGACCTAGGCCAAATCCCATCGCGCGATCCCATGCGCGAGACTGCAGGACGCCGCGCGGCCAGGTCATCATCATCGCGTCCCCCCCCCCAAACGCAGAACAGCGCGCTCGCCGGAGGGAGGGAGGAAGGATTCCAGATAGGTCCAGGGACTTTTCTCCTTCTTCTTTTCAGGCAGACCCTCCTTTGGTAACTCCTCCTAGGGATCGAACGATCCCCTTCCCTCCAGAGGGAGTGTCTGACAGCGCAGCTATCAGTCAGCAGCCCTGGTTTGGGTCCCTAGTCAGAGCGGTCATGCAGGCTTTTAAGCCTGTTCTCTCTGAGCTGGGCCACAAATCAGTGGTAGCTTCGACTCCCCTGAAGAGGAAGAGAGGAGTATCTGACATGGTGACTTCTCCAAGGGCGAAGCTGACTCCTCGGAAGTCTTTGAGGAAGGCCTCCTCAACCCCCCAGACTTTCACTCCCTCCCCTTCGGATGAAGATTTCCCATCCTCAGGGGAGTCACGCGAGGTTAGGCGTTCCCCCATCGCACCAATGAGGGAAACTCCACCTCGCGCAGGGAAGTCTAATCGGGTAGGGGTGGAGAAGAGCCTCCCACCATCACTGTTGGAGTCCTGCATCCCTCCCAGGAGGGAGTCGAAGGACTCCAAGACTTGACCGAAGTCATCCTCAAGGATTAGACCAGAGCCAGCCAAGCCCTCGGAAAACGTCTACGAGTCCCCCAAAGAGGAGCCTTTGGGGACAGGAGACTTCGCTGCTAGCCCTTCAGGAGGAGAGCTACAGGAATCAGAGCATGCGTTCTGGCAGGTTCTGACCCTTATGAGGAATCTCAATGGGTTCGCAGATCCAGATTCCCCCTTGTGAGGGCAAGGACACGGTCTGGGACCGAGTCTTTGGTACTCAAAAACCCTCAAAGGCCAGAGCGGTTTTGCCCTGGTCTCAAGGGGTTAAGAGTGCCAGAGACAAGGTCGAAGGCCAGCTCTCCGAGCTTGCCTTCTCCAGCCGATCCAGCGCCGGTAACAAACTCCTCCCGCCTCCTCGTGTCCATCAGAGGAGGTACTTTGACATCATGGAGGAGACTTGTTTAGCTCTTTCCTTACACCACTCTTTGGAAGAGCTTACCAGGGGAGTCCCTCTAGAGAGACTCTCCAACCGGTAAGTATCGTTCTCGGCGACGGAGATTCTTAGCCAGGAGAAGGTGGCGAAGTGTGCCATGCAGGCAGCTTTGTGGCTGGACATCTGGCTAGGGTCTCTGGGCATCCTGTTACGATCTGAGGACTTGTCCAAAGAGAGTACCAGGAAGGCCATGGAGACCTTTTTACTCTCAGGCACTTGTACCATTGAGTTTCTAGCGCACCAAGTCTCGAACTTGTGAGCTAATACCATCTTGAAACGTCGAGTTGCGATGTCTGAGAGATTCCACCAAAAGGTCCCCAGTACCGAGATCAGCAGGCTCAGACATTCTTCCATCTTGGGGAAGAATTTATTCGAGCCTAAGGACGTGGAGCAGGAGATCTCTCCAATGCCGACTCAAGTCCTGGTGGAGTCAAGGTCACGATTCCCCGGACGTCATGATCCCTATGGGTCCTGCGGAACGGACGGACCTTCAGTGGTGGGTGACAGACGAGAACCTACGAAGGTGAGTGGATCTTCTCGTCCTCCCCCCGGATTTGATGCTGTTTTCGGACGCCTCAAAGAAAGGGTGGGGGCCCACGTTCTGCACCACAGGACCTCAGGCCTGTGGTCAGAATCAGAAAAGTGCCTCCATATAAATCTGCTAGAAATGAAGGCCGTATTCCTGGCCCTTCAATAGTTCCAACATTACCTGGCTGGTTACTCTGTGGTGGTGATGAGTGACAACACCACAGTAGTGGCTTACATCAACAAGTAAGGAGGTACCTTTTCAGAGCAGCTATCCCATCTCACAGTAGAGACACTGAGATGGACCGAAGTCCACTCAATTCCACTATCGGCTGGCTTCATTCCAGGCAAGAGGAATGTTCTCGCCAACAGTCTGAGCAGAGCGTCTCAGATAGTGAGTACCGAGTGGTTTTTGGATCATCTAGTAGCCAACAAAGGCCTGACTTTGTGTGGTTCCCCGACTGTGGATCTGTTTGCTACACCACTGAACTTCAAGCTCCCGCTGTACTGCTCCCCAGTCCCGGATCCCAAGGCACTCTGGCAAGATGCCTTCCAACAACGGTGGGACAACATCGACGTATATGCCTTTCCCCTGTTCTGTCTGATGAGGAGGGTACTCAACAAGACCAGAATATCGGTCAATCTCTCGATGACCCTTATAGCTCCGCTATTCTATCACGCGGAATGGTTTCCAGACCTTCTGCAACTCCTGATGGAACTTCCGAGAAAACTCCCTCCACGACACGAGCTACTCAAACAACCACACGCCAACATCTTTCACAAAGCCGTAGCTTTGCTTCGACTTCACGCCTGGAGACTATCCAGCATCTCCTCGCAGAGAGAGGATTTTCGCAACAAGTTGCGAACAGGATGTCTGGACACCTGCGAAGGTCATCCGCAGGGGTCTACCAGGCAAAGTGGCGAGTTTTCTGTGGTTGGTGTCGTGGAAGGGGTATCTCTCCACTCGGTGCCACTATTCCACCAATAGCGGAGTTCCTCGTGTATTTGCGAGAAGAAATGCGCCTTTCAGTCTCGGCAGTGAAAGGCTATCGCTCAGCCTTAAGTCTAGCCTTCAGTCTCAAAGGAGTGGACATTTCTTCTTCGCTGGAACTTTCCCTACTCATACGAAGTTATGAACTTACCTACCCTCAGTCGGAAGTGAGACCTCCTCCATGGAACGGGGTTCGAGTTCTCAGGTCTCTTAAGAGACCTCCCTACGAACCATTACGCCAGGCTTCAGATCGCCACCTAACTTGGAAGACGGTGTTCCTACTAGCTTTTGCCTCGGCCAAGCGAGTCAGTGAACTTCATGGTCTCTCGTATGACATCGCCCATTCAAGGGGAAGGGGGGAGGTAACGTTCAGATTCATCCCTGAGTTTGTTGCTAAGACTCAGAATCCGGGAGTGCCGGACCCTCGGTTCGGCTCTCTCCGGATTTCGAGTCTTCGTTCTGTAACAGATGACCCAGACCATCTCCTACTGTGCCCAGTAAGGAGTCTGAGGCTATATCTCAAAAGAACGGCTGCAGTTCGTCCCCAAGTGCAGGCATTGTTTGTGAGCACTGGGAGAACAAAGAGGAGGGTTACCAAGAATACTATCTAAGCATGGATTTGTAGGGTAATCCATCTGTCCCTGAATCCCGACCCTCCTCCGTCACGTCGCCCTAGAGCACATGATGTCAGGGGCGTAGCTACATCCCTGGTCTTCAAGAAGAACTTTTCAGTGATGCAGGTTCTACAAGCTGGGGTGTGGAAGCGTCAGATGACCTTCACAGCCCACTACCTGCAAGACGTGACCCACAGGAGGCTCGATACGTTCTCTATCAGCCCTGTGGTGGCTGCACAACAGCTGGTTTAAACCTCAGGCTCCTTAATGGACAAGTAGCAGAAGGTTGAGGGCCTTGTTACCTGGTCTTAGTCTGCATGAATGAAAAGGTTTGTCTGGCCCTTATTCTTTTTTTCATCTTCCCCTCTCTTGGGGAAAGCAGCATCCTGGGTTCTCTGCACAGCTGACATCGAACCACTGCAGGTAAACCATGTTTCCTTGTGTTCCTAGTATTAGGCTAATACTGTCACGTCCCCATACCCTGACGAGGTGATATTGGGAGAGTCCTAGCCTAAAGTTTCCATCTAAATGACTACAGGTCAACTTCCTAGGACGAGTCACACTTCAGACCTTCACATACAGCTTACGTAGGCTGCAGCCCTTGCGCAGTAAGGTTCTAGCGAGGTGCAGGGACTCTTTATTGTTGAGTGCTGACACACTCAGATACTGAGTCCCCGGGCAAAGCCAAAAGCCAGTACTGGCTGGGACTTACCACCCTTCCTAAGGGGTGAGTTACCCATATTAAATAGCGTGGTTTGTATTTCAGTTACGGAACAAATGACAAATTCGTAGGTAATTTGTATTTTTCCTAACTATACAAACCTTAGCTATTTGATCAAACTTACCCGCCAGCCCTATCCCCCGTGAAGTCCTACCTCTAAGCAAAGTGAGCTCAAGCACAGGTGTGTGTGTGGGGGGGTAGCAAGCTACCCTCCATACCCCCCGCTAACTAGCGGTGGGGTATTAAACCCTCGTTAAAATTCTAATGGCTCGTCATTTCAGCTACGCCGAAACTAATTACCCATATTAAATAGCTTAGGTTTGTATAGTTAGGAAAAATACAAATTACCTACGAATTTGTCATATTTCTCCTTCGAAGGTTGCTTCGAAGGGAGAAAAACCCAAGGCCTCTTCTTCCATTGCCCAAACCACACAATTTAATAGGGGTATTACTTTTGGCGTAGCTGAAATGACTGGCCATTAATTTTTAACGAGGGTTTACTACCCACGCCGCTAGTTAGCTTGAGCTCGCTTTGCTCTCGGCTTGGATGGTGGTCGGACGTGTCTGCTCTCATCCTCGCCGTCATATTGGCAGCCATTTAATTGCTTTAGATCTTTCTTTTTCTAGTTTCTGTGTATGTGAAGTTGGCCTCTACGATCATGCGCACCAGGCTTGGTTTTCCCGACCGCCCCTGTGGAATGTTCATGTCTGCAGTTGAGACTGATCCTCACGCCCTTTGTCCTTCTTGTAGGGCCAATGATGTGATAGTATCAACAAGTGTAGGGAGTGGTCTGCCTCCCAGTGGGAGAGGTTTTCGCGACGACGGAAGAAGAAGTCCAAACAGGATATTTCTCCTTCGAAGGTTGCTTCGAAGGGAGAAAAACCCAAGGCCTCTTCTTTTGTTGCCCAAACCTCCTCCGAAGCTCCCACTCGGTCGGTCTCTTTCGAGAGACTGTTGAGTGGTAGCGTAGACCGATTTATTGTTAACCAACCTCGGGTCTCGAGAGATGACGTTGCTTCCCCTAGCGAAGCAGCTCCACCTCTCTCCCCCCGGGGGAGGACATGTCACTAACCTCTTTGTTTTAGCTTTGGTCCTCCTTGGGGCTTACGGGTTTGCCCCCCAAGGAGGTTTTACTTAACTTCATCCGATTGGGTGCTGCTGTCAAGCAATCGCCGTCACGGTCAGAGGTTGATCCTCTGTCTCTTGTCGACGTTTTGGTGTCAGAGGTATTCAATGCGGTTTCACCCATCTCCTCTTCCACTCCAGAATCTACGGTAGTTGACGGCTTAGTTTCTCCCGTTCCTGATCAACCTACGAGGAGGAAACTAAATCCATCGTTAGTGTCTCCTGCTAGTGTTTCTCCCCCTCAGGGGAGTTCACATACAGAGACTGCTGAAGGTCAGCTTGCTGATCCAACGGCCCCCAGAGGGCGCATCTGTCAGAAGGCTCACCTTCCTCTTTGCCATATAGGCCTTCCTTCACCTGCAGTCCCCCGCAGAGGAGCCTCTAGACCGATCATCAGTCACTGCACCTGCATTGGTCTTGGACCTCTCTGGAGATCGTTCGCGATCTCCTTCGGTGGAAGGTCGTCCTTTTAATAACCACGTCGACCTTCCACCCGACAGACCTGCCGCCCTGCTGTCGCCGTTCCTGCATGGGCCTAACAAGGCTCCAACCGAACATGATGTTGCGCGCCAGCGAAACCTGACAAGCGCTCATTAGTAGCTCGTCAGGCCCCATCACTACGCGCTGATCTTCCTTCTTACCCTAACACAGGGCATCAAGAGTGTACGTGCCAACATGCGCATACGCTCCACCACGTGCCATGCACGCCCTCATGCGCACATGTGCCAACGATCTCCTGCGCCAGCGCCAATTTGCGCGCCGTCGATCTCCTGCGCAACAGCGCTCTACTGGGCACCATTGCTCTCCCGTGCGCCAACATTCTCCTGCACGTGCGCATACGCGCCCTACATCTTACTCTCCTGCGCGCCATGCTGCGCACCATCCTACGCGCCATGCTGCGCACCATCCTACGCGCCATGCTGCGCACCATCCTACGCGCCAGGTAACCCCTGCGAGCCAACTTTCTCCTGATAGCAGGACTACTAACAAGCCAGCCATGCTGCCTTCACCCGCGCGCCAATCCTTACCAACGCGCCAGCGCTCACCTGCACGCCAGCCTTCTCCCGCGCGCATCCACACGGATATGCGCACGCTCATCAATCCTCTCCTAGGGATGCGCGCCAACATTCTCCCGCGCGCCCCGCATGAATCTACTGCGCACCTGCGCGCTATGGGGACTTTTTCCTGCGCGCGCCCTACGGCTATAACAGATGCGCGCAAACACTATCCCCTGCGCGTGTTACTAATCTTCCGCGTACGCCACCGGTCTCCCGCGCCCGCCACCAGTCTCCCGCACGTGAGCGCCATTATCCTCCCACACTCAAGCCTACACATCTCAAAGAACGATGTCCAGCAAGGTCGCCATCGCCTCATTCCCCTCCCCGCAAGCGCATACCACCGCGCAATGTGGGAGAATGGAAACTTCCAGAGGGGTTCAGGTTCCCAAAGCTACCACAGGCGAACCCACCAATTACAGTGACTCCTCCCAGGGATCCTTCAATCCCTTTCCCTTCAAGGGGTATGTCTGACAGTGCGTCTGTCAGCCAACAGCCCTGGTTCGGTGCCCTGATCAGAGCCGTAACTCAGGCTTTCAAGCCTGCCCTCTCTGAATTGGGACATGGAACCATGGCTTCCTCTACCTCATTGAAGAGAAAAAGAGGAGTTCTAGACGCGGTCACTTCCCCAAGGGCGAAACTGACTTCACGCAGACCTTCGAGGCAAGTTCCTTCTATTCCTCAGACTCTCTCCTTCCATTTCAGACGAAGACTCCCTGTCTCCAAGGGAATCATGCGAGGAGAGACTTTCCCCCATCGCACCAATCAAGCAAACCTCTCTTCGTGGCGAGAGGTCCACACAGTCAGTGATCGGAAGGAACATGCCACCCTCGTCAATGTTGGAGTCTTACATCCTTCCCAGGAAGGAATCCAAAGACTCTAAAACATTGCCTAAGTCCTCCACTAGGACTAGGATGGAGCCAACTAGCCACTCAGGGAATGTCCGCGACTCTCCCCAAGAAGAGCCTTCGGGGAGTGAAAGAGACTTCGCTGCAAGTCCTACAACAGGAGGAGACCAGCCAGAGTCAGAACACGCGTTTTGGCAAGTTCTGACTCTAATGAGGGCTCTCAACAGGTTTTCCGACCCAGAGATCCCTCCTCAAGATGGCAAAGACACGGTCTTAGACTGCGTCTTTGGTACTCAAAAGCCCTCTAAGACCAGTGCAGCCCTGCCCTGGTCTCAAGGGGGAAAGATCTCACAACAGCTCTCCGAGATGTCCTCCTCCAACTGTTCCGGTACCAACAACAAGCTCCTCGCGTACAGCAGAGGAGGTACTTCAAGATCCTAGTGCAGTCTTGTCTATCTCTTCCACTTCACCACTCGCTGGAAGAGCTAACCAGGGGAGTCCCTCTTGAGAGAGACTCCAACCGGCAGGTCTCGTTCTCGGCAGCCGAGATCCTCAATCAGGAGAAGGTCGCGAAGGGTGCTATGCAAGCTAATTCGTGGCTTGATATCTGGTTGGGGACCTTAGGTATCCTGATACGTTCTGAGAATTTCTCCGAGGAACGTACCAGGAAAGCTATGGAAACCTTCCTTCTCTCTGGTACTCACACGATTGAGTTTCTGGCCCATCAAGTCTCGAACTTGTGGGTAAATACCATCCTGAAACGTCGAGATGCAGTAGCTGAGAGATTCCATCAGAAGGTCTCTAGCGCCGAGATTAATAGGCTCAGACATTCCTCTATGGAAGGGTCTGTTCTTTTCGAGCCTAAGGATGTGGAACATGCCGCTGAGAGGTGGAGGAAGTCTCATCAAGACTCCCTTCTTCATGGGGTCTTAACATCCAAGCCCTATAAACCTCCAGCACCACAGCAGTCCTGTCTAGCCAAGACCACTACGACGACAACAGCAGCGAAGACGATGGTGTCTAAGCCCTTTCCTGTCAAAAAAAGGAAAGGCAAAAAGTCCTCCAGGGGAGGCAAAAATCCTAAAGCGAGCAGCTGAGGCCGCAAACGCTAGGATAGGCTGTCCCCCTGCTTTTCCACCAGTGGGGGGATGCCTACAAAGTTGCTCAAGCAGGTGGAAGCAACTCCGGGCCGATTCCTGGACAATCTCCGTGATCAGTCTAGGATATCGCCTCCCGTTCATAACATCTCTACCTCCCCTGACGACGAATTCAGTGTCATTGAACTCCCTTGCCATGGATCGGCAAGGGCCAAGCCCTTCGGGAAGAAGTCCAGACCCTGTTGAAGAAGGGTGCTCTCCAAGAGGTCCTCGACGGATCCCCAGGCTTCTTCAGTCAACTCTTTCTTGTAAAGAAGGTGTCTGGAGGCTTGAGACCAGTCATCGACCTCTCAGTTCTGAACAAGTTTGTCAAACAAACTCCGTTCAGCATGGAGATGGCAGACACAGTCAGACTAGCTGTAAGACCGCAAGACTTCATGTTCACAGCGGACCTAAAGGATGCGTACTTCCAGATCCCAGTCCATCCGTCTTCAAGGAAGTATTTAAGATTCAGCCTAGACAACACAAAATACCAGTTCAAGGTGCTGTGCTTCAGTCTTTCCACAGTACCACAAGTCTTCACCAGAGTGTTTACCCTAGTATCATCTTGGGCACACATGATTGGCATCCGTCTCCTCCGTTATCTGAACGACTGGTTAATCCTAGCAGACTCGGTGTCAACCCTTCTTCAACACCGAGACAAACTTCTGAGACTTGGCCAAGATCTGGGGATCATGGTAAATCTCGAGAAGTCTTACCTGCTTCCCACTCAAAGACTGGTATACTTAGGCATGATTATAGACACCACTCTTCACAAAGCCTTCCCATCATACGACAGGATAGCAAGGCTGAGGAAGGTCGCAAGACCTTTTCTCAGTCGAGAAGAACTTCCAGCCCAATCGTGGTTACGTTTCCTCGGTCACCTTTCATCGCTGGCCTGTCTAGTTCCCAATGATCCCCTCAGGATGAGATCCCTCCAGTGGCGACTCAAGTCCCGTTGGAATCAAGCTTACGATTCCCCTGACATCCAGATCCCCATGGGACTTGCGGAACTGACGGACTTCCAGTGGTGGGTGACAGACTAGAACCTATGAAAGGGAGTGGATCTTCTCGTCCTCCCCCCGGATTTGATGCCGTTTTCAGACGCTTCATAAAAAGGGTGGGGGCCCACGTGCTGCACCACACGACCTCAGGCCTCAGGTCAGAGTCAGAAAAGTACCTACACATAAATCTCCTTGAGATGAAGGCCTTCTTTCTAGCCCTTCAAGAGTTCCAACAGTACCTGGTAAATCACTCTGTGGTGGTGATGAGTGACAACACCACAGTAGTGGCCTACATCAACAAACAAAGGAGGTACTTTTTCGCAGCAGCTATCCCATCTAGCAGTAGAGATACTGAGATGGGCCGAAATCCACTCGATACCACTATTGGCACGCTTCATTCCGGGCAAGAGGAATGTGCTTGCCGACAACCTGAGCAGAGCATCTCAGATAGTGAGTACCAAGTGGTCTTTGGATCATCTATTAGCCAACAAAGTCCTGACTTTGTGGGGTTCTCTGACTGTGGATCTCTTCGCAACGGCCCTGAACTTCAGGCTCCCGCTGTACTGTTCCCCAGTCCCAGACCCCAAGGGTCTCTGGCAAGATGCTTTCCAACAAGGGTGGGACAACATCGACGTTTACGCCTTTCCCCTGTTCTGTCTGATGAGGAGGGTACTCAACAAGACCAGAACATCGGTCAATCTTTCAATGACCCTCATAGCTCTGCTATGGCATCACGCAGAATGGTTCCCGAACCTTCTGCCACTCCTAACGGAGCCGCAAAGAGAACTCCCTCCACGACACAATCTACTCAAACAACCACTCGCCAACATCTTCCAGAAAGCCGTAGCTTCACTACGACTTCACGCCTGGAGACTATCCAGCATCTCCTCTCTGAGAGATTATTTTCGCAACAAGTTGCAATCAGGATGTCTGGACACCTGCGAAAGTCATCCGCAGGGGTCTACCAGGCAAAGTGGCGAGTTTTCTGTGGTTGGTGTCATGGAAGGGGTATCTCTCCACTCGATGCCACTTCCAGCAATAGCGGAATTCCTCGTGTATTTGCGTGAAGAAACGTGCTTATCAGTCTCAGCAGTGAAATGCTATCGCTCAGCCTTAAGCATCGCCTTCAGGCTGAAAGGAATGGATGTTTCTTCATCGCTAGAACTTTCTCTACTCATACGGAGTTATGAACTTACCTGCCCTCAGTCGGAAGTGAGACCTCCCCCATGGAACGTGGTTCGAGTTCTCGGGTCTCTTAAGAGACCTCCCTATGAACCATTACGCCAGGCATCAAATCGCCACCTAACTTGGAAGACTGTGTTCCTGCTAGCTTTTGCCTCGGCCAAGCGAGTCGGCGAACTTCATGGTCTCTCGTATGACATCACCCATTCAAGGGGATGAGGGGAGGTAACGTTCAGCTTCGTCCCTGAGTTTATTGCTAAGACTCAGAACCTGGGAGTAGCGGATCCTCGATTCGACTCCTTCCGGATTTCTAGTCTCCGTACTGTAACAGATGACCCAGACCATCTCTTACTATGCCCAGTGAGGAACTTGAGGCTATACCTTAAGAGAACAGCCGCAGCCCGTCCTCGTGTGCCAGCACTATTCGTCAGCACAGGAAGAACTAAGAGGAGGGTCACCAAGAACACCATCTCTGCATGGATTTGCAGGGTCATTGTCCTGGCATTGAATCCAGACCCCCCTCCATCACGTCGCCCCAGGGGCATAGCTACGTCCCTGGCCTTCAAAAGAAATTTTTCAGTGACGCAGATTCTTCAAGCGGGGGTATGGAAATGGCAGACCACATTCACATCCCACTACCTGCAAGATGTGACCCACAGGAGACTCATACTTCTCTATCGGTCCTGTGGTGGCTGCACAACAGCTGGTTTAAAACCTCAGGCTCCTTATTGGACAAGTAGCAGAAGGTTGAGGGCATTGTTACCTGGTTTTAGTCTGCATGAATGAAAAGGTTTGACTGGCCCTTATTCTTTTCTTCATCATCCCTTCCCTTGGGGAAAGCAGCATCCTGGGTTCTCTGCATAGCTGACCTCAAACCACTGCAGGTAAACCATGCTCCCTCGTGTTCCTAGTATTAATATTAATACTGTTACATCCCCATACCCTGACGAGGTGGCATTGGGAAAGTCCTAGTCTACAAGTTTCTATCTAAAGAACTTAAGAACAGCTTTCTAGGACGAGTCACACTTCTTCAACCTTCACACACAGCTTGCGTAGGCCGCAGATCTTGCGTAGCAAGGTTTTTCTGGGGCGGCCTGTAACGGCTGGTGAGAAAGGTCCTTCCTTATACCTTAACTAATATAAATCTTCCAAATATACTAGAGAAAGATAAAAGCATGGAATGCAGAAGTTACAACCCTCGCGCGAACACCTTGTAGGTGTCGTGTATTAAACAAAGGTGTGTGAAAAACCACTATTCACAGGTTGTCTTCCATTTAGATAATCCCTTCATCAATGGGGAGGGCCACGACAGGCCCTAGAGAACACAGTTGAACTCCCCAACGACACCTACCACGCGCGCCCTCTAGGACATCCTTCTGAAATTGGACTTGCAAAAAGTATTTTTTGGGCACAGTGTTTTTTCAAAGAGTTTCTCGTTATTTCAACATGACTGACGTTGTTACTTCACCCTTACCAATGTTAAGTACCATAGTTTGTTTTGGTAGCTTTTGGCAGTACCGGGCATTTGTTCTGTTTCCAATATGGTGGTTTTTAGTTTTGGAAGCAATTGTCCTGCCGAGGTATCGGCAGCCATTTTGGGTATGTTCGCTTCAGTAAATTTTCTAGTTATTTTTGCCCATCTGGTACTCTGTCAGCTAGGTTATATCACTTACGTTTTATGGCCTTTTGTGTTATCATTAATTATTATTAGTTTTTACTATGGTATTTATTTGCTTGCAAGTCCAATTTGGACCTACGAAGAATAGCGATTTAAAGATAGCGTTTTAAAGCATAGTAGCGATTTAAAGTTTAGCGATTTAGTCTGTTAATTTGTACCCTGGAGGGTTCGTTTTAGACTATATCCTTGTTTATTTGTTACGTTGTCGTTATTCTTCGTTATTACTATTACTAAGAAAAAGCAATCAATTTTATTAATTTTCTTATTTTATTGTGTGATGTTAGTTTTTCAATATTTAACTTAGCCGGTGATTATAATAGCTGCAACTCTGTTGCTCGACAGAAAACTCTAAGGTAAAACTCGCCAGCGATCGCTACACAGGTTGCGGGTGTGCCCAACAGCGCCATCTGTCGTCCAGATACCCAGTACTCAATGTAAACAAAGAACTCAATTTTCTCTCTGTCGAGCTATCGACAAGACGTACTTACTCGCTGTTGCTAAACTGGAGTTTTTTTCACAACTAATTGGTGAAGTACTTTATTCTAGTTTTGAGCTTTCGCTATGCAGGTGTTTTATCTTCATCTTAAATCTTGAACTCGTTTTGGATAGATTTAATTATGGTGACAAAGAGAGTATGGACTTTCTTTCACTTTTAAATGGCCGACCCTTCCCTTAGACGGAAGTGTGTTTAGGCTTTTAGTAATTATCTTATCACGTTATAGATTTTCCTCTATATATTTTATATCTCTCCGCCTTTATTAGGCCTCTTCGATTAACTTTCCATTTATTATAAACATATAAAAATAAATTTTAATGTTTTGTTTATATAGACCTTTCCTGAGAGTAGGTGGTCCTAATTTGGAAACCGAAGTTAATCAACGTTGAGCCCTTTATATCGTAATTAGCTTTTAAAGAGCTAAGGATTTAAAACTTTTTAAATGTAATATTTTATGAAAGAATTTCTTTGATAGTCTTCGTACTGTTTTCAAAGATGAACTAACGTTTAGTTTATTTATGCTACGCAGTTGTTGACGTTCAGGACGTTCAACATGCACTCTATCGTTACGATAGAGAGAGAGTGTATCACGGTTTCACTTTGCAGTAAGAGTAAATCGATTCTGACGTTTTCTTCATTCTTTCTTAGCTTAAATGTTTTAAATTCTAATTTAAAGGAACTTTTTATTTGAAAAACCTTTCAGTTTTTTCCTTTAGTCAAATAACATGTTTTTTTGACGAAATATAATTGGGCTCTTCTCTTAGGTGCGAAATCAAGAGAGAAAGAGAGAGAGAGAGATAGAGACGGAGGGAGAGAGAGGAGAGAAAACGTTCCGTTCAAGCGGGTAACGTTGTTCTCGTGTTACTCGCGTCCCTAGTCGCTGTACGGGGAGGAAGGATAAAACGTTTTTAGGTTTTTATTCTCGTCCCCAGGCTATGTGCGGTGAGAGATTGAAAACGTAGTTTATATGAACTAGTGTTTAGTCTCTTTCCCAGCCACTGATTTTTTTATCTTAAAATATGTTTTCTGTTTTTTGCTGGTATTAATGAGCTTGCATTATACGACTGATTTCGCAATTACTACCTTTTAATGAAGGGTAGAATTGCGTGTTTCAGGTAGAATTCAGTAAAAGTTTCGATTTCAGTGAAATAAGTGCAAAACAGAAAATCGAAGTGATAAAGTGATATGCGCAAAGTGTTACAGTGTTGCGTCCGAGGGTTCGTCTGTTCGTGCCTGTCGTTCACCTAGTCCGGGACCTCTTGCATGCTCCCAAGCCCAGGGGAGAAGTAATGTCAAACGACTTATGGGTTCGAGAGGCCTTGATCAACGAACAGACGTTTTCCCTCTATGGTATCGGGTGTATCTTACCAAGATCTCCCCTACCATAAGACGAGAGAGATGTTGTTTCTCCTTGTCATCCGAAGGCTTTTCGCATAAGAAACCTGTCACAAGGTTTCGAAGCCCTTAAGCGAAAGTCAGTCCTTTCAGGACAGGTCCAGCATCCTGGTTACAACCATTAAGACAGCTCTGACCCTATGCAGTCATCGGATAACTGCTCGCCGCCTAACAAAAGCGTAACACAGACTCCGAGAGTCTTTTTTTGTTGGCAAAGTGTTGCGGTCACAGACGTTACCCTCGTCTCTTACCACAACCATTTCCGTTGATCCTTAATGGGTTGTATGGCAAGACATGCAGTATATGCTTGCCTCCCTTATGGAAGACTATTCTACCGATTAGTCCGTTGAGTCTAGCCGTTTATCTCATCGATATCCTGGCTTTCAGCCAACCTAACGTTCCTTTGTGCTTACTGTTGACGTTGGCGTAGCTTAGTCACGTCAGTCATTTTGTTTAGAACCACACTCGATGCGGTCTCGTGTGGTTTTTCAGCCGCATTTGGACGTTAGGCCACTTGCTGATGCTCCTGTTGACGTTCAAGACGTTCACTAACAATCGGAGTTGACTTGTTTTGACGCTGTGCGTCAACCTCCGCATTCTAGAGTTGTTTTGACTGCTCAGTCTAGGCAGTCAATGCAGTCTCCAGTGGACGCTGTGCGTCCTCACGCACCTGTTGTGGTTGACAGTTCAGTTGTTGACAGTTCACAGACTGTCAAGCAGTTACATGACGTTGCGTTCTGGTCCGCTACTAATGCACCAGTGAGTGTGGACTCTGCTTGTAAAGCATTGCCACCACGGTAGGTCTCTCCCTTGCTTGAGACTCAGCTTTTATCGGACAAGGTTCCTGTAGATGAGGAAGTTGCTGTTCCCCCTCCTACTGATATTCCCTTGAGGACTCTGTCAGATGGAGAGGAGCCTAAAGCTGCTTTGCCTCCTATGGACTTTAATTAAATCATGATGATTTTTTTTTAAGGATCTTTGTCCGGATCTTTTTGTAACTGCTGCTCCTCGTTCGCCTAAACGTCAGAGCTTACACTAGGCCTAGCTACTTCGAAGCCGTTGTTTTTAAGCTAGTGCTCTCTCGCTCTCCTAGAGAGCTTTACGTTTGCTAGGCGACTGGTTTTTCACCAGGAGGAGTTTGGGGGATACAGCCTTTGCTTTCCCTTCTTTTAAACTGGTTTATAGAGCGAGAGTCTGATATGACACGAGAGAAGTTCTCGGCTTGGGAGTTCATGCCTCTGCCCAGATAGACTTCTCAATTCTCGTAGACTCTCCCTGGCGCCTGGCCAGGAGACGCTCCAAGTTGTTTACAGGTCAACTTCACAGCTGTTTTCGAGCCTTTGAAGTTTTGCTGTACAATTATGTCATGCATAACAAGGCTTTCAGGGATGGTAAGCGGTACCGCCTCAGTCGCTAACCCCGTCTGTTGCCACACCTGCTCCCGTAGACCCTAAATGGGCTTTGCTGCAAGACATGCAGTCCAAGCTTGCGTCCTTGATAGAGGACTTTAATGCGGAGAAGGTTGCTACTGAACCCTCTGGCCAACAACCTTCCAACCGGTCGGTTGTGCGCCCTGTTGACGCTGAGGTAACCTACTCACGTCTGCCAGTTGAGGTGGTTCCTCCACCGATGCGACCCAGTGTGGGTTGCCAGCCGCACGTTGACGTTAAGCGACGCTCGGAGGTGGTTGTTGACGTTCAGGACGTTCAACAACCAGCAGAGGTGACTTGTTTTGACGCAGTGCGTCAACCTCAGCAACCCGGTAGGGTGTTGACTGCACAACCCAGACGGTCTAGACAGTCTCGGGTTGACGCTGTGCTTCCTCACGCACCCATGGTTGTTGACAGCTCACAGACTGTGCATCAGTTCCATGATGTTACGTCCGGCTCCGTCACGCATCCACCAGTGCGACCGGACTCGGCGAGCCAGACGTTGCCCACTCCGTTGCCGTTTCCTCATCAGTTTTCGGATGAGGAACCCTCTGATGAGGACGTTGCTGAACAACAAGACGATCAGCCCCCAGAATAGATCAAGCCCTGCTATCCATCCAGAAGATGCTGAAGAAGGAACGCTGCTCAGTCAGGCTGTGGATGAGTCTGGTAGGGACGCTGTCATCCGTGGAACAATTTGTGTCACTAGGAAGACTACACCTCCGTCCTCTTCAATACCATCTAGCTTTTCACTGGAAAAAGGACAAGACGCTAGAAGCGGTCTCGATCCCGGTTTCCGAAAAGATGAAGTCTTGTCTGACTTGGTGGAAGGACAATATCAACCTAAGAGAGGGTCTTCCCCTGGCTGTTCAGACTCCCAACCACGTTCCTTCTCGGACGCATCGGATGTGGGCTGGGGCGCGACACTAGACGGTCGGGAATGCTCAGGACTGTGGAACTCGAGTCAGAGGAGCATGCATATCAACTGCAAGGAGCTGTTGGCAGTACATCTGGCCTTGAAAAGCTTCAAGTCTCTCCTTCGAGGCAAAGTGGTGGAAGTTAACTCGGACATCACCACGGCCTTGGCGTACATCTCCAACAAGGAGGTACCCACTCACTGACGTTGTACGAGATCGCAAGGGACCTGCTCATCTGGTCAAAAGGTCAAGACATCTCCCTAGTAACGAGGTTCATCCAAGGCGACTTGAACGTCATAGCAGATTGTCTCAGTCGGAAAGGGCAAGTAATTCCAACCGAATGGACCCTCCACAAGGATGTGTGCAAGAGACTTTGGGCCACTTGGGGTAAAACCATCCATAGATCTCTTTGCAACCTCGCTGACCAAGAGGCTTCCAATCTATTGCTCTCCAGTCCCGGACCCAGCAGCAATACATATAGATGCTTTCCTCCTAGATTGGTCACATCTGGATCTCTACGCATTCCCACCGTTCAAGATTGTCAACAAGGTACTGCAGAAGTTCGCCTCTCACGAAGGGACAAGGTTGACGTTAGTTGCTTCCCTCTGGCCCGCGAGAGAATGGTTCACCGAGATACTTCGATGGTTAGTAGACGTTCCCAGTAGTCTTCCTCTAAGGGTAGACCTTCTACGTCAGCCACACGTAAAGAAGGTACTCCAAAGCCTCCACGCTCTTCGTCTGACTGCCTTCAGTCTATCGAAAGACTCTCGAGAGCTAAAGGCTTTTCGAAGGAAGTAGCCAGTGCGATTGCTAGAGCAAGGAAAGCTTCTTCCATTAGAGTCTACCAATCGAAGTGGGAAGTCTTCCGAGACTGGTGCAAGTCAGTTTCTGTATCCTCGACCAGTACCTCTGTAGCTCAAATAGCTGTTTTTCTCTTATACCTGAGAAAAGGACGATCCCTTTCAGCTCCCACTATCAAGGGCTACAGAAGCATGTTGGCATCGGTCTTCCGGCATAGAGGCTTAGATCTTTCCAAACATAAAGATCTGCAAGACCTCCTTAAGTCTTTTGAGACCACCAAGGAGCGTCGTTTGGCTACCCCTGGATGGAATTTAGACGTGGTACTAAGATTCTTCATGTCAGATAGGTTGGAGCCGTTGCAATCAGCCTCCCTGAAAGATCTCACTCTTAAGACTCTTTTCCTGGTATGCTTAGCCTCGGCTAAAAGAGTCAGTGAGATTCATGCCTTCAGCAAGAGCATAGGATTTTCGTCAGAAAAAGCCACTTGTTTGCTACAACTTGGTTTTCTAGCCAAAAATGAGCTGCCTTCTCGGCCTTGACCTAAATCTTTCGATATCCCCAGCTTATCGGAGATCGTAGGCAATGAACTAGAGAGTCTTATGCCCTGTTAGAGCTCTTAAGTTCTATTTAAAGCGTACTAAACCTTTACAAGGCCAATCTGAAGCTTTATGGTGTTCAATTAAGAAACCATCCTTGCCTTTGTCAAAGAATGCTTGGTCAGACTTTATCAGATTGTTAATACGAGAAGCTCATTCACATCTGAGTGAGGAAGACCGAACTTTGCTTAAGGTGAAGACGCACGAAGTTAGAGCTGTAACAACTTCCGTGGCCTTTAAGCAAAATTTATCTCTGCAAAGTATAATGGACGCAACCTATTGGAGAAGCAAGTCAGTGTTCGCGTCATTTTACTTGAAAGATGTCCAGTCTCTTTACAAGAACTGCTACACACTGGGACCATTCGTAGCAGCGAGTGCAGTAGTGGGTGAGGGCTCAACCACTACAATTCCCTAATTCCATACCCTTTTAATCTTTCTCTTGAAATGTTTTTATTGTTGTTTTTTGGGTTGTCCGGAAGGCTAAGAAGCCTTTCGCATCCTGGTTGATTTGGCGGGTGGTCAAAGTCATTTCTTGAGAGCGCCTAGATTAGGGGTTTTGATGAGGTCCTGTTGTATGGGTTGCAACCCTTGATACTTCAGATCCTAGGGGTCGATCAGCATCCTAAGAGGATCGCGAGGCTCCGTAAGGAAGACGTACTTAAAAAGGCAGAGTAATTGTTCAAGTCGACTTCCTTACCAGGTACCTATTTATTTTGTTTTTGTTATTTTGATAACTTCTAAAATGAAATAAAAACTCTTAGCTCATAATAATGTAAACATATATTGCTGGTCTCTACCCACCCCCCTGGGTGTGAATCAGCTATTATAATCACCGGCTAAGTTAAATATTGAAAAATGTTATTTTGATAATAAAATAAATTTTTGAATATACTTACCCGGTGATTATAAATTAAAGGACCCTCCCTTCCTCCCCAATAGAGACGCAGTGGAACGAGGAGAAAATTGAGTTCTTTGTTTACATTGAGTACTGGGTATCTGGACGACAGATGGCGCTGTTGGGCACACCCGCAACCTGTGTAGCGATCGCTGGCGAGTTTTACCTTAGAGTTTTCTGTCGAGCAACAGAGTTGCAGCTATTATAATCACCGGGTAAGTATATTCAAAAATTTATTTTATTATCAAAATAACATTTTTTATTATGTAACCTTGAGAGCGAAAGCATAGAGTGCTCGTTTCCTGTTCTACAGGTATGAGTTATCCTTTCTCTCGTTTTCTTTGAGTAAGAGAGGTGAATTTCCCGTTCTCCGTTTTTATACGATCACGAGTTATTCAGGCCTCCTCTCAGTATCAGAGTTGATGATAGTACGTTTAATATTATAAACGATTTATTGATATGGTTACTGTTAATATAGCTAACACTATTATTAGGTACGTTAGTGTATGAGTCATTAATTGGGGTCGTTTTATACCGACACCCTTAGCTCCGCCTTGAGTTATGCTTAGCTCCGCCTTGAGTTATGCTCCGCTATAATGGATACTCATTGGGTGAGAACTAGTTATCGTTCCGGAGCAGATTTTTGGAGTGCAACGGTGAAATCCGGCACTCGGACTCCGGCTGAAGCCTTTTACACACGAACCTTTGTCATGTTTGATCACAATTACACCGTTACGGCCCCCGTTTTCATCGTATCTCCGGCTTCACTGGAGATAACTCATTCATTGAGGTTAATGTTATCGTACCGGAGACGGTCACGATATCACGATGACGGGCCTTTGCTACCGGACCTCCGGTACAAACAGAGATCAAGCAGGCGTCCAGAACCGGAGTTAACAGTGTGATACCGATGAAGTTTAGAGATTCATGTTACGTGGTTACTGGTTTCTATTATAATTTCTTAATTTATTAAGGTGTTAGCTACTACCATACTCACACATAATTAAGATTTAAGTGTTTCTGATTCATAAGTCAATGACAAGAATCTCAAGGAACATCCAGACTTATGTCTTCTTTCTTTTTACAGAAAGTCCGCTGCACTGCCAGGGGCTGCTCCGCTGCCTTTACTGATCCCATGGGCCATGATCTATGCCGGGCTCATGCCCATTGCGCCATATCCTCCTCTCGGGAACCGGGACAAGCCCCCTATACGATATGGTTTCCGGAGTCATGCATGCTCTGCTATGAGCTGTCAGCCCTACTCCTGAGCGAGGAGGTAAGTTGGTTCTAGTTTGTCCCTGTTAATATCCTTTGCGAAGAATTAATTGCTCTTTATATATTGACTTCAGTTTTGGCTTCATCATTAATTCCCCTCTCCTCTTTCAGGCTGATGATGAATCTCTCAGGGAGGCGAGAGCTACTCTCCGGCCTTGGGTGTCAGGGTTTGGGAGGAATGCGCTGGCTGGCGCACCCTATCTCCTTGATGGAGACATGGCTTCTCGCCTATTCCCAGGCTCTACTACTGCAGCAGTTCCACCGGAGACAGCGGCCCCGTTAATTGAGGTGGTTAGAGCAACCATTCTAACTGAGGAAGAGGTTTTAGTGACGGAGGCCGAGCCCTACCTAGGTCTGGACGAGGAACCCATGGATGAGCAGGTAGGTGGTGTTGAGTTGGTGGACCCCCTTTCACTCCACACTCCTTCCTCTACTACTTCCTTTCACGGCTTTGATAAACCTATGGCTTCTCCTCGAGGTCCCTCCGTTCCTGTACGACCCAAGGTGAAGCCACTACGTACCTTTAAGCCTTCAGCTTTGCCATTATCAGTGTCACCGGTTCCGGGACCCTCAAAGGATCCTGATGTTCATATTACTATACCTAAAACCGTGACTTCTAAGAAGTCAAAGTCCACTAAGTCCAGGGCTTCGTTAGAGGATCAGGCTCGGGAGCCCCCTTTATCTGCCGCCATGGTCAGGGATATTGTGAAAGAACAGATACAACAGTATCTTCAACAGTCTAGGGCAGACCAAGGAGCTATGACGGAGCTCAAAGATATGGTGGCAAGTCTCATCCGTTCCGGAACTCAGATGCCCCCTCCTTCAGCCCTGGACGCATCGAAGTTACCTCCCTTCGAGAAAAACAACCCTTGGAGGTTTGCCTTACATGCTCCATATATTGATGGTGCCATAACTCTAGAGGGCATAGGCACCCGTCCTCTAGAGGACTTAGAATTTTACCCTCCGGGACTAGAATTCCCATTCAACGGCTTCGTCCGATTGAAAGAACATGCCTATGTTAGGTTAGACAAGGTACCGAAGGAAACGGTAATATTCCCTAAAGAGCAGGCCCAAGCTTTCTGGGCCAGGATGTTGTCAGACTGGGGGTGCACTAATTCCAAGCTCACCCCACACAAAGGAGCCTACACCATATTTACAGCTTCTCCAGTTATTACCTTGCCTATTACAGATAAAGTGGCAGCTCTTACTTTTCAGGCTATCAAAGAAGGTTCTGCCATGCCGGCTCTTAAAGAGACCGATCCCACCTCCATGCTCATTCCGAGTACCGTTACTATCTGGGATGATGCCCCCGCTACTTTCACAGTAGGGAAGTTAGACCCAGACTGTGCCTCTAATCTGTTCTCCGAGAAGCTTCCTAAATTACCAGATATTCTTCTCAAGACTGAGTTTGAGGCACGGAATAGGTTGGCTAGGTCTCTCCACTCCATTACCTCCGTGGAGTCCCTAACCTCACTTTATCCGACCGAGACCTTGTTCCGGGTATTTACAAAGAACCTGTCTCTGTCCTTCCAAATCGACTTACACGAGTTTTGTTCGGCTCGGGTTAGTTGCAGGAAGCACGTTCTTTCTGAGGCCTCGATCAGGCATGAACCGAATAGACTGATAGCTTCCCCCTGCTGGGGTAAGAACCTTTTTCCTCAGGAGGAGGTGAACAAGGTACTACAAGACGCTGCGAGAACAAATCAAAATTTGCAAGTGAGGTGGGGCCTCACTGCCAAAAAGAGGGTTGAAGGTCAAAAACAAACCTTCTTCAGGAAGAAACAGAGGTTTGCCCCTTACAAGACGAGCCGAGGTCACTACCAACAATCGCCGATTGCCCACTCGTCTTTACAGTCTCCCACTGCTTCGTCTCCTCTACAGCCGAAGCACCCTCAACAGGTGGTCTACCTCACTGCTCCCCCAGGTACCCAACCCAACCCCGTTTGGATGCCCTCACCCGCATACAACCCTAGCTACGGACCCTCAGGTCCCTTTCGTGGACACCAGAGAGGTAGCTACAGGGCTAGAGGACAGTTCCGTCAACGAGGCGGACTTAGGACAAGGGGTTCTCGAGGAGGGAAAGAACCTAGATTCACTCCCACGCAATGATATAGTTCCGGTAGGGGGGAGACTTTACCACTTTCGAGACCGTTGGACCTTCAGTCCGTGGGCTCACAGCATAGTCTCCAAAGGCTTGGGGTGGAAATGGTCACAAGGTTTTCCTCCTCCACCAGTGACCTTCTTCCAGAGACCCACAACCATTCTGAGAGAGTACACCACCGAGTTACTAAAGAAAAAAGCAATCAAACGGGTTCGATCGCTGAAGTTCCAAGGCCGCCTGTTCACAGTTCCGAAGAAAGGCTCGTCGGCATTGAGAGTGGTCCTGGACTTGTCAAAGCTAAATTCTTACATCCTCTGCGACAAGTTCCGGATGTTGACCATCTCTCAGGTACGTACCCTGCTTCCCCGTGGGACCATCACCACCTCTATCGATTTTACCGACGCCTATTATCACGTACCAATAGCTCGAAACTTCTCTCCTTACCTAGGTTTCCATCTAGGCAGGAAAGCCTTTGCATTCAAAGTCATGCCCTTCGGCCTCAACATTGCACCCAGGATATTCACGAAACTGGGAGAGACAGTGTTAGAACAACTCAGGAACCAAGGGATTCAGATCGTTGCTTATCTGGACGATTGGCTTATTTGGGCTCGGTCAGCCCTGGAGTGCAACAGAGCTACGAAGAAAGTACTTCGTTTTCTCGCCAACCTGGGATTCCGGGTCAATCTCCAAAAATCCCGCCTACTTCCATCAGACCGCTTCGAATGGTTAGGCATACAGTGGGACCTTGCACGGCACAAGCTGGTTCTACCTCCCAAAAAGGTAAGAGAAATAGCTTCCAAGGTCAAGAATTTTCTAAAACACAAACAGGTGTCCAGAAGAGCCTTAGAAAGAATCCTCGGCCTTCTTCAATTCGCTTCAGTAACAGATCGCCTATTGAAAGCCAAACTCAAAGACATCAATCGAGTTTGGAGAAAGAGAGCCACAGTACCTTTAAGAGACAAGGTCTCGAAAATCCCCTCTGTCTTGAAAATGAGATTACAGCCATGGTCCGAACCGAAGAACCTCTCCAAATCGGTTCCTCTTCAATTCCCACCCCCACAAGTGACAATTCATACAGACGCGTCTCTGAGTGGATGGGGGGGTTACTACGAACGTCAGATGTTTCAGGGCTCTTGGTCACCCGCCATGAAACACTTCCACATCAATGTTCTCGAAGCCATGGCAGTGTTCTTGACCCTGAAGAGACTCTCTCCTCCAAGGTCGACCCACATCAGAGTAGTGTCAGACAGCACAGCCGTAGTACACTGCATCAACAGAGGAGGATCCAAGTTGCCCAACCTGAATCAGATCCTGGTCGCTATCTTCGCCTTGGCAGCAGAAAAGAACTGGTTCCTGTCAGCAACCCACCAAGCGGGAGTCCAGAATGTGATAGCGGACTCACTATCCAGGACGAAACCACTGGAATCAGAATGGTCTCTGGACATAATTTCATTCCGGTGGATACTCAGGCTGGTTCCGGGCCTTCAGGTAGATCTATTCGCAACTCAGATGAATCACAAACTTCCTTGTTATGTGACACCAAACATGGACCCTCAGGCTTATGCCATAGACGCATTAACCCTGGATTGGAACCATTGGAGGAAGATTTACCTATTTCCACCAGTGAATCTTCTAATGAAAGTATTGCACAAACTACGCCCCTTCCGGGGGGCAGTGGCCTTAGTAGCACCTCACTGGCCAAAGAGCAGTTGGTTTCCTCTCCTCCTCGAGCTGAAACTCCGACCCTTCCGGATTCCATTCCCCAAACTAACCCAAGTAATTCAAACACAGACTGTGTCAGATTCCTCAAGGATAGCCAAAACCCTAACTTTGTGGACTTCATGAAGTTTGCAGCTCATAAAGACGCAAACATTGACCTGGAAAACGTTCTCTTCATCGAAGCGGACAAAAGGGACTCGACAATTCGTCAATATGATTCGGTTGTTAAGAAATTAGCAGGTTTCCTAAAGAATTCATACCACACTCTTATGACTCCGAATTTAGCCATCTCGTTCTTTAGGTTAGCTGATTCCTATTTCTCATCTATTCCAAAAGCATGTGCTAGGCTTCGGCCGTTGGATCGGCCGCAAAAAGTCTCTTGGTCTCTGAACAATGTCCTCAAACTCGCGTCGGACACTGACAACGAGTCCTGCTCTTATATCACTCTGCTTAGGAAGACGTTATTTCTATCAGCTATGGCCTCAGGTGCTAGAATCTCAGAACTAGCAGCGCTCTCACGTAACCCGGAAAACATAGATTTCCTCCCTACAGGCGAAGTACTGCTTACCCCAGACAGCTTTCCTAGCTAAAAATGAGGACCCGCAAAATAGGTGGTCCCCTTGGAAGATCATCTCTCTTCCCCAGGATCCTTCGCTGTGTCCAGTCACTACTCTCAGGACCTTTTTAGCTAGATCTGCCACCCGCTCGTCTGGCCCCTTATTTATCAGGGAACAAGGTGGTACTATGACCATTCAAGGTATCAGACAACAAATCCTCTACTTCATTAAACATGCTAACCCGGAATCATTTCCCCATGCTCATGATATACGGTCAATAGCTACCTCTATCAATTACTTCCAGAACATGGACTTTGATGACCTTAAAAAATACACGGGTTGGAAATCTCCTATGGTTTTCAAACGCCACTATCTAAAGAACTTACAGGCCCTTAAATACCCTACGGTTGCAGCGGGGAGTCTTATCTCCCCCCATTAATCTCTGATTATTTCTTTATTCCATCTCTTCTCTCCTCCCTCCTGACCACCTCTCACACCACGTCGCCACTCTCCTGGGTGGTTCGTTAGCCCTAAGTTATTTTGCCATGTTTAATTGTTATGATTTAACTGTTATTGTAATTACCATTCCTGTAAAGTTTAGATATGCTTAGACATGTAAGGTTGATACCTTTTACGACGGGACACTCAGGTGATCCCTGGTCCTCATATTATTTTAGCATTACATCCCCTATGCCTATGGCTAGTTTATGATTTATGTTTACTTACAGTATTATATTATTGCCTTACATGGTGTTTGTTTTCTCCTTATTATGTTATTAATTTATTGGGCTTGGAAGGCATTCTCTGGTACATTCTCACCGGCCGTCACAGGCCGCCCCAGAAAAGGGATTTTGACGAAGGAAAAATCTATTTCTGGGAAGAGGCCTGTGACGCCCGGTGAAACCCTTCCCGGTTATTTGATACGGACCCCACCCCTCTTTTTTCCTTGCCAAGCCATATGTTCTTGCAGAAGGATGTCCTAGAGGGCGCGCGTGGTAGGTGTCGTTGGGGAGTTCAACTGTGTTCTCTAGGGCCTGTCGTGGCCCTCCCCATCGATGAAGGGATTATCTAAATGGAAGACAACCTGTGAATAGTGGTTTTTCACACGCCTTTGTTTAATACACGACACCTACAAGGTGTTCGCGCGAGGGTTGTAACCTCTGCATTCCATGCTTTTATCTTCCTCTAGTATATTTGGAAGATTTATATTAGGAAAGGTATAAGGAAGGACCTTTCTCACCGGGCGTCACAGGCCTCTTCCCAGAAATAGATTTTTCCTTCGTCAAAATCCCTTTAGCGAGGTGCAGGGGCGCCTTATTTCTTTGAGTGCTAACACACTCAAATAAGGAGCCCCTGGGAAAAGCCAAAAGCCAGACTGGCTGGGACGTCCACCCTTCCTAATGGGCAAGTCACTCCTATTAAATAGCATGATTTGTATTCCAGTTATGGAACTAATGACAAATTTGTAGATAATTTGTATTTTTCCTAACTATACAAACCTTAGCTATTTAACCAAACTTGCCCACCAGCCCTATCCCCCTTGAAGTCCTACCTCCAAGCAAAGTGAGCTCAAGCACAGGTGGGGGGGGGGATGTTTAGCAAGCTACCCTCCCCCACCCCCGCTAACTAGTGGTGTGGGTAGTAAACCCTCGTTGAAAATTAATGGCTCATCATTTCAGCTACGCCGAAAGTAATACCCCTATTAAATAGCTAAAGCTTGTATAGTTTGGAAAAATACAAATTATCTACGAATTTGTCATATCTAAATTATTATTATTATTATTATTACGTGCTAAGCTACAACCCTAAATGTATCATATATGAACTATAAAAACTTCAAAATAACAAGAGAAATACGATAGAATGGTGAGGATGTGGAGCAAGGAGCCTTGCCCCATATCCAATCTGCGAGAATTCAGTTTTAGTTTGACTGATGTTGTTTAAGCTACAATGTACAGTACAGACAGCACCTGTCAAACTTACTAATTTTCTTCTTTTTTCGAGAAGTGATTATTGGTTATTAATTGCCTTCGCCAAAAATTCTAAGATTTTGTGAAGGTATGTATTCACCCTTGTCGATATTTATTTGCTTATAGCAACTTTACATAAAACTACAGTACCAATTTTGACCAAACTTGGTAGTTGTGTTGTGACCTAAGGTTAAATCTGTGACATTTTGGATAAAGTACATCAAAGTAGAAGTATGCAGCAGTAGGCCTACTTTAAAAATACTGTAATGGCAGTATTTTGTTAGTTTAATTTTTGTTTGTGAACAACATTACGCAAAAACTACAGAACTAATTTCAATGAAACTTCTTGGACATATGGGTTATGATATGACCCCAATCACAAATTCATTAGATTTTGAAGAAAATACATCTAACTACATGTACACAGTGGAGTTAGGAGCAAATTAAGACTGACGAAGGCATGCTCTCTACTGAGTGCCCCTCTAGTTTGTGAGCAAATTTACACAAAAACTACAGTACCAATTTTTACAAAACTTAGTAGTCATATTGAGCATGGCCCCTGGATGAATCTGTAACCTTTTGGATAAAGTACATCAAAACATAATTATACAGCAGTATTTTGATAATGCTGTAATAGCAATGTTAAGTAAATGGCAAATATTTGTTTATTTTTTGTGTGCAAACATTATGCAAAAACTAATGAACTAATTTCAACGAAACTTGGTAGACATGTGGGGTATGACCCAAGGACAAATCCATTGGATTTTGAAGAAAATGCATGGAATTACAAGTACAGTACACAGGCTAGTTAAAAGAAAAATAAGACTGCTTGACATGGTGAAGGCATATGTTATACAAAGTGGCCTGCTAGTTGTGTGATGGAAGCAAGAAGCTAGTTGCTGACAGAGGGTTGGTATTGTTAGCTGATGCACACACTCGGTGCTTTGGGTCATGTCTGTTTGCAGGCATCCCTGTGTGCTGAGTGTAGGTCGTGGCCTCTAGTGCAGTGTTGGGCTTCATCCTGAGGGGAATTGGAATAGGTAAAAAGGCCCCATAAACTGGCAGATTTTTTTGCTGCCTCTTGTCTTCCAAGATGACACGTCTGCTGCTGTCGCCCCAATGCATACCCTCCTCGATTGTTCCCTGGGAAATGTGCTGCAGGGTCCGGAGTTTCAGGTTTACTGCATGAGGACTCCCTTGGCTGTTGAGCAGTCTGCTGTCGACATGTTAACCTAAGGAAGTTTGGCTTCCTTAGGTCTTTCATATAAGGCTTCCATTACCTGAGGGTATTGGTAACTGAAGCTACTAATCCCTGGATCCCCCTGTGCTACTCATGTCCCTAGTGATTGTGATGATGTCAATAGGGAAGGGTATGGTGGTTCCCCAATGGTCAGGTAGCCCGATGGTTCCCCCTTTAGCACTAAAAGACTGGCAAGTTATTTGGTAGATCCCAGCACGGCAGTTAAGGTGCTGTTGTCGGAAGCCGGAGCCCTGCCAGTGGGTGGGGGTTCAGGGTGACTAGGTAAGTGCCTCTCTCCTGTCCCAAGGATTCCCCAACTCCTTTCCAGGTCCTGGTGATCCCCACTCTTTCCCATTTGGCAGTTACCCTGATCCTTGTGTCAGGGGTCTGGTGCCTTTGCATTCCCTCAGTATTAATGGTAGTACCTCCGGCCATGCAAGTTACGGGGCCTTGCGAGTGTCTTCCCCTCCACTCCTGTGATAATGTTGGGGCTTCTGAAGAGAAACCCAAGTGGTTCTCCCCTCGAGAAAGAGTTGTCATCAACTGTCACTCATACTTTGACCACTCTTCTTCCAGAGCCAGCAGCGAGAGCCAAGAGGAGGGTAAAGTGTGCGCCCTATTCTTCTTTGTCCTCCTCCTTGCATTTCAACTAAGAGGAAAAAGAGGAAGAGATTTAAGAATCCAAGATGGAGAGCCGTAGCTGCAGGGACAGAGCTCTCTGTGACACCACCTCTTTTTCGAGAGAGATGGACAGCACCCATGTGGTACCCTGAATGGTCCCTTGGGCTGAGTATGGGACCAGGCCCAGAACCAGAACCTATAGTCTGGTCCCCGTGCCACATGGATCCAGAGTTCCGCCCCAAGACCGTAGCTGTGATACTGGGCGCCGGCCCCTGAATCCATGATGTGACCTAGGGTCTTCACCCTGTGCCTCCCGACCCTCCTCTGAAGCTCCTGCTTGAACTGTTACCTCTGGGGAACCGTCGAGTAGTAGCATAGACCAATTAACCCCTGGATAACCTCGGTCCTTGAGAGACGGTGTCGCTTCCCCTAGCAAAGTATCCCCAGCTCTTCCCCCGAGGGAATCCTTATCTTTCTCTCTCTCCTATTTTGCAGGTTTGGATGTTCCTGGGCTTGCCCAGCCCTACCTCTAAGGAGGCACTACTGCAACTGCTCCCTAAGGGCGTTGAGCTGCAGCATTCGTCGGCATCGGACGTTGACCCTTTGACCCTGGTCAAGGTCGTGGTGTCGGAGGACTTGTCTGCTGCCCGGCCAGCAAACTCTATTCCTGCTTCGTTTTCTGCTTCTTCCGCCACTGCCGAGGATTGCGCTCCCCCCTTGCTGACCATTCTTCAGGGGTGGAGCAAAGTCGAAGGCATGTCTCCTGGGAGTGTTCCCCTCTCTCGTTTCCGAGATATGCCACTCGTAGAGACTCCTCCTGCCCTGAGGGCTATCGTCAATATGCTCGTCCGCCGCTTCGCCTCAGACATGTTTCTTTAGTGAAGAGACACCTCTTCGGCTCTTCAGCTTCATCACAGCAGCTCTCGTCTTCAGAGGAGCCTTCTTATCCTGTCTCTACTGGTTCCCAATCTTCACCTGTTTCTACAGACTCGCCTGCTCATCAATGAACCTCAGTTTGTAACTCCACGTTGAGGAATCCGTCTCAATCCTCTTCTGGGGATGTTCACCCTTCCAAAGGGCACATCCCTTTGCCAGATCATCGTTCTGCTGTTTGCCTATCTACTGCTCGCTGATCTCCAGCTCGTCAGTTGCCTGCTCACTGATCGTCTCCTGTTGGCTCTTCTCCATCTCGACGATCCCAGGATCGCCGACATGCTGATCTTTTGACCGTAATTTGCTGTTGTGTCGTCATACGACTTTCCCAGCATCACCAACGTGTTGGTCGCCTGCTCATCAACCCCACTGTTCGCCGAAGCAGCATTTACCTCACTGCTCACCAACGGCTCGTCAATTGCCAGCTCGCCGATTATTGATTCACCATCCACCCTCTTGCCGGGTGTCGACATTGATCCAGAACCAACTCGTCAACTATCACTAACGCGTCAACACTCTCTGTTGCACCGTCGCTCAGCATTAATGCACCAGTGTCTGGCAACGCATTAGCGCTCACCAACGCTCTTGCCATCGCACCAGCGTTCGCCAACGCGTCTGCAACCGTCGGTCACCCAACGACCCTACCATGGTTTGCCAACTAAGGTGAGTACGGTAGTCACCATCAGTCACGCACTGATCGCCAGCTACTGTCGACCTTCCAACAGTAGGAACATAAAGGTAAGAACCTTTCCAAGTCATCTCCACCGAGAATTTTGGTTCTCTCACCGAGGAAAGGCAAGATTCCTTCCCACCGTTCACTGTTGCCTCATACCCCTCCCCGCAAACGCATAACAGTTTGACCACTGGGGAAGGAGAAAAAGGGCAAGCAGCAATTATTCAAGATCCCAAAGCTGCCTGCCCCTAGGAAGGAATTGACATCCCATCAATTGATACTTTTGAAGTCTTCCTCTTCGGAGATGAAGACTTCTTGGAGAGAGCCTTTGGCTTCGTTCCCTTTAGGGGAACTCTCGGACAATGCCTCCATCAGCAAACAACCATTGTTCGGAGCCTTTGTCAGGGTGGTGACTCAGGCCTTCGGGTCAGGTATGCTATCCTCGCACGCTGCGGAGGATAGCATACCGGAGTTTCCCTGGAAGAGTCTGCCTTATCTTCAGACTCGAAGCAAAGAGCCACGGTTTCGTTTCCCCTGAAGAGGAAGAGAGGGGTTCCAGATGTCATTGCATCATCAAAGTTCAACCTAACTCAAGTCAGGGCTTCTAGGGTAGAGACTAACCCTGCCACTTCCTCTTCTCCCCGATCTCTTGCTTCCTCGTCACCTCAGCCAAGAGGCACCTGTAGGGAAGAGTCTTTATCACCCCGGTCGTCCCCAACGGGAGAAGCTTTATGAAACGGCAGTGTCACAGCCTTGGAACCTGTAGAGGTTACCAGCCTTGTCTCTACGAGTATCCGTCAGAAGGACATGCCATCAAGACCTTCGGTATTGGAGACCTATTTCCCTCCTAGGAGGGAGCCAAAAGACTACAAAACGCTACCGAAATCCTCGTCTAGGATTCCGAGACCCGCAGAGGTGGTCAGACCATCAGTCAGCCATCTTGATATCGACCACGACCCACCCCAAGATGAGATCTGGGTGGTGGATAATGAAGATCATGGTGCCAATCCCACATCAGAAGGTTACCAGAGGGAGTCGGACCATGCCTTTTGGCAGGTTGTGGGTACTGTGAGGGCCCTCAATGGGTTGTCAGACCCAGAGATGGCTCCTCAAGAGGGCAAAGACACGCTCTTCGATAGTGTCCTAGGCACTCAGAAGCCCCTGAAGTCCAGTGCAGCTTTGCCCTGGCTTCTGGGCCTGAAGAGTGCCTGGCATAAGGTTGCCTCTCATCTCTCTGAGTTCTCTGCATCGTCCTCCCACCTCCGGGTGTCTGGCAGAGGAGATACTATGAAATTCTTGACGAGCCCCGCGCGACTCTTCCTCTCCACCATTTGCTAGAGGAGTTGACGAAGGGGGTCTCGCTATCATCTCTGGCTCGTCTAGTTCCCAACTGCTGCCTCAGGATACAATTCCTCCAATGGCGACTGAAGTCCGACTGGAATCAGGCCTTTGATTCCCCGGACATTCTGATCCCCATGGGACCAGAGGAACAGATGGACCTCGAGTGGTGGGTGGCAGACAAGAGTTTGCTGATGGGTGTTGATCTTCTTGTCCTTCTCCTGGACTTGCTGTTTTCTGACACATAAAGAGAGGGGGGGGGGCCACGTGATGCACCACACAGCCTCAGGCCTTTGGTCAGAGTTTGAAAAGTACCTCATAAACCTCTAAGAGGTGAAGGCTGTCTACCTGGCCCTTCAAAAGTTCCATCAGTTCCTGGCGGGTCACATAGTGGTAATGATGAGCGGCAACACCACAGTAGTGGGTTACATCACAAAGCAAGGAGGTACTTTTTTGCAGCCCCTATCCCATCCGGAATTAGAGATATTGAGAGGGGCAGAAGTCCATTCGGTCTCGCTATCAGCTCGCTTCATTCCCAGCAAAAGGAAGGTGCTCGCCAACAATCTGAGTAGGGTGACTCAGATAGTGGGTTCTGAGTGGTCTTTTGGATCATCTAGTAGCCAACAGAGTCCTGACTTTGTGGGGTTTTCTGACTGTGTATCTGTTCGTAACGTCCCTGAACTTCTGGCGCCCCCTGTAATGCTTCCCAGTCCCAGACCGCAATGCTTTCTGGCAAGATGCATTCCAGCAACGGTGGGACAACTTCGACGTTTACAGTTTTACTCCCATAGCCAGAACATCGGTCAATCTTTCAATGACATTCATAACTCCGCTATGGCATCACGAAGAATGGTTCTCAGACCTCCTGCTACTCCTGTCGGAGCTCTTGAGAGAACTTCCTCCACGACACGATCTACTCGGACAAACACATGTCAACATCTACTACAAAGTCGTAGCTTCACTATGTCTTCACACCTAGAGATTATCCAGCATCTCCTCACTTAGAGTGGTTTTTTCCAACAAGTTGCGGGAAAAGATGTCTGGACATCTACGAAGATCGTCAGCCTCAAATCAATTCAAATTCAAAACATTTATCGTCAGCCTCAGTCTATCAGGCGAAGTGGAACGTCTTCTGCTGTTGGTGTCATGGAAGGGGTGTCTCTCCACTCAATGCCACTTCCATCAATAGCGGAGTTCTTCGTGTATTTGCGGGAGGAAATGCACCTCAGATTCGGCTGTAAAAGTCTATCTCTCGACTTGAGTCTTGCCTTTAAACTGAAAGGAGTGGACATTTCCTCATTGCTAGAACTTTCCCTTCTCATTCAGAGTTACGAACTTACCTTTCCTCAGTCGGAAGTGAGACCTTCCTCCTTGGAACGTGGGTCGGGTTCTTAGGTCTCTGATGAGGTGTCCCTACCAATCATTCCTCAAGGTAACAGATCACCACCTCATAAGGAAGACGGTGTTCCTACTTGCTTTGGCATCGGCCAAAAAAGTCAGCAAACTTTATGGTCTCATTTATGACATCGCTCATTCAAAGGGATGGGGAGAGGTAAGCTTCAGCTTCATCCCCGAGTTTGTTGCTAAGACTTAAAATCCGTGGGTACCGGATCCTAGATTCGATTCCTTCCAGATAATGAGTCTCTGCTCTGTAACTGATAATCCAGATCATCTGTTGCTATGCCCAGTAAGGAGTTTGAGGCTCTACCTCAAAAGAACAGTAGAAGCTCGTCTCCAAGTGCCTTCACTTTTTGCTAGCATTCGGAGAAGTAAGAGGAGGATCACATAGAACCCCATTTCTGCTTGGATTTGCGGGGTCATTGGCATGCACTAAATCCAGATCCTCCTCCAACACTGCGACCCAGAGAGCACAATGTTTGGGCATAGCTGTGTCCCTGGCCTTCAAACCAAACTATTCTGTGGCACAGGTTCTGCTTGCGGGCGTGTAGAAGCATCAAATGATCTTCACCGCCCATTACCTGCAAAATGTGACCCTCAGGAGACTCGATACATACTCTATCGGTCCTGTGGTGGCTGGACAACAGCTGGTTTTGTACCTCAAGCTTTTTAATGGACAAGTAGCGGAAGGTTGATGGCACTGGTTACCCGGTTTTAGTCTGAGTGAATGAAAAGGAATGACTGGCTCTTTTCTTTTCTTCATCCTCCCTTCTCTTGGGGAAATCAGCATCCTGGGTCCTCTTCATAACTGACCTCAACCAATGCAGGTAAACCATTGCTCCTTTGGGCAACCTAGTATTGTGTCAATACTGTTACGTCCATATACCCTGGCACGGGGGTATTGGGAATGTCTCGGTGAACTCTGTTAATTCCTATGGACTATTATTATTAATTATTATTCATTTTACAGTAGTGTATTGATTATTATTATTAATAATAATCATTATTGTTATTATTATTATTACTATTATTATTATTATTATTATTATTATTATTATTATTATTATTGTACCTTGACAGTCACATTGCTCGTTTGTTCCGTAACCGAAATACAAACCACGCTATTTACATAGGGTATTACTTTCGGCGTAGCTGAAATGACAAGCCATTAGATTTTAACGAGGGTTAAACTACCCCCACGCTAGTTAGCACGGTGGTAGGGGAGGGGTAGCTAGCTACCCTCGCCCCCCCCCACACACTGGTGAGCTGCCTCACTTCACTTTTAGCTCGGACGATGAGCAGACGTCTCTGTCCCGTCCTCGCATGGCAGCCATTAATGTCTTTACCTAATTACTTTTCTTATACTTAATATATATGTAAACATTCTTATGTTTATGTATATATTTGAGTATAAAATTACTGTACAGTAAGTTTCCTCTTCAGTGTTTGTGCGGTGGGTGTGTGTAGGAAGTCCACTCAATTGTACGACAACTTCTCCGTGTGGTCCAAGGCCCCCATGGTGACATTTCATGGGTCGCAATCTCTCCCTTGGTCCTTCGATCTTCCCTTCGGCAGGGGCCGTGGGGAATCGTCATCGCTGGACTTTATTATTTATCTTTTTCTCTGCTGTTCCTCCTTCCCTACGGTGAACTTGGTCTATCAGCGTAGAGAACATGGGAGTTTAATTTGACTACGGTCTCTCTCTCTCTCTCTTGAGGTCGTTCACCCTTTTATTACTACTACGTATTACGGTAGCTTCCTTCCTGTTGCGGGTTGAGTTGCTACTCCGTTTTTTTGTCTCAATTATTTTTAATAAAATGTAATTGTATTTGTTAACTTTTCAGCTTCTGTGTAGAACGCTTCCCTTCAGGGTTCATTCGTTCTTACTATTAGTGAACATTCTTAGATGAATTACATAATTATAATTGTTATAATTCTGTTTTTGTTACAGTTCTCCGCCTTCTCCCCTTCCCTGAATGTCAGTGGGGGAAGAGGGCACATTCCTGGTGCGTAATTCTTATGTTCTTTCCCCTCGGGGTTCCTCTTCGGAGTTCCCCCGGGGGAATAAATGTTAACTAATTTTTTTATTTTAACAGTTAACAATCTAGTTTTTTCGTTTGCCTAATGTGCCAACGAAGCAGAGCTGTCCTGTTTGGGCCTGGGGAGTCTGCTGTTGCCGCCTCCTCTACGACTTCGTCATGGGCGTGTTCCCTTCTTCTAGAAGTTCTCCCGTGACAACTGTCAGCTCCTTAGTTCATTTAGAATGCTCAGGAGGTTCGCCTCCATGGGTGGGTAACTTCCCTACCGAGGGAGGTTCCCTTCCCAGGTATGAGTTTTTTCCCCTTCAGGGAGGGCAACTTCTCTTACCTTAATAATTCCTGGTTGGTTTTTTCCTGGTCCTCAGGCGGTTATTCTCTTGGTGCTGAGCGACTGCTTTTGTAACCATGCTCTAGGGGCTGAGCGGTTGCAAGGCCGGACCATGGAATTCGTGCGATTATGCTCTTGGTGCTGAGCGGTCGCACTTGCAGCTACGCTCAAGGGGCTGGGCAGCTGCAGGAGCTCCTCTTCGGAGTGTTTCTCTTTATGGTCAGCTTGCTGATCCAACGGCCCTAAAGGGCGCCTTCATCAGTTCTTCTGGTCTCTTCTACGAAGTGTTCTCTCTCTTTCGCGAGAAGGATGCTCATAGAGACTCCTCTTCGGAGGACTCCCCTGCTGTTGTTGCTGATGTTGCTGAAGGCTCAGTTCCCCCCTCCGAACATCCTTCGAGGGGGCACCTGAGTCCAACGGTCTCTCCTTCGAGTGTCTCTCCCCCTCGGGGGAGTTCACTAACAGAGACTCCTCTTCGGAGGACTGATGATGGTGCTACTGTTCGTGGTCGTCTTCATCTTCAGCCGCAGAGGATCCTCCTCGATGAGAACAGACCGTTACAGCTGCTTAGCTAGACCTTTCGGCAGATCGTTCGCGATCTCCGACACCTGCCAGACCTTCTTGTCTTCCATCTCCGTTCCTGGACGCAGATGCGCAGTGGGCACCACTCCACCTCGTTTTCCGACGGGCACCGGTCCCTTCGGGGCTAAGGGCTTATCTCACAATGTGAGTAAGTCCCTTAGTGCCAGGTTTTTTACCTGTGCAACCTCGTTCTCCTGCTCGCTCGCGTGCAGTATTTTGCAAATACTCTCCTGCTGTGGGTCAGTCTTTTGCTGAATCAACACTCCAGCGATCTCCTGTAGCCGAGTCTCGCCGTAGATCTCCTGATCGCCAACGCTTCTGGGACCTTCTGTGCGGCTATGTGCCTTGTGCACCAACGGTCTCCTGAACGCCCACGATCGCCTGCTCGCCGGCGCACATCTGATCGCCATTTTCTGATGTGCGCAATGCGTGCCAACGTTCGCCCTTGCGCCACGATCTTCGGATCCGAGCGCAGACAAGGAGTTTATTCCTTCGCCTCCTCGCCAACGATCTCTCTGGTTCTGCACCCTTGCTGATATCTTCTGGCCACGCAACTACGCACTTACGATCTCCCGGTTCCTGCCTCGTCGCGCGCAGTTCAAGAAGTTCCTACGCTAGCGCACAGGCGCTCACAGGTTCTTCTGGACTCGCAGTGCCCTTCTGAGTTTCGCGCCAAGTGTGCCCACGCGCGGTTCCAGTTCCAGCGCGCAAACGCACCAGCACGCTTCCACTTCACACCGCGCCGCCCAGGAGACTCCTAAGCTAGCGCTCGGGCGCTCACAGGCACCCCTGGGCTCTCCTTGCGCGCCAGCGATCTCCTATGCGCCCGCGCGATTCTTCGCCTGCGCGCAAGCGTTTTCAACGCACCAACGCTTATATCGTTGTAGGTTTCCTACGCGCCTACGCTTTAACTCCTGTACGCGATCGGTCGCTACGCGCCATTGCTCACCAACGCGCCTTCGCCTGCCTATGAGCCATCGCTCGCTTACGCGCCATCGGTCTCCCGGCCACCTACGCTCGCCCTTAAGACCACGCGCCCGCGCACATGTGCACCCATGTTCGCCCGCGCGCCAACCAACGGTTTTCCATCGCGCGAGCGCCAGTCCCTGCCACCTGCGCTCGCCCTTACGACCGCGCGCCCACGTGCCTGCGCGCCCAAGCACATGCGCACCCATGTTCGCCCACACGCGAACCAACGGTTTTCCATCGCGTCAGCGCGATTTTGTCCGCGATTCCCGTCGGGTTTCACAACACGGGCAGCCTGGTGAGTCTTCTGGAGCGCGTACTTCCAGATCGTTGGCGGCATGATCTCTCAACTGTAGAAGCAAAGCAGCGCACGTGCAGGAGCAGGAAGAAGCTTCAGAGAGGTCTGGGCAACATTCTTCTCCTTTTCAGGCAGGCCCCATCATATCTACTCCTGAGGATCGTCCGATCCCCTTCCCTCCAGCGGGAGTCGCTGACACTGCGTCTGTCAGCCGTCAGCAGAGGAGGTACTTCGAGATCATGGGGGAACCTGGTTTAGCCCTTCCTCTCCACCATTCCGTGGAAGGGGCTTACCAGGGAATTTTTCTCTTGAGAAATTCTCCGCCCGGCAGGTGACATTCTCGACTTGGGAGATCTTAAGCCAGGAGAAAGCCGCAAAGTGTGCCATGCAGGCCACTTCGTGGGTGGTCGTCTGGCTTGGTTCTCTGGGCATCCTGTTGCGATTCGAGAATTTTTCCAAGGAGAGCTCCAGGAAGGTCCTGGAAACTTTCCTCCTCTCGGGCACGAGCACCATCGTTTCCCGGCTCACCAAGTTTCGAATTTGTGGGCAAACTCGATGTTGAAGCATTGAGATGCAGTGACCGAGAGGTTCCTCTCGGAAGTCCCAACCATGGATGTCGGCAAGCTCAAACACACTTCCATCCTTGGAAAGACCTTGTTTTGAGCCCAAGGACGGGGAACGGACAGCTGAGAGGTGGAGAAAGTCGAATTAAGTTTCGCTCCTCCAAAGGCGCTTACATCCGGACCCTACAAACCTCCAGCGCCTCAACAACAACAGCCTCGTCAGCCTAGGACATGGGTGCCAGCCCCAGCAGCTAAGACAAGGTGTCTAAACAGCAGCCCCCTCTTGTCAGAGACAAGAAGGGCGGGAAGTCCTCCTGGGGAGGCTATAATCCTAGAGGGAGCGGCCGAGGCCGCAAACGCTAGGATTGGCAACCCTCCTGCATGGTCCCCAGTGGGGGGATGCCTAAGGTTGCGCGTTCAGATGGCAGCAACTCGGGGCCGATTCCTGCACAATCTCCGTGATCAGCCAAGGATATCGCGTCCTGTTCTTTACATCTCTACCTCCACTGACAGCGAATCCAGTGTTGCTGAGTTCCTATGCCATGGGATCGGCAAAGGGGCTAGCCCTTTGGGCAGAAGTCGAGACCATGCTCTAGAAGGATGCTCTCCAAAAGGTCATCGACGGCTCCCCCCCCCGGCTTCTTCAGTAGACTTTTTCTTGTAAGAAAGCGTCTGAAGGCTGGAGACCTGTCATCGACCTCTCAGCCCTGAACAAGTTTGTCGAACAAACTTCGTTCAGCGTGGGACAGCAGAGTCAATCAGGCTTGTAGTGAGACCACAAGACTTCATTTGCACACTGGATCTGAAGGACGGGTACTTCCAGATCCCAATCCATCTGTCTTCCTGGAAGTACTTGAAATTCAGCCTAGACAACAAGATATACCAGTTCAAGGTGCTGTTTCAATCTCGCCACAGCACCGCAGGTGTTCACCCTGATATCTTCATGGCCGCACAGGAGCGGCATCCGTCTCCTTCGCTTTCTGGATGACTGGCTAACCCAGCCAGTCTCGGAATCGACCCTTCTTCGACACCGAGACAAGCTTCTGGGACTTTGCCAAGATCTAGGAATCATGGTAATTCTCGAGAAGTCTTCTCTGCTTCCATCTCAACAACTGGGATATCTAGGCATGATATTAGACTCCAATCTCCAAGCCTTCCCATCAGATGTCAGGATAGCAAGGCTGAGGAGAGTCGCAGAACCTTTCTTCAGACGAGGAGAGCTTCCAACCCAATCTTGGTTACGTCTCCTAGGTCACCTTTCCTCCCTGACCCGTCTAGTTCCAAACGGCCGCCTCAGAATGAGATCCCTGCAACGGCGGCTCAAGTCCCTGGGGAATCAAGACAACGATTCCCCGGACATTCTGGTCCCTTTGGGACCTGCGGAACAAATGGACCTGCAGTGGTAGTTGACCTACGGAAACCTTTGCAAGGGAATGGATCTTCTCGTCCTTCCCCCGCATTTGATGCTTTTCTCGGACTCGTCAAAAGAAGGAGGGGGGGGGGGGGGGGGGCACGTTCTGAATCAGGCCTATGGTCAGAACCAGAAGGGTACCTCCACATCAATCTGCTAGGAATGAAGGCCGTATTCTGGCCCTTCAACACTTCCAACAGACCTTGGCGAGTCACTCCATGAAGGACAACTCCACAGTAGTGGCTTTTCTCAACAACCTTTTCATAACAGCTTTCTCATCTTGCAGTAGAGATACTGAGATGAACCGAAGTCCACTCAATACCCTATCGGCTCACTTCATTCCGGGCAAAGGAATGTGCTCTCCTACAGTCTGAGCAGGGCCTCACAGATAGAGAGTACCGAGTGGTCTTCGGCCCCCCCTGGTAGCCAACGAATCCTGACCTTGTGGACCTGTTTGCGACAGCCTTGAATTTCAGGCTGCCGCTGTACTACTCCCCAGTCCCAGACCCCAAGGCACTGTGGCAAGATGCCTTCCTACAACGGTGGGAAAATATCGATGTCTACGTCTTCCCACCGTTCTGTCTGTTGAGAAGGGGCTCAACAAGACCAGACTATCGGTCAACCTGTCGATGACTCTGATAGCTCCGCTGCGGCATCATGCAGAGTGGTTCCCGGAACTTCTGCATCTCCTGATGGAACTCCTGAGAGAGCTTCTCCCACGACACGAGCTACTCAAACAACCACACTGCAACATCTACCACAAGCCGTAGCATCACTTCGGCTTCACGCCTGGAGACCATCCAGCATCTCCTCACAGAGAGAGGCGTTCCGCAACAAGTTGCGGCGCGGATGTCTCGACACCTGCGAAAGTCATCCGCAGGGGTCTACTAGGCGAAGTGAAGAGTCTTTTGTGGTTGGTGTCGTGGGAGAGGTACCTCTCCCCTTGATGCCACTATTCCAGCAATAGCGGAGTTATTGTATATCGGCAGGAGGAAATGCGCCTTTCGCTCTCGGCGGTGGAAGCCTATCGCTCAGCCTTAAGCCTGGCCTTCAGGCTGAAAGGAATAGACTTTTCCTCCTCATTGGATCTTTCTTCGCTCATACGAAACTACGAACTTACCTGCCCCCAGTCGGTAGTGTAACCTCCTCCTTGGAACATGGTTCAGGCTCTTAGGGCTCTTAAGAGATCTCCTTGCGAACCATTATGCCAGGCTTCTGATCGTCACCTGTCTTGGATGACAGTGCTCCTGCTCGCTCTGGCCTCGGCCAAGTGTGTCAGCGAACTTCATGGTCTCTCGTACGACGTCGCCCATTCAAGAGGATAGGTGGAGGTAACGTTCAGGTTCGTCCCTGAGTTGGTTACTAGACTCAAAATCTTGGAGTCCTGGACCTTTGGTTTGACTCCTTCAGGATTTCGAGTCTTTGTTCTGTAACAGATGACCCAGACCTTCTCCTACTATGCCCAGTAAGGAGTCGGAGGGGTTATCTTAAAGAACAGCTGCAGTTCGTCCTCACGAGCGAGCCCTGTTTGGGAGCACAGGGAGGACGGAGAGGAGGGTCATCAAGAATGCCTTTTCAGCCTGGATTCAAAGGGTCATCCATCACGCCCTGAATCCAGACCCTCCTCCGTCACGTCGCCTTAGAGCACACGATGTTAGAGGCATTGCAACGTCCCTGGCCTTCAAGAGGAACTACTCTGTGACGCAGGTGCTACAAGCCGGAGTCTGGAAGCGTTAAACGACCTTCACAGCCCACTACCTGCAGGACGTGACCCACAGGAGCCTCGATACGTTTTCTATCGGCCCTGTGGTGGCTACACAACAGCTGGTCTAACCTCAGGCTCCTTAATGGACTGGTAGCAGAAGGTTGAGGGCATTGTTACCAGGTTTTAGACTGCATGAATGAAAGAAGTATGTCTGGCCCTTACTTCTTTCTTCATCCTCCCCTCGCTTGGGGAAAGCAGCATCCTGGGTTTTCTGCATAGCTGACCTCAAACCTCTGCAGGTAAACCATGCTTCCTTGTGTTCCTAGTATTAAGTTAATACTGTTGCGTCCCCCATACCCTGACGAGGTGGTATTGGGAACGTCCTAGCCTAGAATTCCAGCTAAAGGACTTCAGGTCGACTTCCTAGGACAAGTCACACTTCTCCCCTCCACACAAAGCTTATGTAGGCCGCACGTTTCTTGCGTAGCAAGAAACTTGTGAGGTGCAGGGACTCTTTTTCTCGAGTGCTGCTCACTCGGATTCTGAGTCCCCGGGTAAGCCAAAGCCAGTAAGGCTGGGGACTTTCCACCCTACCTAAGGGTAAGTCACCCTATGTAAAAAGCGTGGTTTGTATTTCGGTTACGAAACAAATGACAAATTCGGAGATAATTTGTATTTTTCCTAACCATACAAACCTTAGCTATTTACACATATTTGCCCACCAGCCCTGTCCCCCAAGACAAGTCCTACCTCTAAGTGAAGTGAGGCAGCTCACCAGTGTGGGGGGGGGGGGGGTACCCCCGTGCTAACTAGCGCGGGGGTAGTTTAACCTTCGTTGAAATCTAATGGCTCGTCATTTCAGCTACGCCGAAAGTAATACCCTATGTAAATAGCTAAGATTTGTATGGTTAGTAAAAAATACAAATTATCTCCGATTTTGTCATATTTCAATACAGTACTCAGCTTGTAAAGGACGCCGACCATGCTTAGCAAGGTTTAGTTAGGTGTTAGGGTTTTTTTATTTCTGTACTAACCTACACATAAGGACTCCCCTGCAAAGCCAAAAAGCCATGGCAGGGGTGAGTTAACCCCTATAAATAGCGTAGAATTGTATTCCAGGTACAGAAAAAGTGACAAATTTGGAAGTAATTTGTATTTTTCCTTACGATACAGATCTGTAGCTATTTATACAGATTTGCCCGCCATCCAAGCAAAGTGAAGCACAGTCACAGGTATGTGAGTGAGAGGAGTACCCCCCGCTAACTAGCGGGATGGGTTGTTAACCCTTGCTAAATTCTAATGGCTTATCCTCTAAGCTTTGCCGAAAGTAATACCCCTATAAATAGCTACAGGTTTGTATTGTTGGGAAAAATGCAATTTACTTCCAAATGTCTCATTTTGCTCAAGCTCTTTGCTTGCACCAGTCTTTGAAAGACTGCCATTTTCATTTATACTGCTACTGTAACGAGTTTATGCCTTGTGAAGGAGAAAATTGAGACTGGCAATTGTAACTTGATGAGCATGCAAGTGTGAGTTACATGAGGGACTTTCAGGAATCAACTGTTCAAGGTGAGGCAACTCCTGCCTTCTAAGACTTTGAGCAATACATTTTTCAATGTGAAGCCCCAATAAGACTACAAAGAACTCCTCACCATAGTTTGTTGGCAATGCCCATTGATTTTGCTCTACTGTTGCATAAAGAGGTTGTTCTATTGTGATGACTTCTTAGGGTTAAGGGCATTAACAGGTATTTTATCTACATCCATTGAATGCCAAATCATGTTTTTTGAAGGGGCAGATTCATAGAAAAGTGGTAGCAAAGAAGTGACTACACGGTTTTGTCTTCACTATTAAGTTGACTAAGATATGTTTTGAAATAAAAAGATCACAATCAATAATTGCAGATCAATAATACCAGTCTAGTTCATGTACTGTACATGTTATACACAAGTTTTAACATGCTTAGTGAACTATAATGATTATTAATGCTTCAAGGAACTAAAATATGCACAATCCAACACATGAATGTGGGCTGCAGCATCCTTTTCTTCGAGTGGATGCCCATGCATCCATGGGACAAATCTGAAATGCCTCAATAGCTAAATATAGTCCTCATATCATCTAACATGGTGCAAATTCTCATGCTTTTATGATAAAAGGCACAATTTGTCTAAAGATTCCCTCTATCTGCTAAACTATTTTCCTTTCAGATGACCATTGTTGTTCCTGCTTAGATGGAATTTGTCAATCCCAAATTAAGTACTGAACAGTATTTTACAGCTATAAGGTCTTGAATATAATGTTCTCTTTCAGCTCTTGTACTACCAAAAACAGTCATTCAAGATGTTATTGTATCCACTAGTTAGTTCATATAATTTAACATTTAATGTTTTGAATATGCCTGTTAAGGAATGTCTATTTAGCTACAGTATATAGATCCCTGCAGGAATTGCAGAAAACTGCTGATTTGAGTTTTTGGTTCTCTGATATTGTTGAGAGCCATTGGCATGGATGAAAGTTCAGCTGTGAATGAAGACTTTTATATTGCTTTCTTTATCTGAAAAACGGCAGCTCCTACTCCTGGTATACTTTTTGAACCATCTGTACCTAATAAAAATCAGTGTCCTTTCCTTGGATTTTGGATATGCTCAAAAGAACGTTAATGAATTATTTCATTACTAGGGATATTATATTTTAGTAAATATGATAAAGTGCAAATTTTTATGTTTGATAATCCTTAAAGATTGGAAATTAACATTTGGGCAATATGATGGCGAAGTATTGAGAATTAATTGGGCATATTGTCCTTGAGCCTAGACAACATGATTACTGTGTATCATATTGTCCTTGAGCCTAGACAACATGATTACTGTGTATGTATGTTGATATGCTCATAGTTGTACCAAAACTGTTCTTTACACCCTGACTTGAAGACGACTCTTCCAGAACCTAGTATCCTTGATGCAATTTGCCAGATTATTTTACTTTTATGACTGAGACTGCTGAAGTACCTTCACTTTCTCCCTGTGGTATATTAGAGAATGGTCACCTTTCTCACTGCCTCTTTACGATTTTCAAGATGCCATTCTTACAGTAAAGAAATGAACAGTGACAGGCAGACAATAGAGAGACTGGGAATGTCAACAAGAAAAGTTCTTTACTTGGCAGCAGATGTAACAGTTCCGTTCCAAGATTGGAAAAAGTTACCGAAACCATCTTCAGTTTCTGATGGAAGTTGCTTGTAACTACTGAGGGAAATGCACGGTATAACTCTAGGTCGGATCAGTGTCTGTCTTGATTTTTACAAAGTCCTGGTAGCTTTGCATCTCGTCGCAATAACTCGTCCATGTTTAATATGTTGTTCATGTGTAAAGTACTTTTCAATATTCTACCTCCTTTTTTTGTAAGATGTGCTCATGAGTAGGCATACAGGTCTCCTATCATATCCTTGTCTTCTTACTCCTCCATTGATGTCTCTTCTTATTGCAGGAAATGAAAACTATTGTAGGGGCAGTCCACACGACCAGGCAGTGCTAGCTGGGCCAGCGAACATTATCAGAACGTGATGGAGAGGCAATAAACACCGATGACATCTTAAGTGAGAACACCCCTTGCTGCTGATAAATTGTCTGTAGTTCGGGCAAGTAACAATGCTGGTAGGTACACAATTTGAGTAGTAACATTTCTTTCTCATAAAATTGTAACATGTGGCTATTAGTTTTTTTGGTCATGTCCATCATATATTGTAAATGTTCTATAGGGTTATAAATGGTTAGACTTCTCTAAATATTGCAAAATGTGTTCGTCCATTCTCATGTACTTTATCTAGTCTGATTAATAGCTATCTTGCTGTTCATGTTAAATAGTTACATGGCCTTCCCTTGTAGTTCTTCTAAGTAACCACTCCTTATACCATCTTTTGTATGCACTTCTTTTTCTAGTAAAGCCTAGCTATTATAATGCTGCAGAGAACCTTTTTTTGATTTCATTATCTTGCTGATGAGACTGAATTCAACCAGCTCTGACACCATAGTTCGATTGAGTCTAACACGTGTAGACAATTTTTCAACTTTATCCAGTGAGAGAAGGTATAGAGACCAGGGTGCTAGGCACTGGTGCCAGATTCATGACTGGATTTTGCACTATGATGTCATCGCCGCTTATTCATGCCACCCATTTTTGTTTTGTATTAATGTATGTCCGTAAGCATTGCCTGATCGTGTGGATACACTTAAAAGTCCCTTATCCAGTTATTTGTTTGGCCAAGGCATTTCCAGACAGGCAGCCAGCATTTTCTAGTCTCGACTAAAAGGGCTCTTTCTTTTAACAATGCTAAGAGGTCATGTGTTATTAGTGGAACAGTGAGAAACTCCAGACACCCTCATCATTAAAGGATGAATCCTCCCATTCTGTAGTCATGACTAGGTTTGCTAGATTTTGAAGTAGGAGTAGTTAGTATAACTGAAGGAAGCTTTAGTCGTAAAATTGAGACCTGATGATGAAGACAAATTGTCATTCTAGGTTTTTCATCTACCCCTGGCAAACTCATGGAGAGGAGATATATTTGTATTTCCTAAACCATCATCTTTGAAGTTTTATGAAATCCAGTGATGTTGAGGTCAGGCATGACATTAGGTAATTGCCAAGGATACATACATACATATACCAAGGCACTTCCCCCAATTTTTGGGGGTAGCCAACATCAACAAATGAAACAAAACAAAAAGGGGACCTCTACTCTCTATGTTCCTCCCAGCCTGACAAGGGACTCAACCGAGTTCAGCTGGTACTGCTAGGGTGCCACAGCCCAACCTCCCCCATTATCCACAACAGATGAAGCTTCATAATGCTGAATCCCCTACTGCTGCTACCTCCGCGGTCATCTAAGGCACCGGAGGAAGCAGCAGGGCCTACCGGAACTGCGTCACAATCGCTCGCCATTCATTCCTATTTCTAGCACGCTCTCTTGCCTCTCTCACATCTATCCTCCTATCACCCAGAGCTTTCTTCACTCCATCCATCCACCCAAACCTTGGCCTTCCTCTTGTACTTCTCCCATCAACTCTTGCATTCATCACCTTCTTTAGCAGACAGCCATTTTCCATTCTCTCAACATGGCCAAACCACCTCAACACATTCATATCTACTCTAGCTGCTAACTCATTTCTTACACCCATTCTCACCCTCACCACTTCGTTCCTAAGCCTATCTACTCGAGATACACCAGCCATACTCCTTAGACACTTCATCTCAAACACATTCAATTTCTGTCTCTCCATCACTTTCATTCCCCACAACTCTGATCCATACATCACAGTTGGTACAATCACTTTCTCATATAGAACTCTCTTTACATTCATGCCCAACCCTCTATTTTTTACTACTCCCTTAATTGCCCCCAATACTTTGCAACCTTCATTCACTCTCTGACATACATCTGCTTCCACTCCACCATTTGCTGCAACAACAGACCCCAAGTACTTAAACTGATCCACCTCCTCAAGTAACTCTCCATTCAACATGACATTCAACCTTGCACCACCTTCCCTTCTCGTACATCTCACAACCTTACTCTTACCAACATTAACTCTTAACTTCCTTCTCTCACACACCCTTCCAAATTCTGTCACTAGTCAGTCAAGCTTCTCTTCTGTGTCTGCAACCAGTACAGGATCATCCACAAACAACAACTGATTTACCTCCCATTCATGGTCATTCTCGTCTACCAGTTTTAATCCTCGTCCAAGCACTCAGGCATTCACCTCTCTCACCACTCCATCAACATACAAGTCAAACAACCACGGCGACATCACTCATCCCTGTCTCAGCTCCACTCTCACCGGCAACCAATCACTCACTTCATTTCCTATTCTAACACAATGCTTTACTACCTTTGTAGAAACTTTTCACTGCTTGCAACAACCTTCCACCAACTCCATATAACCTCATCACATTCCACATTGCTTCCTTATTAACTCTATCATACGCTTTCTCCAGATCCATAAATGCAACATACACCTCTTTACCTTTTGCTAAATATTTCTCGCATAGTCCAACTTATTTCATCTCGGTACATGTACCTGACACTTGCTGAATTATGGTCGCCGCAAAGATTCCGGGCGAAATAATCACAACTCCCTGATGACGGCATAGCCAATTATGTTGTCTCACATGTTAGCAGCGGTCACAATACATCCCATACAAATTTCAAGCTATTCCAACTTATAATCACTTAAAGGTGAAGTTTTGTGACCGCTGTAAACGCAGGAGACTACATTATTGGTTATGACATCATCGGGGCCGGGTCTTGTTTTGCCCGAAATCTCTGCGGCGACTATAGATTCTACTTTTGAGAACCGGACATTCAGGTTGTATTAACAATTGGTAAGTGATGATAGCTCTCTACTTTCAAGGGTCTAAAGGCATTGGCCTATCGAGAGTGGCAACGGTTCAAAGCATGGGTCTTTGCTTGTTTGACCTTTATTCCTTTAGATCAGGATGATTTAGCTCTTGATGATTTTAATGTCTGGATAGTATTAGGCTGCTATATGGTACTGTAGGAAATTTTAAGAGCCTAATCTTCCATTAATCACTTTCTGGTGAACCTTTTATCCAGGAACACTAGCAAATATTTAGATGAATATTTTAAAACTAAAAAGGGGGAAAATTCTCTTACATACCTTCTCTCTTGCATGGGTTTGTGGTGTGGAGTACCTTATCACAGCCAAGATGCAGGCATTGATGAAAATGAACCCATCCAACATAAATCTGTTAACCATCAGGAGAATGGGTTCTAATCAATATACGTATTCATAAAGGATTTGAGATGGAATGCAAGGTATGGGACAACACGGAAATGATGGTTGTAATATGTGGGGTTTTCAATTATTGTCATTGATACATTTATTTATATGCATACAGTATATATACTGTACTGTATTTAATTATTCTTCCCCATTGTTATCCTTACATTAAGGGGTTGGTTGCCTGATGCGCCCTCTCCAATGCCTTCTATCAAAGACATCCTCTTCCACCAAACTTCTTCTCTCCATGTCATCCTTCACATTATCTCGCCATCTAAATCCCTGCCCCCTCTCTTGATCTTCTCCCCTTAACAGGTTCTTCCAAAGCTCCCCTCACTCCCCACCATCCATCCTTGAAAAGTACTGTACCCTTACCATCTGTTGTGACTCGTATCACCTCTGTAATATTTACTACGCTTGCCATTCTTCTTATTTCATCACTTTACTGTATTTAATTACACTATTACTAATACAGTACTACTCAGTATGTTACTATGATCATGACTTCATTTTTATTATAAGCATATTATCACTGTTCTTATAACTTGCATTTAGAGTTTTACAATCTTGAGCAAAACTTTGAGAAATACTGTATGATTGCAACTCTAGCTCCAACATATAATGTATGCATGTATCTATATCTGTGGATTTCTTTACACCAGAATTATGATATAAAGGTTACTGTTTTAAATTTTATTTTGTTCTGTCACTAAATACAAGCCTGTCGCTCTTTATTGGGGAATATGCTTTTAGCGAAGCTAGAAGACTAGCTACAAGACTTTTAGTGAGGTATAACTACCCCATCGCTAGTTAGCAGGGGAGTAGGGGTTGATACTGGCTATCCTACTTACTTTTTCATCCCCAATTTTCTAGGGGATTAAATTAGCTCATGCCTCAGGGTTGAGTCTTCCCTAATAAAGAGGGAAAGGGTTTGCATTTAGTAATGGAACAAATAACATATTTTACAATAATTGGTATTTTTTCTAATGATACAAACCTTGAGCTCTTTATACAAGTTTGGCCTGCCATCACCTGTCCCTCTGCAATCAAAAGTAACGAGACAACACGTGTGTGTGTGTGTGTTTGTGCGTGTGTGAGCGGCATAGCCGGTACTACCCCCTAGCCCCATCGTTAACTAGCGGTGGGGTAGTTATATCTCATTAAAGAAGTCTTATAGACTTCCAGTATATTCCTTAATAAAGAGCGTAAGGTTTATATTGTTAGGAGAAATACAAATTACTTTACATTTGTCCTTTTCTTTCTTTCAGACGCTGTACATGTATCCATGGGACATATCAATATCCTAAATGATTTAGGATAGTAACAGTGAATTTGACAATTCGACGAGTTCAAAAACATTTAATAACCTATTGATAAATAAAAAGGAAATGCTGAATACAACAGGCAAGTTTTATGATATTTGATTAAAAATACACTCCTGGTCACTGCAATATATGTAACACTTTTTAATAATTTTGTAACATTGTTATTTGAATGCATTTTTAGTCTTTGATAATTAGGGTAAATCTATAAGAAAAACCTAGTACAAAAAGTTTAATTTAGTGTCCATGATTAAGTATAGAATTATCAAGTTTAATGAATAAGAAATTTGTAAAGAAGGGCTCCATAATTTTAATAAGGTCAACTCTATGCTAGCTGGCATCGTGGTTCCAAATGTTGAATTTTTTTAGAAATTATTTATGTACAGTAGTTGAATGTATTGGGTTATTCTACCTACTCTTAACATCAGCTATAGCTGTAGTGCTTAGTTGACAGACAATAGTTAGAGAATTCTGACATAAAGTATTAGTTAAGACAGAGGTTTTTCATGCATTCTTGAATCTTGAGATATAGTAAGCATTTGTGTGTAGGGAAGTATTGAATCTTGTATGGTTTTATTTGTTACTTTCTGTTGCTAACAGTATGGTACTTAGGTACAGCAGTAGTTTGTCGCTTAGAGGCTGTCCTAATATTTGACAAAACAGTTCCTGTATACAATTATAGGTCTTGAACTCAGTCCTGCATTTACAAAGCTGTAAGGAGTAATATTTCCATTAGTTTGTTACATACTGTATAGTGCCCCATTGCTTCAAACTTGGTACAAAGGTAGAACATGTTAAGAAAGATCATTTAGCTGTTTCTATCAGTATGTCTGCGAGTCTTTTCATAGTAGTAGCTATTATGTGGTTGAAGGGTTTAAGGTCCTTTTCAGTGTTAAGATATACCAACATACTTGAAGAAGAATGGTGTGGAGATGTCATACTGCTTGATAAGTTAGGTTGGTTGTCATGCTAACATATTGCAGCTCTTGCCTCCTGTTTGAAGGAATTTGAAGTCAAACTATGTCATGTACTATAAATTTGAAATAAGGGAGGTAGTTTTTCTTGTCTGTCAGTCTTCTTTCGTGATATTGTTGCCAACATCTGATTAATTGAAGAAAAATTATTTTTTGTAGATGTAAATACATGAAAAGATTAATTTATCCATCCATTGTGTTGTCACTTTACCTTTTCAATTAATAGCTTCCCTTATCCCAATACTGAGTATGTAACCCATCCTAATACTTTAATTGGATGGTAGCAACCATCTAATCCCATTCAGTGGATTGTAGATAACTAAATTTTCTTTACTTATGTCCCTTCGGCTTCCAAGATCTTCAACCTCTAAGGTCTTTTGCAAATGTCTATTCGAACTCGGGTTCTTTATAAATATCCCTTGAACATCTATCTCGACTCAATTTTCAGCTGTTGACTAACTCTGTTTCAGCTTCCATTTTTCCATCCTAGCTTCCATCTTCTCAAATTTAACAAAGTTTGTGCAACTGTGGGGTATCCTCCTAGCATATGTTATATGAAATTTCATACATTGGCTGTTCTTTGGATTTTACCTACACTATTTTGAAGGATTTGTGGTCAATTTTGTTGCAATGGTAGACCATCACACAGATTATAGAGTTGTTTGTCATTCTGTCCATATCAATAATGCATACTTTGTCATTGTACATCATCCATGTGAAAAGAATATGTTTTTATTAGGATCATCATTTTATAGATTTTAATACTTTATCAGCATTAGTAAGTGTGGTTGTAGATAAATTTTGAATTTGTTGTTTATATATTGCAAGAGAAATATTCTTGTCTGCTTATTGAAACAGATATTAGTAGAATGGAGGTATGAGTTTTGAAAAATTCTCTAGGTTAAGGAGTATGACTTTGCTTCGTTTTAATTTTATTTTTTCGGTTATGTTAAACTCGTACTCCTTTTTGTTTCTAAACTGATTTGCTTCATTTAAAAAGCATGAAGAGGATTTTATACTCGTAAACTTTCCTTGCATTTTAATTTGTTTTATAAAAACATGTATTAATTTATCAGTGCATGTTAGTTACTTTTAAAAGTAATGTAATATGAAGTTTTTTTTAGTAAAAAAAAAACTACATTAGATTGTAGGTTATGATGAACTTCCCTAATTTTTTTCTAACCCCTTTACCCCCAGGCTATTTGGAAATTTCCAACCCTTAACCCCCAGGGGGTTATTTTTTTTGCAGTATATTTTTTTAAATTGCTCTAATAGCCTTAATTTTTGTCATAGAGAGGTCAGGTTGGTCTCATTCTCTTGGAAAATGCCTGAATTCTCTCAAAAATATGAAAAAAAAAAATTTTATAGCATTTTTTTTGCAAGGACGTACCGGTACGTCCATGGGGGTAAAAGGGCTAATATCCATTATTTGTCTTTAAGTGGCAATTTTCCTTCATATGAGAAGTGTTCTTCAATTAAAGGTTGCTAAAGTTCAGTTGTGTAAAGGGAACGAGAATAATGGTAGCCTGTCCTGTTACCCTTGTACTTGTTAAGTTAGTTAAATTTCATTTCTGAATCCTCTGGAATACAGTAGCTAGTTTTCCTTGTAAGATAGTTTTTGCTCTATACAGGGACATTTTTAGAATGAAAAGCTATCAAAGATGAAGTTTATCCTACAATACACCATGTTGTGAAAGTTTAATTTCTCCTGAAATAAACTGTCATTCGTACAAATATGTTGAAGTACTCAAGGGAATTTATAGCTATACATTTTATATTGCTAGAATTGGATTATTATTTCACCTTCCCAAGTTGAGACTAAACTTTTTCCAAATTTGTTTATAATACAATATCCATTTTTGTATAATTGAAGGATATTTAATATTTAGTGTCATTTTCTATTTATTGAAAAAACAGCCTTCTTACAAAACCAGTTAACATTAAAGTAAATGCATGTAATGCTAATTATATCCACATTATTCTTTCCTGCCTGCTCCCTTTATATTACTCCAATACAGCTCCTGTAAGAAAGAAATTTATTAATGGTAGTAAAGCCATGAATGAAACAACTTAGACTAGATAAATTGACTAAAGTATGGCATCTAGCACTGGAGACATTAGTAACTAAGATGAAATTGAAAATTATGAAAAAAAATGTTTACAAGTGAACTTTCTTCAGGCAACAAGTGCTAGATATAATTCCCAACTTGAAATTTTATATTCTGTTGATAGATCATCAGTCAATCTAATTCGGTGCACAATAATATAAGCAAGACAAAAGTATTTTTTGTAACCTTGCAGGGTTATTAATTACCAGCTCTGTAAAAGAGTTAAAAACTTGACTTAAAAGACAGGTACATCTCCTCCTTAAATGTTACACTCAAAGTTGAGCTTTCTTTACCTTTCTTACCTTATTACTCTAGTTGCGTTCTTAAAATCATCCATTTTAACCTCTACGAACTTCAATATTTCAAATCTTTAAGTAGCATGAAAATGATGATCAAGGTATTTTATTCTTTGAAAAACACTGCAGTAGAATACTAGTTTTCAGTTCAATTAACCCATAAATAGCTAGTCTAACCTTCATAATTACTCTTTTCCAGAGAGAAGATTCGAGGCAAACCACCGAGACCTTGATGCAGCATTTACCAACTAGAAAGTAAAGCAGCATCTACCAACCAGGTACCAGGACAGCTCCCATTAAAGTCCCTGCTAGACATGATGGGATAGTTGCCAACCAATGTTGGCAAGGCATGCACCCTAACAACCAGGTGATGGCAAGATGAGGCAGTAGCAGCTACCAAATAATTGCTGGCAAAATGGCGTATGACATTGCAGATCACGTGTGGTGCAGCAAACTGATCAGACAGCAGTGAGGAATAGTGGGACAACCAGGATAGAGCAACTCCCAATCAAGTGCCTACGGGATGTGACAGGAAAGCTGTCAACCAGAAGCTACCGAGGCACGGCAGTTTGCAGCAGAAGCTACCAACCAGGTGCAGGAGTGGTGAAACATGGCGTGGCTGCTACTAATCACGCAATGAGACAAGGTGTTCCAGGGTGGATGATACCAACCCTGATGCTGGCATGATGTGCCAGGGCAGCTGCCAAATCAGGTACCGGGAAGATGTGGTAGGGCAGCTGTCAAAACAGGTGCTGGTGAGCTGTCGCAGGCCAGCTACCAAAACAGGGTCCGGCAAGATGTGGCAGGGCAGCTACCAAAACAGATGCTGGGGAACATGTGGCAGAACAGCTACCAAAACAGGAGCTGGCGAGATGTGGCAGGGCAGCTACCAAAACAGGAGCTGGCGAGATGTGGCAGGGCAGCTACCAAAACAGGAGCTGGCGAGATGTGGCAGGGCAGCTACCAAAACAGGAGCTGGCGAGATGTGGCAGGGCAGCTACCAAAACAGGAGCTGGCGAGATGTGGCAGGGCAGCTACCAAAACAGGAGCTGGCGAGATGTGGCAGGGCAGCTACCAAAACAGGAGCTGGCGAGATGTGGCAGGGCAGCTACCAAAACAGGAGCTGGCGAGATGTGGCAGGGCAGCTACCCAAAACAGGAGCTGGCGAGATGTGGCAGGGCAGCTACCAAAACAGGAGCTGGGGAGATGTGGCAGGGCAGCTACCAAAACAGGAGCTGGGGAGATGTGGTAGGGCAGCTACCAAAACAGGAGCTGGGGAGATGTGGTAGGGCAGCTACCAAAACAGGAGACGACGAGATGTGGCAGGACAGCTAGCTACCAAAACAGGAGACAGCGAGATGTGGCAGGACAGCTAGCTACCAAAACAGGAGTTGACAAGGTGTGCAGGGCAGCTACCAAATCAGATGCCGGCAAGATGTGGCAGGACAAAACAGTTGCTGGCAAGATGTGGCACAGCTACCAAAACAGGAGCTGGCAAGATGAGGCATGGCAGCTAAAAAAAAAGGTGCCACAGAGATGAGACGGGAATTACTAAAACAGGTGCTGGCGAGATGCGGAAGGGCAGCTACCAAAACAGGGTTTGCCAAGCTGTGGCAGGACAGGTATCAAAACAGGTGCTGGGAAGAGGCCAGTTACCAGAACAGATGTCGACGAGATGTGGCAGGACAGCTACCAAAGTATGAGTCAGCAAGATGTGGCAAGGCTGCTACCAAACCAAGTGGCAGCACAATACAGCAGGACAGCTACCAAAACACGTGCCGGCGACATATCACAGGCTGTGGCAGGAGATTGTGAGATGTGGCAGGGCAGCTACCAAATAAGAGCCGGCCTCATGTGGCAGGGCAGCTACTAAATAAGAGCCGGCCTCATGTGGCAGGGCAGCTACCAAATAAGAGCCAGCCTCATGTGGCAGGGCAGCTACCAAATAAGAGCCGGCGACATGTGGCAGAGCAGCTACCAAAGCAGGAGCCAGCGCCATGTGGCAGGGTAGCTATCAAATCAGGTGCCAGCAAGATGTGGCAGAACAGCTACCAAATCAGGGTCCAGTGAGATGTGGCAGTGCAGCTACCAAAGCAGGAGCCGGCGACGTGTGGCAGGGCAGCTACTAAATAAGAGCTGGCAACATGTGGCAGAGCAGCTACCAAAACAGAAGCCGGTGAAATGTGGCAGGGTAGCTATCAAAACTGGTGCCAGCAAGATGTGGTAGTGCAGCTACCAAAACAGATGCTGTGAAGAGGCTAGTTACCAAAACAGATGTCGACGAGATGTGGCAGGGAAGCTACCAAAGCAGGAGCCGGTGAGATGTGGCAGTGCAGCTACCAAAGCAGGAGCCGGCGACGTGTGGCAGGGCAGCTATCAAATCAGGTGCCAGCAAGATGTGGCAGAACAGCTACCAAATCAGGGTCCTGTGAGATGTGGCAGTGCAGCTACCAAAGCAGGAGCCGGCGACATGTGGCAGGGCAGCTATCAAATCAGGTGCCAGCAAGATGTGGCAGAACAGCTACCAAATCAGGGTCCGGTGAGATGTGGCAGTGCAGCTACCAAAGCAGGAGCTGGCGACGTGTGGCAGGGTAGCTATCAAACCAGGGGCCGGCGACGTGTGGCAGTGCAGCTACCAAAGCAGGAGCCGGCGCCTTGTGGCAGGGCAGCTACCAAAGCAGGAGCCGGCGCCGTGTGGCAGGGCAGCTATCAAATCAGGCTCCGGTGAGATGTGGCAGTGCAGCTACCAAAGCAGGAGCCGGCGACGTATGGCAGTGCAGTTACCAAAGCAGGAGCCGGCGACGTGTGGCAGGGCAGCTACCAAATCAGGTGCCAGCAAGATGTGGCAGAACAGCTACCAAATCAGGGTCCAGCGAGATGTGGCAGTGCAGCTACCAAAGCAGGAGCCGGCGACGTGTGGCAGGGCAGCTATCAAATCAGGTGCCAGCAAGATGTGGCAGAACAGCTACCAAATCAGGGTCCAGCGAGATGTGGCAGTGAAGCTACCAAAGCAGGAGCCGGCGACGTGTGGCAGGGCAGCTATCAAATCAGGTGCCAGCAAGATGTGGCAGAACAGCTACCAAATCAGGGTCCAGCGAGATGTGGCAGTGCAGCTACCAAAGCAGGAGCCGGCGACGTGTGGCAGGGCAGCTATCAAATCAGGTGCCAGCAAGATGTGGCAGAACAGCTACCAAATCAGGGTCCTGTGAGATGTGGCAGTGCAGCTACCAAAGCAGGAGCCGGCGACGTGTGGCAGGGCAGCTATCAAATCAGGTGCCAGCAAGATGTGGCAGAACAGCTACCAAATCAGGGTCCGGTGAGATGTGGCAGTGCAGCTACCAAAGCAGGAGCTGGCGATGTGTGGCAGGGCAGCTATCAAATCAGGTGCCAGCAAGATGTGGCAGAACAGCTACCAAATCAGGGTCCTGTGAGATGTGGCAGTGCAGCTACCAAAGCAGGAGCCGGCGACGTGTGGCAGGGCAGCTATCAAATCAGGTGCCAGCAAGATGTGGCAGAACAGCTACCAAATCAGGGTCCTGTGAGATGTGGCAGTGCAGCTACCAAAGCAGGAGCCGGCGACGTGTGGCAGGGCAGCTATCAAATCATGTGCCAACAAGATGCGGCAGGACAGCTACCAAATCAGGGTCCGGTGAGATGTGGCAGTGCAGCTACCAAAGCAGGAGCTGGCGACGTGTGGCAGGGTAGCTATCAAAACAGGAGCTGGCGACATGTGGCAGGGCAGCTATCAAATCAGGGTCCGGCGACATGTGGCAGTACAGCTACCAAAGCAGGAGCCGGCGACGTGTGGCAGGGCAGCTATCAAAACAGGGGCTGGCGACATGTGGCGGTGCAGCTACCAAAGCAGGAGCCGGCGACGTGTGGCAGGGCAGCTATCAAATCAGGTGCCAGCAAGATGTGGCAGAACAGCTACCAAATCAGGGTCCTGTGAGATGTGGCAGTGCAGCTACCAAAGCAGGAGCCGGTGACGTGTGGCAGGGCAGCTACCAAATCAGGGTCCTGTGAGATGTGGCAGTGCAGCTACCAAAGCAGGAGCCGGCGACGTGTGGCAGGGCAGCTACCAAAGCAGGGTCAGGTGAGATGTGGCATTACAGCTACCAAAGCAGGAGCCGGCGACGTGTGGCAGGGCAGCTATCAAATCAGGTGCCAGCAAGATGTGGCAGAACAGCTACCAAATAAGGGTCCTGTGAGATGTGGCAGTGCAGCTACCAAAGCAGGAGCCGGTGACGTGTGGCAGGGCAGCTACCAAATCAGGGTCCTGTGAGATGTGGCAGTGCAGCTACCAAAGCAGGAGCCGGCGACATGTGGCAGGGCAGCTATCAAATCAGGGGCCAGCAAGATGTGGCAGAACAGCTACCAAATCAGGGTCCGGTGAGATGTGGCAGTGCAGCTACCAAAGCAGGAGCTGGCGACGTGTGGCAGGGTAGCTATCAAACCAGGGGCCGGCGACGTGTGGCAGTGCAGTTACCAAAGCAGGAGTCGGCGCCTTGTGGCAGGACAGCTACCAAAGCAGGAGCCGGCGCCGTGTGGCAGGGCAGCTATCAAGTCAGGCTCCGGTGAGATGTGGCAGTGCAGCTACCAAAGCAGGAGCCGGCGACGTGTGGCAGTGCAGCTACCAAAGCAGGAGCCGGCGACGTGTGGCAGGGCAGCTACCAAAGCAGGAGCCGGCGACGTGTGGCAGGGCAGCTACCAAATCAGGTGCCAGCAAGATGTGACAGAACAGCTACCAAATCAGGGTCCAGCGAGATGTGGCAGTGCAGCTACCAAAGCAGGAGCCGGCGACGTGTGGCAGGGCAGCTATCAAATCAGGTGCCAGCAAGATGTGGCAGAACAGCTACCAAATCAGGGTCCAGCGAGATGTGGCAGTGCAGCTACCAAAGCAGGAGCCGGCGACGTGTGGCAGGGCAGCTATCAAATCAGGTGCCAGCAAGATGTGGCAGAACAGCTACCAAATCAGGGTCCAGCGAGATGTGGCAGTGCAGCTACCAAAGCAGGAGCCGGCGACGTGTGGCAGGGCAGCTATCAAATCAGGTGCCAGCAAGATGTGGCAGAACAGCTACCAAATCAGGGTCCTGTGAGATGTGGCAGTGCAGCTACCAAAGCAGGAGCCGGCGACGTGTGGCAGGGCAGCTATCAAATCAGGTGCCTGCAAGATGTGGCAGAACAGCTACCAAATCAGGGTCCGGTGAGATGTGGCAGTGCAGCTACCAAAGCAGGAGCTGGCGATGTGTGGCAGGGCAGCTATCAAATCAGGTGCCAGCAAGATGTGGCAGAACAGCTACCAAATCAGGGTCCTGTGAGATGTGGCAGTGCAGCTACCAAAGCAGGAGCCGGCGACGTGTGGCAGGGCAGCTATCAAATCAGGTGCCAGCAAGATGTGGCAGAACAGCTACCAAATCAGGGTCCTGTGAGATGTGGCAGTGCAGCTACCAAAGCAGGAGCCGGCGACGTGTGGCAGGGCAGCTATCAAATCATGTGCCAACAAGATGCGGCAGGACAGCTACCAAATAAGGGTCCGGTGAGATGTGGCAGTGCAGCTACCAAAGCAGGAGCCGGCGATGTGTGGCAGGGTAGCTATCAAAACAGGAGCTGGCAACATGTGGCAGGGCAGCTATCAAATCAGGGTCCGGCGACATGTGGCAGTACAGCTACCAAAGCAGGAGCCGGCGACGTGTGGCAGGGCAGCTATCAAAACAGGGGCTGGCGACATGTGGCAGTGCAGCTACCAAAGCAGGAGCCGGCGACGTGTGGCAGGGCAGCTACCAAAGCAGGAGCCGGCGACGTGTGGCAGGGCAGCTACCAAAGCAGGGTCCGGTGAGATGTGGCAGTGCAGCTACCAAAGCAGGAGCCGGCGACGTGTGGCAGGGCAGCTATCAAATCAGGTGCCAGCAAGATGTGGCAGAACAGCTACCAAATCAGGGTCCTGTGAGATGTGGCAGTGCAGCTACCAAAGCAGGAGCCGGCGACGTGTGGCAGGGCAGCTATCAAATTAGGGTCCAGTGAGATGTGGCAGTGCAGCTACCAAAGCAGGAGCCGGCGACGTGTGGCAGGGCAGCTATCAAATCAGGTGCCAGAAGATGTGGCAGAACAGCTACCAAATCAGGGTCCTGTGAGATGTGGCAGCACAGCTACCAAAGCAGGAGCCGGCGACGTGTGGCAGGGCAGCTATCAAATCAGGTGCCAACAAGATGCGGCAGGACGGCTACCAAATCAGGATCCGGTGAGATGTGGCAGTGCAGGAGCTGGCGACGTGTGGCAGGGTAGCTATCAAAACAGGAGCTGGCGACATGTGGCAGGGCAGCTATCAAATCAGGGTCCGGTGAGATGTGGCAGTGCAGCTACCAAAGCAGGAGCCGGCGACGTGTGGCAGGGCAGCTATCAAATCAGGGTCCGGTGAGATGTGGCAGTGCAGCTACCAAAGCAGGAGCCGGCGACGTGTGGCAGGGCAGCTATCAAATCAGGTGCCAGCAAGATGTGGCAGAACAGCTACCAAATCAGGGTCCGGTGAGATGTGGCAGTGCAGCTACCAAAGCAGGAGCCGGCGACATGTGGCAGGGCAGCTATCAAACCAGGAGCCGACGACGTGTGGCAGGGCAGCTAGCAAATCAGGTGCCAGCAGATGTGGCAGAACAGCTACCAAATCAGGGTGCGGTGAGATGTGGCAGTGCAGCTACCAAAGCAGGAGCCGGCGACGTGTGGCAGGGCAGCTACAAATCAGGTGCCAGCAAGATGTGGCAGAACAGCTACCAAATCAGGCCGGTGAGATGTGGCAGGCAGCTACCAAAGCAGGAGCTGGCGAGTGTGGCAGGGCAGCTACCAAATCAGGAGCTGGCAGATGTGGCAGGCAGCTACCAAATCAGGAGCTGGCGAGATGTGGCAGGCAGCTACCAAAGCAGGAGCCGGCGAGATGTGGCAGGGCAGCTACCAAATCAGGAGCCTGGCAGATGTGGCAGACAGCTACCAAATCAGGAGCCGGCGAGATGTGGCAGGCAGCTACCAAAGCAGGAGCTGGCGACGTGTGGCAGGGCAGCTACCAAATCAGGAGCTGGCGAGATGTGGCAGGGCAGCTACCAAATCAGGAGCCGGCGAGATGTGGCAGGGCAGCTACCAAAGCAGGAGCTGGCGAGATGTGGCAGGGCAGCTACCAAAACAGGAGCTGGCGAGATGTGGCAGGGCAGCTACCAAATCAGGAGCTGGCGAGATGTGGCAGGGCAGCTACCAAAGCAGGAGCCGGCGAGATGTGGCAGGGCAGCTACCAAAACAGGAGCTGGCGAGATGTGGCAGTGCAGCTACCAAAGCAGGAGCCGGCGACGTGTGGCAGGGCAGCTATCAAATCAGGGTCCGGTGAGATGTGGCAGTGCAGCTACCAAAGCAGGAGCCGGCGACGTGTGGCAGGGCAGCTATCAAATCAGGTGCCAGCAAGATGTGGCAGAACAGCTACCAAATCAGGGTCCGGTGAGATGTGGCAGTGCAGCTACCAAAGCAGGAGCCGGCGACGTGTGGCAGGGCAGCTACAAAGCAGGAGCCGGCGACGTGTGGCAGGGCAGCTACAAATCAGGTGCCAGCAAGATGTGGCAGAACAGCTACCAAATCAGGGTCGGTGAGATGTGGCAGTGCAGCTACCAAAGCAGGAGCCGGCGACGTGTGGCAGGGCAGCTACCAAATCAGGCTGGCAATGTGGCAGAGCAGCTACCAAAGCAGGAGCCGGCGATGTGGCAGGGCAGCTATCAAAACAGGAGCTGGCGAGATGTGGCAGGGCAGCTACCAAATCAGGAGCTGGTGAGATGTGGCAGGCAGCTACCAAAGCAGGAGCTGGCGAGTGTGGCAGGGCAGCTACCAAACAGGGCCGCGAGATGTGGCAGGCAGCTACCAAATCAGGAGTCTGGCGAGATGTGGCAGGCAGCTACCAAAGCAGGAGCCGGCGAGTGTGGCAGGGCAGCTATCAAATCAGGAGCTGGCGAGATGTGGCAGGCAGCTACCAAAGCAGGAGCCGGCGAGATGTGGCAGGCAGCTACCAAAGCAGGAGCCGGCGACGTGTGGCAGGGCAGCTACCAAAACAGGAGCTGGCGAGATGTGGCAGGGCAGCTACCAAATCAGGAGCCGGCGAGATGTGGCAGGCAGCTACCAAATCAGGAGCCGGCGAGATGTGGCAGGGCAGCTACCAAAGCAGGAGCCGGCGACGATGTGGCAGGGCAGCTACCAAATCAGGAGCCAGGCGAAGATGTGGCAGAACAGCTAGCCAAATCAGGGTGCCAGGAGATGTGGCAGTGCAGCTACCAAAGCAGGAGCCGGCGACGATGTGGCAGGGCAGCTATCAAATCAGGTGCCAGCAAGATGTGGCAGAACAGCTACCAAATCAGGGTCCGCGATGTGACAGACAAATCAGTGTGGCAGATGTGGCAGCAGCTACCAAATCAGGAGTGCGTGAGATGTGGCAGGCAGCTAAATCAGCAGTGAGCGGGACCAAAACAAGTGTGGCAGATGCAGCAGCTACCAAATCAGGGTCTGCAGATGTGGCAGACAGCTACCAAACAGGAGCCGGCGAGAGGCAGCTATACAAAACAGGCTGGCGAGATGTGGCAGGGCAACTACCAAAACAGGAGCTGGCGAGATGTGGCAGGCAGCTACCAAAGCAGGAGCTGGCGAGTGTGGCAGGGCAGCTATCAAATCAGGTGCCAGCAAGATGTGGCAGAACAGCTACCAAATCAGGGTCCTGTGAGATGTGGCAGTGCAGCTACCAAAGCAGGAGCCGGCGACGTGTGGCAGGGCAGCTATCAAATCAGGTGCCAGCAAGATGTGGCAGAACAGCTACCAAATCAGGGTCCTGTGAGATGTGGCAGTGCAGCTACCAAAGCAGGAGCCGGCGACGTGTGGCAGGGCAGCTATCAAATCAGTGCCAACAAGATGGGCAGGACAGCTACCAAATCAGGGTCCGGTGAGATGTGGCAGTGCAGCTACCAAAGCAGGAGCCGGCGACGTGTGGCAGGGCAGCTATCAAAACAGGAGCTGGCGACATGTGGCAGGGCAGCTACCAAATCAGGGTCCGGCGACATGTGGCAGTACAGCTACCAAAGCAGGAGCCGGCGACGTGTGGCAGGGCAGCTATCAAAACAGGGGCTGGCGACATGTGGCAGTGCAGCTACCAAAGCAGGAGCCGGCGACGTGTGGCAGGGCAGCTACAAATCAGGTGCCAGCAAGATGTGGCAGAACAGCTACCAAATCAGGGTCCGGTGAGATGTGGCAGTGCAGCTACCAAAGCAGGAGCCGGCGACGTGTGGCAGGGCAGCTACCAAAGCAGGGTCAGGTGAGATGTGGCAGTGCAGCTACCAAAGCAGGAGCCGGCGACGTGTGGCAGGGCAGCTATCAAATCAGGTGCCAGCAAGATGTGGCAGAACAGCTACCAAATCAGGGTCCTGTGAGATGTGGCAGTGCAGCTACCAAAGCAGGAGCCGGCGACGTGTGGCAGGGCAGCTACCAAATCAGGGTCCTGTGAGATGTGGCAGTGCAGCTACCAAAGCAGGAGCCGGCGACGTGTGGCAGGGCAGCTATCAAATCAGGTGCCAGCAAGATGTGGCAGAACAGCTACCAAATCAGGGTCCGGTGAGATGTGGCAGTGCAGCTACCAAAGCAGGAGCTGGCGACGTGTGGCAGGGTAGCTATCAAAACAGGGCCGGCGATGTGGCAGGCAGCTACCAAATCAGGAGTCCGGCGATGTGGCAGGCAGCTACCAAAGCAGGAGCCGGCGACGTGTGGCAGGGCAGCTATCAAATCAGGCTCCGGTGAGATGTGGCAGTGCAGCTACCAAAGCAGGAGCCGGCGACGTGTGGCAGGCAGCTACCAAAGCAGGAGCCGGCGAGTGTGGCAGGGCAGCTACCAAAGCAGGAGCCGGCGAGATGTGGCAGGGCAGCTACCAAATCAGGTGCCAGCAAGATGTGGCAGAACAGCTACCAAATCAGGGTCCGGCGAGATGTGGCAGGGCAGCTACCAAAGCAGGAGCCGGCGACGTGTGGCAGGGCAGCTACAAATCAGGTGCCAGCAAGATGTGGCAGAACAGCTACCAAATCAGGGTCCGCGAGATGTGGCAGTGCAGCTACCAAAGCAGGAGCCGGCGACGTGTGGCAGGGCAGCTATCAAATCAGGTGCCAGCAAGATGTGGCAGACAGCTACCAAATCAGGGTCCGCGAGATGTGGCAGTGCAGCTACCAAAGCAGGAGCCGGCGACGTGTGGCAGGGCAGCTATCAAAACAGGTGCCAGCAGATGTGGCAGAACAGCTACCAAATCAGGGTCCTGGAGATGTGGCAGTGCAGCTACCAAAGCAGGAGCCGGCGACGTGTGGCAGGGCAGCTACCAAATCAGGTGCCAGCAGATGTGGCAGAACAGCTACCAAATCAGGAGTCCGGCGAGATGTGGCAGGCAGCTACCAAAACAGGTGCCAGCAGATGTGGCAGAACAGCTACCAAATCAGGAGCTGGAGATGTGGCAGTGCAGCTACCAAAGCAGGAGCCGGCGACGTGTGGCAGGGCAGCTATCAAATCAGGTGCCAGCAAGATGTGGCAGAACAGCTACCAAATCAGGGTCCTGTGAGATGTGGCAGTGCAGCTACCAAAGCAGGAGCCGGCGACGTGTGGCAGGGCAGCTATCAAATCAGGTGCCACAAGATGTGGCAGGGCAGCTACCAAATCAGGGTCTGGTGAGATGTGGCAGTGCAGCTACCAAAGCAGGAGCCGGCGACGTGTGGCAGGGCAGCTATCAAATCAGGAGCTGGCGACATGTGGCAGGCAGCTACCAAATCAGGGTCCGGCGACATGTGGCAGTGCAGCTACCAAAGCAGGAGCCGGCGACGTGTGGCAGGGCAGCTACCAAAACAGGGCTGGCGACATGTGGCAGTGCAGCTACCAAAGCAGGAGCCGGCGACATGTGGCAGGGCAGCTACCAAAGCAGGAGCCGGCGACGTGTGGCAGGGCAGCTACAAATCAGGGCCGGCGATGTGGCAGCAGCTACCAAAGCAGGGTCCGGTGAGATGTGGCAGTGCAGCTACCAAAGCAGGAGCCGGCGACGTGTGGCAGGGCAGCTATCAAATCAGGTGCCAGCAAGATGTGGCAGAACAGCTACCAAATCAGGGTCCTGTGAGATGTGGCAGTGCAGCTACCAAAGCAGGAGCCGGCGACGTGTGGCAGGGCAGCTACCAAAAGGGTCCAGTGAGATGTGGCAGGCAGCTACCAAAGCAGGAGCCGGCGAGTGTGGCAGGGCAGCTACCAAATCAGGTGCCAGAAGATGTGGCAGAACAGCTACCAAATCAGGGTCCTGTGAGATGTGGCAGTGCAGCTACCAAAGCAGGAGCCGGCGACGTGTGGCAGGGCAGCTACCAAATCAGGTGCCAGATGTGGCAGGCAGCTACCAAATCAGGATCCGGTGAGATGTGGCAGGCAGGAGCTGGCGACGTGTGGCAGGGCAGCTATCAAAACAGGAGCTGGCGACATGTGGCAGGGCAGCTACCAAATCAGGGTCCGGTGAGATGTGGCAGTGCAGCTACCAAAGCAGGAGCTGGCGACGTGTGGCAGGGCAGCTATCAAATCAGGGTCCGGCGAGATGTGGCAGTGCAGCTACCAAAGCAGGAGCCGGCGACGTGTGGCAGGGCAGCTATCAAATCAGGTGCCGCAAGATGTGGCAGAACAGCTACCAAATCAGGGTCCGGTGAGATGTGGCAGTGCAGCTACCAAAGCAGGAGCCGGCGACATGTGGCAGGGCAGCTATCAAACAGGAGCCGACGATGTGGCAGGGCAGCTACAAATCAGGTGCCAGCAAGATGTGGCAGAACAGCTACCAAATCAGGGTCCGGTGAGATGTGGCAGTGCAGCTAAAGCAGGAGCCGGCGACGTGTGGCAGGGCAGCTACAAATAGAGCTGGCAACATGTGGCAGAACAGCTACCAAAACAGGGTCTGGCGAGATGTGGCAGGCAGCTACCAAAACAGGAGCCGGCGAGATGTGGCAGGGCAGCTACCAAAACAGGAGCTGGCGAGATGTGGCAGGCAGCTACCAAAACAGGAGCTGGCGAGATGTGGCAGGGCAGCTACCAAAACAGGAGCTGGCGAGTGTGGCAGGGCAGCTACCAAAACAGGAGCTGGCGAGATGTGGCAGGGCAGCTACCAAAACAGGAGCTGGCGAGATGTGGCAGGGCAGCTACCAAAACAGGAGCTGGCGACGATGTGGCAGGGCAGCTACCAAAACAGGAGCTGGCGAGATGTGGCAGAACAGCTACCAAATCAGGAGCTGGCGAGATGTGGCAGGGCAGCTACCAAAACAGGAGCTGGCGAGATGTGGCAGGGCAGCTACCAAAACAGGAGCTGGCGAGATGTGGCAGTGCAGCTACCAAAGCAGGAGCCGGCGACGTGTGGCAGGGCAGCTATCAAATCAGGGTCCGGTGAGATGTGGCAGTGCAGCTACCAAAGCAGGAGCCGGCGACGTGTGGCAGGGCAGCTATCAAATCAGGTGCCACAAGATGTGGCAGGGCAGCTACCAAATCAGGGTCCGGTGAGATGTGGCAGTGCAGCTACCAAAGCAGGAGCCGGCGACGTGTGGCAGGGCAGCTATCAAAACAGGAGCTGGCGACATGTGGCAGGCAGCTACCAAAGCAGGAGCCGGCGACGTGTGGCAGGGCAGCTACAAATCAGGTGCCAGCAAGATGTGGCAGAACAGCTACCAAATCAGGGTCGGTGAGATGTGGCAGTGCAGCTACCAAAGCAGGAGCCGGCGACGTGTGGCAGGGCAGCTACCAAATAGAGCTGGCAAGATGTGGCAGAGCAGCTACCAAAGCAGGAGCCGGCGAATGTGGCAGGGCAGCTATCAAAACAGGAGCCGGCGAGATGTGGCAGGACAGCTACCAAAACAGGAGCTGGCGAGATGTGGCAGGCAGCTACCAAAACAGGAGCCGGCGAGATGTGGCAGGACAGCTACCAAATCAGGAGCCTGTGAGATGTGGCAGGCAGCTACCAAAGCAGGAGCCGGCGAGATGTGGCAGGGCAGCTACCAAAACAGGAGCTGGCGAGATGTGGCAGGCAGCTACCAAAACAGGAGCTGGCGAGATGTGGCAGGGCAGCTACCAAAACAGGTGGCCAGAGATGTGGCAGAACAGCTACCAAATCAGGAGTCTGGAGATGTGGCAGGCAGCTACCAAAGCAGGAGCTGGCGACGTGTGGCAGGGCAGCTATCAAATCAGGGCCGGCGAGATGTGGCAGTGCAGCTACCAAAGCAGGAGTCCGGCGATGTGGCAGGCAGCTACCAAAGCAGGAGCCGGCGACGTGTGGCAGGGCAGCTATCAAATCAGGAGCTCCGGTGAGATGTGGCAGGCAGCTACCAAAGCAGGAGCCGGCGACGTGTGGCAGGGCAGCTACCAAATCAGGGCCGGCGAGATGTGGCAGGCAGCTACCAAAGCAGGAGCCGGCGACGTGTGGCAGGGCAGCTATCAAATCAGGTGCCAGCAAGATGTGGCAGAACAGCTACCAAATCAGGGTCCAGCGAGATGTGGCAGTGCAGCTACCAAAGCAGGAGCCGGCGACGTGTGGCAGGGCAGCTATCAAATCAGGTGCCAGCAAGATGTGGCAGAACAGCTACCAAATCAGGGTCCAGCGAGATGTGGCAGTGCAGCTACCAAAGCAGGAGCCGGCGACGTGTGGCAGGGCAGCTATCAAATCAGGTGCCAGCAAGATGTGGCAGAACAGCTACCAAATCAGGGTGCGAGATGTGGCAGTGCAGCTACCAAAGCAGGAGCCGGCGACGTGTGGCAGGGCAGCTATCAAATCAGGTGCCAGCAAGATGTGGCAGAACAGCTACCAAATCAGGGTCCGTGAGATGTGGCAGTGCAGCTACCAAAGCAGGAGCCGGCGACGTGTGGCAGGGCAGCTACAAATCAGGTGCCAGAGATGTGGCAGACAGCTACCAAAGCAGGAGCCGGCGAGATGTGGCAGGGCAGCTATCAAATCAGGTGCCAGCAAGATGTGGCAGAACAGCTACCAAATCAGGGTCCTGTGAGATGTGGCAGTGCAGCTACCAAAGCAGGAGCCGGCGACGTGTGGCAGGGCAGCTATCAAATCAGGTGCCAGCAAGATGTGGCAGACAGCTACCAAATCAGGGTCTGTGAGATGTGGCAGTGCAGCTACCAAAGCAGGAGCCGGCGACGTGTGGCAGGGCAGCTATCAAAACAGTGGCGACATGTGGGCAGGGCAGCTACCAAATCAGGGTCCGGCGAGATGTGGCAGTGCAGCTACCAAAGCAGGAGCCGGCGACGTGTGGCAGGGCAGCTATCAAAACAGGGCTGGCGACATGTGGCAGGCAGCTACCAAATCAGGAGTCCGGCGACATGTGGCAGGGCAGCTACCAAAGCAGGAGCCGGCGACGTGTGGCAGGGCAGCTACCAAAGCAGGAGCCGGCGACATGTGGCAGGGCAGCTACCAAAGCAGGAGCCGGCGAGTGTGGCAGGGCAGCTACCAAAGCAGGAGCCGGCGACGTGTGGCAGGGCAGCTACCAAATCAGGAGCCGGCGATGTGGCAGGCAGCTACCAAAGCAGGGTCCGGTGAGATGTGGCAGTGCAGCTACCAAAGCAGGAGCCGGCGACGTGTGGCAGGGCAGCTATCAAATCAGGTGCCAGCAAGATGTGGCAGAACAGCTACCAAATCAGGGCCGGCGAGATGTGGCAGGCAGCTACCAAAGCAGGAGCCGGCGAGTGTGGCAGGGCAGCTACCAAATCAGGGTCCAGTGAGATGTGGCAGGCAGCTACCAAAGCAGGAGCCGGCGACGTGTGGCAGGGCAGCTATCAAATCAGGTGCCAGAAGATGTGGCAGACAGCTACCAAATCAGGGTCCGGTGAGATGTGGCAGCAGCTACCAAAGCAGGAGCCGGCGACGTGTGGCAGGGCAGCTATCAAAACAGGTGCCACAAGATGTGGCAGGGCAGCTACCAAATCAGGGTCCGGTGAGATGTGGCAGTGCAGCTACCAAAGCAGGAGCCGGCGACGTGTGGCAGGGCAGCTATCAAATCAGGGCTGGCGAGATGTGGCAGGCAGCTACCAAAGCAGGAGTCCGGCGAGATGTGGCAGGCAGCTACCAAAGCAGGAGCCGGCGATGTGGCAGGGCAGCTACCAAATCAGGGTCCGGTGAGATGTGGCAGTGCAGCTACCAAAGCAGGAGCCGGCGACGTGTGGCAGGGCAGCTATCAAATCAGGTGCCAGCAAGATGTGGCAGGGCAGCTACCAAATCAGGGTCCGGTGAGATGTGGCAGTGCAGCTACCAAAGCAGGAGCCGGCGACATGTGGCAGGGCAGCTACAAACAGGAGCCGGCGACGTGTGGCAGGGCAGCTACAAATCAGGTGCCAGCAAGATGTGGCAGAACAGCTACCAAATCAGGGTCTGGAGATGTGGCAGTGCAGCTACCAAAGCAGGAGCCGGCGACGTGTGGCAGGGCAGCTACAAATAAGAGCTGGCAAATGTGGCAGACAGCTACCAAAACAGGAGCTGGCGAGATGTGGCAGGGCAGCTACCAAAACAGGAGCTGGCGACGATGTGGCAGGGCAGCTACCAAAACAGGAGCTGGCGAGATGTGGCAGGGCAGCTACCAAAACAGGAGCTGGCGAGATGTGGCAGGGCAGCTACCAAAACAGGAGCTGGCGAGTGTGGCAGGGCAGCTACCAAAACAGGAGCTGGCGAGATGTGGCAGGGCAGCTACCAAAACAGGAGCTGGCGAGATGTGGCAGGGCAGCTACCAAAACAGGAGCTGGCGAGATGTGGCAGGGCAGCTACCAAAACAGGAGCTGGCGAGATGTGGCAGTGCAGCTACCAAAGCAGGAGCCGGCGACGTGTGGCAGGGCAGCTATCAAATCAGGAGCCGGCGAGATGTGGCAGGGCAGCTACCAAAGCAGGAGCCGGCGAGATGTGGCAGTGCAGCTACCAAAGCAGGAGCCGGCGACGTGTGGCAGGGCAGCTATCAAATCAGGGTCCGGTGAGATGTGGCAGTGCAGCTACCAAAGCAGGAGCCGGCGACGTGTGGCAGGGCAGCTATCAAATCAGGTGCCAGCAAGATGTGGCAGGGCAGCTACCAAATCAGGGTCCGGTGAGATGTGGCAGTGCAGCTACCAAAGCAGGAGCAGACGTGTGGCAGGGCAGCTACCAAAACAGGAGCGGCGACATGTGGCAGGCAGCTATCAAACAGGAGCCGGCGACGTGTGGCAGGGCAGCTACAAATCAGGTGCCGCAAGATGTGGCAGAACAGCTACCAAATCAGGGTCCGGTGAGATGTGGCAGTGCAGCAAAAGCAGGAGCCGGCGACGTGTGGCAGGGCAGCTACCAAAAAGGAGCTGGCAATGTGGCAGACAGCTACCAAAACAGGCCGGTGAGATGTGGCAGGAGCTACCAAAACAGGAGCTGGCGAGATGTGGCAGGACAGCTACCAAAACAGGAGCTGGCGAGATGTGGCAGGGCAGCTACCAAAACAGGAGCTGGCGAGATGTGGCAGGGCAGCTACCAAAACAGGAGCTGGCGAGATGTGGCAGGGCAGCTACCAAAACAGGAGCTGGCGAGATGTGGCAGGGCAGCTACCAAAACAGGAGCTGGCGAGATGTGGCAGGCAGCTACCAAAACAGGAGCTGGCGAGATGTGGCAGGGCAGCTACCAAAACAGGTGGCCGAGATGTGGCAGGGCAGCTACCAAAACAGGAGTCTGGAGATGTGGCAGGCAGCTACCAAAGCAGGAGCCGGCGACGTGTGGCAGGGCAGCTATCAAAAGGAGTCGTGAGATGTGGCAGTGCAGCTACCAAAGCAGGAGCCGGCGACGTGTGGCAGGGCAGCTACCAAAGCAGGAGCCGGATGTGGCAGACAGCTACCAAATCAGGGCTGTGAGATGTGGCAGCAGCTACCAAAGCAGGAGCCGGCGACGTGTGGCAGGGCAGCTACCAAATCAGGTGCCAGCAAGATGTGGCAGAACAGCTACCAAATCAGGGTCCGGTGAGATGTGGCAGTGCAGGAGCTGGCGACGTGTGGCAGGGCAGCTATCAAAGCAGGAGCCGGCGACATGTGGCAGGGCAGCTATCAAATCAGGGTCCGGTGAGATGTGGCAGTGCAGCTACCAAAGCAGGAGCCGGCGACGTGTGGCAGGGCAGCTATCCAAATCAGGGTCCAGGTGAGATGTGGCAGTGCAGCTACCAAAGCAGGAGCCGGCGACGTGTGGCAGGGCAGCTATCAAATCAGGTGCCAGCAAGATGTGGCAGAACAGCTACCAAATCAGGGTCCGGTGAGATGTGGCAGTGCAGCTACCAAAGCAGGAGCCGGCGACATGTGGCAGGGCAGCTATCAAACAGGAGCCGAGACGTGTGGCAGGGCAGCTAGCCAAAATCAGGTGCCAGCAAGATGTGGCAGAACAGCTACCAAATCAGGGTCCTGTGAGATGTGGCAGTGCAGCTACCAAAGCAGGAGCCGGCGACGTGTGGCAGGGCAGCTACCAAATAAGAGCTGGCAACATGTGGCAGAGCAGCTACCAAAACAGAGCTGGCGAGATGTGGCAGGGCAGCTACCAAAACAGGAGCTGGCGAGATGTGGCAGGGCAGCTACCAAAACAGGAGCTGGCGAGATGTGGCAGGGCAGCTACCAAAACAGGAGCTGGCGAGATGTGGCAGGGCAGCTACCAAAACAGGAGCTGGCGAGATGTGGCAGGCAGCTACCAAAACAGGAGCTGGCGAGATGTGGCAGGGCAGCTACCAAATCAGGAGCTGGCGAGATGTGGCAGGGCAGCTACCAAAACAGGAGCTGGCGAGATGTGGCAGGGCAGCTACCAAAACAGGAGCTGGCGAGATGTGGCAGGGCAGCTACCAAATCAGGAGCTGGCGAGATGTGGCAGGGCAGCTACCAAAGCAGGAGCCGGCGAGATGTGGCAGGGCAGCTACCAAAACAGGAGCTGGCGACGATGTGGCAGGGCAGCTACCAAAGCAGGAGCCGGCGACGTGTGGCAGGGCAGCTATCAAATCAGGGTCCGGTGAGATGTGGCAGTGCAGCTACCAAAGCAGGAGCCGGCGACGTGTGGCAGGGCAGCTATCAAATCAGGTGCCAGCAAGATGTGGCAGAACAGCTACCAAATCAGGGTCCGGTGAGATGTGGCAGTGCAGCTACCAAAGCAGGAGCCGGACATGTGGCAGGGCAGCTACCAAACAGGAGCCGGCGACGTGTGGCAGGGCAGCTACAAATCAGGTGCCAGCAAGATGTGGCAGAACAGCTACCAAATCAGGGTCGTGAGATGTGGCAGTGCAGCTACCAAAGCAGGAGCCGGCGACGTGTGGCAGGGCAGCTACAAATAGAGCTGGCAACATGTGGCAGAGCAGCTACCAAAACAGGAGCCGGTGAGATGTGGCAGGAGCTACCAAAACAGGAGCTGGCGAGATGTGGCAGGGCAGCTACCAAAACAGGAGCTGGCGAGATGTGGCAGGCAGCTACCAAAACAGGAGCTGGCGAGATGTGGCAGGGCAGCTACCAAAACAGGAGCTGGCGAGATGTGGCAGGCAGCTACCAAAACAGGAGCCGGCGAGATGTGGCAGGGCAGCTACCAAAACAGGAGCTGGCGAGATGTGGCAGGGCAGCTACCAAAACAGGAGCTGGCGAGATGTGGCAGGGCAGCTACCAAAACAGGAGCTGGCGAGATGTGGCAGGGCAGCTACCAAAACAGGAGCTGGCGAGATGTGGCAGGGCAGCTACCAAAACAGGAGCTGGCGAGATGTGGCAGGGCAGCTACCAAAACAGGAGCTGGCGAGATGTGGCAGGGCAGCTACCAAAACAGGAGCCGGCGAGATGTGGCAGGGCAGCTACCAAAACAGGAGCTGGCGAGATGTGGCAGGGCAGCTACCAAAACAGGAGCTGGCGAGATGTGGCAGGGCAGCTACCAAAACAGGAGCTGGCGAGATGTGGCAGGGCAGCTACCAAAACAGGAGCTGGCGAGATGTGGCAGGCAGCTACCAAAACAGGAGCTGGCGAGATGTGGCAGGGCAGCTACCAAAACAGGAGCTGGCGACGATGTGGCAGGGCAGCTACCAAAACAGGAGCTGGCGAGATGTGGCAGGGCAGCTACCAAAACAGGAGCTGGCGAGATGTGGCAGGGCAGCTACCAAAACAGGAGCTGGCGAGATGTGGCAGGGCAGCTACCAAAACAGGAGCTGGCGAGATGTGGCAGGGCAGCTACCAAAACAGGAGCTGGCGAGATGTGGCAGGGCAGCTACCAAAACAGGAGCTGGCGAGATGTGGCAGGGCAGCTACCAAAACAGGAGCTGGCGAGATGTGGCAGGACAGCTACCAAAACAGGAGCTGGCGAGATGTGGCAGGGCTAGCTATCAAAACAGGTGCCGGCAAGATGTGGCAGGACAGCTACCAAAACAGGAGCCGGCGAGATGTGGCAGCAGCTATCAAAACAAGGTCTGCCAGATGTGGCAGACAGCTACCAAACAGGTGCCGAGATGTGGCACAGCTACCAAAACAGGCTGGCAGATGTGGCAGGGCAGCTACCAAAACAGGAGGTGGTGAGATGTGGCAGGCAGCTAAAAAATCCAGCAAGTTGGCAGGGAATACCAAAACAAGCTGGCGAGATGTGGCAGGGCAGCTACCAAAACAGGGTCTGCCAATGTGGCAGAACAGCTACCAAACAGGTGCCGGCGAAGAGGGCAGCTTACCAAAACAGTGCCGGCGAGATGTGGCAGGGCAGCTACCAAAACAGGAGCTGGCGACATGTGGCAGGGCAGCTATCAAAACAGGTGCCAGCAAAATGTGCAGGAGCTACCAAAACAGGCCGGCGACATGTGGCAGGGCAGCTACCAAATAAGAGCTGGCAACATGTGGCAGAGCAGCTACCAAAACAGGAGCCGTCGAAATGTGGCAGGGCAGCTATCAAAACAGGTGCCAGCAAGATGTGGCAGATCAGCTACCAAAACAGGTTCTGGCAGGATGTGGATGTGGCAGCATACCAAAGCAGGAGCCGGCGACGTGTGGCAGGGGAGCTACCAAAACAGGAGCGGCGACTTGTGGCAGGGCAGCTACCAAAACAGGAGCCGGCGATATGTGGCAGGGCAGCTACCAAAACAAGAGCTGGCGGCATGTGGCAGGGCAGCTATCAAAACAGGTGCCGGTAAGATGTGGCAGCACAACTACCTAATCTCCAGGGTCCGGCAAGATGTGGCAGTGCAGCTACTAAAGCAGGAGCCGGCAACGTGTGGCAGGGCAGCTACCAAAACAGGAGACAGCGACATGTAGCAGGGCAGCTACCAAAACAGGAGCCAGCGATACGTAGCAGGGCAGCTACCAAAACAGGAGCCAGCGATACATGGCAGGATAGCTACCAAAACAGGGTCCAGCGAGATGTGGCAGGGGAGTTTCTAAAACACGTTCCGGCGAGATGTGGCAGGGTAGATACTGTAACAGTAGCCGGCTACATGTGGCAGTACAGCTACCAAAACAGTAGCCGGCTACATGTGGCAGGACAGCTACCAAGACAGTAGCCGGCTACATGTGGCAGGACAGCTACCAAAACAGTAGCCGGCTACACGTAAGAACAGCTACCAAAACAGGGTTCGGCGAGATGTGGCAGGGCAGCTACCAAAATAGGGTCCGGCAAGATGTGGCAGGGCAGCTACCAAAACAGGGTCCAGCGAGATAAGGCTGGGCTGCTACCAAACCAGGTGCAAGCAAGATATGGCAGAGTACTAACACAGTTGGCGAATAGGCCAGGCAAGGAAGTTGTCAAACCAGATGGCAGCAAGGTGAGATAGCTACCAATCAGGTGCTGATAAAGCAATAGAAGCAGATGTAGTAGGTACTACACTACGTGGTGAAGAAGTGAAGCAGCCACCAGCTAGGTGGTGACAAGACTTGATACTCAACTTTAAATGCAGCTGCTTAATTTATTCCAGGTATAACTTACAGCCAAGGAAGAATTGAATCATGAACTTTTGGCTATATCACTTAGCTCTGGGGTTGTGCAAGGTCACTCAACACCCAAATATAAACTTTAGTTACACAGGTCAAAGTTTAAAGATGTTTGGTAGCAAGATGAAAGAATAGAATTCAGAACACAGTTAAAAGTTGGATATAAAGCCACAGCTAGGGGCCAAAGTAAGGCTTTTAAGACAAAGTAATGGCTACAGTGGTCGACAGCACTTCATCCCTATGAGAAAGAGGGAAAGAGTTAAAAAGATATTTCGTACCTTGGAAAACCATACAGATCCAAGGGTGTAATTGAAGACTAACTTCAAGGGCCAAAGAATTGCAAATAATTCTTGTGCCATGCCAGATTGTAAGGCTGTTAATGAAATTATTTTCTCCTAATCTGCCAACAGACTTTACCCCCTACTGTAGCTTGAATATTGTTAAGTGATTCTTTATGGAAATTCAACCACTCGGCTCAAGACCTTAAGAAGGGTAAGCAAGTCACCGACTGATTGTCAAGCT